>NC_092003.1:20319456-20632669 GCF_044704955.1 Pristiophorus japonicus
GGGGAAAAGTCACTGCTGGGCGTAGTCTGTAGGCCACTAACAATAGCAACTCTGCTGGTCGGAGTATATACCAGTTAATATTGAGTTCTTGTAAAAAGAGAACGGCAATATTCATAGGTGATTCTAACCTCCATATTGATTGGATAAATCAAATTGATCTGGGTAGTCTCGAGGAAGAGTTCATCGAGTGCAAAAGGGATGGTTTCCTTGAGCAGTATGTAACGGAACCAAGCAGGTGGCAGGCTATCTTAGCTCTGGTCCTGTGTAATGATACAGGATTAATAAACAATCTCCTAGTAAATGATCACCTTGGAATGAGGGGTCATAGCGTGGTTGAATTTCAAATTCAGATTGAGGGTGATAAAGTTGGATCTCAAACCAGCATACAAAGCTTAATTAAGGGAGAGTATGAAGGTATGAGGGCAGAGTTGGGCAAAGTGGACTGGGAAAATAGATTAACGTGAAGCATGGTTGATGAACAGTGGCGTACATTTAAGGAGACATTTCACAAGTCTCAAGAAACATATATTCCAATGAGGAGGAAAGGGTGTAAAAGAAAAGATAGCCATCCGTGGTTACCTAAGGTAATACATGATAGTATCCAATTAAAACCAAGGGCATACAAAGTGGGCAAAACTAGTGGGAGGAAGCTTTTAAAAGCCAGCACAGAATTAATAACATTGATTAAGGAAGTGAAGATTCATTTTGAAAGTAAACAAGCACGAAATATAAAAGAAGATAGCAAGATTTTCTACAGGTATATCAAAAGGATAACAGTGGCTAAAGTAAATGTTAGTCACTTAGAAGACGCGTTTTGGAATTAGTAATGGGGAACATTGAGATGGCAGAAACTCTGAATAAATATTTTGTATTAGTCTTTACGGTGGAGGACACTAACAATGTCCCAACAGATTGTCAAAGTGCTTTAGGGAGGAAGGAACCAATCACAATCACGAAGGATGTAGTACTTAGTAAGATAATGGGACTAAAGGCAGGTAATTCCCCTGGACCTGATGGCTTACATCCTAGCGTCTTCAGAGAAATAGCCGCAGTGATATTAGATGCGAGGTTGATTCCGGGGATGGAGAAAGGTTGAGTAGGTTGGGCCTCTACTCATTGAAATTCAAAAGAATGAGAGGTGATCTCATCGAGACGTCGAACTTTATGAGAGGGCTTGACAGGGTGGATGCAGAGAGGATATTTCCATTGATGGGGGGGATTCGAACAAGAGGGCACGATCTAAGAATAAATCAGAGATGAGGGGAAATTTCTTCCCTCAGAGGGTTATGCATCTGTGGAATTCGCTGCCTCGGAGAGCTGTGGAAGCTGGGACATTGAATACATTTAAGACAGAAATAGACGGTTTCTTAATCGAGAAGGCGAAAAGGGTTAATGGGAAGCGGGCAGGGAAGTCCATGATCAGTTCAGCCATGATCTTCTTGAATGGTGGAGCAGGCTCGAGGGGCCGTATGGCCTGCTCCAGTTCCTATTTCTTATGTTCTTATGTTCTTATGTTTTGGTTGTAATTTACCAACATTCCTTGGATTCTTGGGAGGTCCCAGCAGATTGGAAAACCGCAAATGTAATGTGCCTTTTTAAAAAAGGAGACCGACAAAAGCAGGAAACTACAGACCAGTTAGCCTAATATCTGTGGTTGAGAACATGTTCGAGTCTATTATTAAACAAGCAGTAGCAGGACATTTGGAAGAACATAATTCAATCAGGCAGAATCAGCATGGATTTATGAAACGGATGTCATGTTTGACAAATTTTCTGTAATTCTTTGAGGATGTAACTTACAGTGTAGATAAAGGGGAACCAGTGGACGTGATGTATTTTGACTTCTAGAAGGCTTTTGACAAGGTGCCACATAAAAGGTTACTGCATAAGCTAAAGTTTCACGAGGTTAAGATTAATATATTAGCATGGATAGAGAATTGGCGAACGAACAGAAAACAGAGAGTCGCGATAAATGGTTCATTCTCGTGTTGGCAATCAGTAACTAGTGGGTTGCTGCAGGGATGAGTGCTGTTACTGAACTATTTCCAAACTTTATTAATGACTTGGAAGAAGGCATCGATGCAATGTAGCCAGGTTTGCTGAAGATACAAAGAGGAAAAGCAATGGGTGAGGAGAACACAACAAATTTGCAAACGTACATAGGCAGGCTAAATGATTGGCAGAAATTTGGCAGATGGAGTTTAATGTTTGAAAGTGTGAGGTTATGCACTTTGGCAGAAAAAAAAATTCAAGAGCAAGTTATTATTTAAATGGAGAAAAATTAGTACAGCGGGACCTTGGAGTCCATGTGCCTGAAACACAGAATGTAAGTTTGCACGTACAGCAAGTAATCAGGAAGGCCAATGTAATCGTTGCCTTTATTGCAAAGGTGATGGATTATAAAAGCAGGGAAGTCTTGCTACAGTTATTATCTGTTGCTTTGCAGACAGTTCAGAGAAGGTTCACTCGGCTGATTCCGGAGATGAGGGGGTTGACTTATGAGGAAAGGTTGAGTAGGTTGGGCATCTCGTCATTGGAATACAGAAGAATGAGATATGATCTTATTGAAACTTATAAGATTATGAGGGTGCTTGACAAGGTGGATGCAGTGAGGATGTTTCCACTGAGAGAGGAGACCAGAAAGTGGGGGCATAATATTAGAAGAAGGTGCCGCCCATTGAAAACTGAGATGAGGAGGAATTTCTTCTCTCAGAGAGTTGTGAATCTGTGGAATTTGCTGCCTCAGAGAGCTGTGGAAGCTGAAACATTGAATGATTTTAAGACAGAGGTATAAATTTTCTTAACTGATAAGGGAATAATGGGTTATGGGGAGCGGACAGGGAAGTGGACCTGTGTCAATGATCGGTTCAGCCATGATCGTATTAAATGGCAGAGCAGGCTGGAGGGGCCATATGGCCTACTTCTGTTCCTGTTTCTTATCTTTTCATGTTCTCATGAACAATCCAGGCGATCAAAACTAGTGTTCGATTCGCTGCAGTACTTACCATCGAATCTGCGCAAGCCAACAAGATGTTATGCAGTATAATCGCAATTAACAGCTCTGAGTCCTTAACCCTGCATGTTATCGCAGTTCAAGTGCCCACCCAAGCAGCTTTTAAATATGGTGAGAGTTTGTGCATCCACCATGCTTCCAGGCAGTGAGTTCCAGACCCCCACTACCATCTGCGTGTAGATGTCACCCTCAAATCCTCTCTGAACCTTCAACCAACCACCTTAATGCTATGCCTCCTCATCATAGACCCCATCACCAATGGAAATAGTCCCGTGCTATCCACTATATCCAGGCCACTCAAAATGTTGTACACCTCAATGAATCTCCTCTTAACCTCCTCAGTTACAATGAGAACAAACCCAGCCTATTCAATCTGTCCTCATAGCTACGATTCTGCATTCCAGGCAGCATCCGAATAAATCTCCTCTGCACCATCTCTAGTACAATCACGTTATTCATTTAATACGGCGAGAAGAACTGCATGCCATACTGCAGTTGTGGCCTAACCAGTGTATTGTACACTTTAAGCACAACTTCCCTGCTCTTGTATACTATGCCACGACCAACAAAGCAAGTATTCCGTATGCCTTCTTAAACATTTTATCCACCTGGCCTGCTACTTTCAGGGAATCTGTGGACCAATGGTGGAGCTTTGGAGGCGTGGCCTAATCAGTTGGAGCTGTGCTGTGGTGAGAGACGGAACTCCCTGCTGTTGCTCCTGTCTGGAAAACCTGGAGTGAGCCCTGTGAAACAGCCCAGGAAGAGGAGGAAGGTGATTTCTACAATTCCAATTCATCCAGAGGGAGAGGAGGAGAGCAGAAAATTCAACAAGCTTTAATACTGCTGCAGAGAGTTGGAGAGAAGGGGAAAAAGAACAACAATCCAGTGTGGAAGGAGGGAGAAACTTCATCAACCAAAGGTGGGTGTGGTTTGGTGCATTCCCTGAAAGACTTTGTTATATCAGTGGGGGGAGGAAAGAAGACTTGCTCGAGGGCCGGAACATCACGGGGGATGTGTGTGTTTGGAAGTGTGTGTGGGGGTCTTGCTCACAGCTAGGCACCACACACCACTGAAGCACACCTCCCCCAATGTCTAGCCTGGGATAGCTGGAGCTACCTGGCTGAAGAACTATGAAGCACCTATTTAACATCGTTGGGAGTGTGTGCCTGGGTGCTCCAGCTACCCCAGGTGAAGACATATTCTCCCCCACCCGAAGACCATCTACAAAGACTGTGTTTGTTTTTCCATCATCTGGAGAGTGCACCCCAAGAGAAAAACCCACCCATCGCTGTGAGGGGAGACCTGCCCTCGCAGCTTCCCGTTTTCCCACCCCCACACTCGTTCTCTCTCTCTCTGTCTCTCCCTTCTCTCTCTGAGAGCCCTTTCCTCCTAATTGAAAAACCAATTAAGACAACTGAGCAGAGGGAGCAAGGCTCCTCCCCAATCATCAACTAGGGGAGAGGTGTGCTTCTTTGAGCGCTCCCTCTGTTCAAACACCAACGAGGCAATATAAGTCATTAAGGCCTGTGACTTTGGGGTGGGTGCAGCCCTTAAAGGGACCCCGTGATGGCGACTCCATCCACGCCGGTGGCGGGGCCAGCAAAGACATATGCGCAGACGGCGTCCACATCCACGGCGCCTCCTGCGCCTCCTGCTGCCCTGCCACCTTTCAGACTAATAACAAAGAAACACGGGGTCAGGAGCTACACTCACCCCACATTGAGCATTGAGGAGTGCGTGCGGGCAATTGCTGGGGTAGTGAGACCCTCGGCCATCGTCGCAGCCTCAAAATGTCTGGGAAGGCAGTGTTCTTCCTGCGGTTAGAGCGGGCGGTGTCCCTGGCCCTTGAAAAGGGGCTCAATATGGGCGGGACGTTCCTGCCGGTGGACCCTCTCGAGGCCACTGCGCAGATGGTCATGCTTTCAAAAGTCCCGCCCTTTGTTCCCGCTGAGCTCCTCCTCCCTCACCTACACCAACTGGGGGAGGTAAGGTCACGGATTAACCCGATACCGCTCGGCCTCAGGGAGAACAGCCTGTGCCACGTGTTCTCCTTCCGCCATCAGCTCTTTGTCCAGCTGGCGAGGGAGGAGACGATGGAAGGATCATTTAATGTGCTGCACGAGGGGACTGCCTACCGCATGTTCTGGACGTCGGACGGCGTGCGGTGCCATGTCTGTAAGGAGGTGGGGCACGTTCGCAAGAACTGCCCCGCATCCAAAGCCGCCAAACCACCGAAGGCGGCCAAGGCTGGCGCCGCCACCACCCCTCCCCCTAGTTGCGTCCGCGTACTGGCAGCCGTAGGTGCGCGTACATCGTCGGAGGCCTTTGTATTCACGTCCTCCAGCGGAGGGGAGAGAGAGCGTCCGACCGGAAAGAAGTCGCGGAGGAAGACGAAACATCTCGAGGCAGGTTCCCTCCATGCGCCAGACAGTCTGATCACCGCGCTCAGCCCAACCCTGTCACCGGCGACCGCGGGGTGCCCTGAGCCCATGCCCAAGCCCTTGACCAATATCACAGAGGGGCTCAGGTGCGGCAAGATAAGAAAATGGGGGGAGTGGAGCGGGAGGCCTCGGCAGACATGGAGGTCTCCCTGCCTCTGCGCATCCCCAGGAACAAAAGGAGGCGCCGCTCCAATGAGGCGGAGGGTGAACAACATCCTTCCGCGGAGGAGTCGATGCCCGCTGCGTGTCCCGCGTACCACACCAGCGCCCCCAAACTGCGCCGTAAGCGAGAGGAGTCTGTCCCCGGGGAGGGTGAGACAGTTGAGGCTGCCCAGCAGCTGCCTCCCGGGGAAGGCGTGGAAGATCTGCCTATCGTGGGGGGCGTGGGGCCAGTGGAGGAATGCGTAGCCGCCGGGTCGAGCATCCCTGGGACTGAGGCGGGCGGGGCCGAAAAGGCCGAACCTGAGCCCGCCCAGCTATTAACCAACTTTTGCAGGGACTTGCCTGACTCGGCAGAAAATGAAAATTAAACATTTTATAATATACATCCACACGCTGGGCCGGGGCGTGGCGGCGGGGAGCGGGAACAACAACAACCCTCGCACCCTACTTTGGAGCTGGGGTTCTTGGAGGACCAGGAGAATTAGTTCAGCCATGTCTCTCCGTATTCCCCGGATCCTGGGGCGGAGGAGGAACACCTTCTGCTGTCGCTTCCTGACCCTGCACCGCTTTTAAAAGAGCCCAGTGGGGATAACCCCGGCCAACGATCCTGGGGGCGGGATCGGGGCAGAGCCAGGGCCAGATGGAGCGGCCGGGCCATTTGCCGTATCTCGTGCGGTCGACGGGCCGGCTGCTGGCGGCGACCTCCCGGAGGGGGACGGGCACTTGGTGGGGGATGAGGTAGAAGATCTCGAGTCCATCGCCAGTGAGGCGGTGGATCTCCTCGTGCCCGCCGCTGAGTACCCTCTCATTCCTGCAAAGGAACTCTGGGACTTTTTGTTCCAGAGCCAGGGTCACCGCAACCGAGCCCAGCTGGCCCTGGAAAGATGGTCTGAGCCGGGTCTGCTTGTCGCGTCCGTCCGCGCCGCCGCTAAAACCATGGCCGCGGGAGGGCCCTTATCAAAGGTGCAAGGCCTTGAGCTGCGCCGGCTCAAAAGTTTCCTCGCTGGGCTGCTGACAGAGTGGAGGTCAACAAACGACTCGACTCCCCCCCCACAATAGGTTCGGTAGAGGTTGCACAATGCTTTTGTCATGAAGATAACCATAGCCAGCCTCAAAATCAACGGCGGCAGAGAGGCACGCCGTAGATTTAAACATTTTTCGCTCCTGCGGGAGGTGGAATATGCGCTGTGCTTCAAGCAAGAAACCCAAACCGTTCTGGGATACGAAGCTCCGTGGCTCCTGGAATGGCAAGGAGACGTCCGCATGAGCCACCTCACTACCACTTCTTGTGGGGTGGGCATCTTGCTGGCCCCGCATTTTCAGCCGGAGATCTTGGGGGTCGAGGAGCCCGTGCCAGGCCGCTTGCTGCACGTCATGGTTCGTGTGGGGGACGTGCCGCTCCATCTCTTGAACGTGTACACCCCTCAGCCCGGCCCGCAGCAAACGCGATTCTTCGAACAAGTGGCCGCTCTTCTTGGCTCCGTCGAAGTCGGCGTCTACTTTGTTCTGGGGGGGGATTTTAACTGCACCCTCGAGGCGAAGGACTGCTCTGGTGCCCCGCAGAGCATGACGGCGATGGAGAAGTTGAGGGACCTGGTCGGGTCCTTCAACTTGGTGGATGTCTGGCGAAATCTCCATCCCGACTCCAGCGCCTTTACTTGGGTGAGGCCGCCTTCCGTGTCTCAGGCGTACGTTTCCTGTGTCCAGGCGGTCTCCATGCGGCCGGTGTCGTGTTCGGACCACCACCTGGTATGGGCGGAGCTCGCTGCGCTCTGCGCGAGAACGAGGTCCGCGTACTGGCATTTTAACAACCAGCTGCTGGAGGACGTGCGGTTCCAGGACTCGTTCCGTCGTTTCTGGGCCGACTAGAGAAGGAACCAGGGGGGCTTCCCCTCCTTGAGGCTATGGTGGGACGTGGGCAAGGCTCACGTCCGCGTCTTCTGTCAAGAGTACTCGAGGGGGTCGACCAAGAGGCCGGCGGCAAGGGTCGGGCGCCTACAAAAAGAGGTGCTCGACCTGGAGTCCCGTCTCAGTCAAGTCGTCGAGGACCAGGCCCTGCGGATGGTGTACGAAGCGAAGAAGGCCGCGCTGAAGGACCTGCAGCTCGTCGGGTCCCGAGGCGCATTCGTGAGGTCGCGGATCCGGTTCCTGCCGGATCTGGACCGCGGCTCCCCCTTCTTCTACTCGCTGGAAAAAAGACAGAGTGTCCGTAAGCAGCTCTTGACGCTGCTGGCCGACGACTGCTCTCTCGTCTCGGATCCGGAGCGCGTTAACAACAGGGCCCGTGAATATTACGGGGCTCTGTTCTCTCCGGAGCCGTCCAGCGAGGAAGCGCATAGGGTTTTGTGGGAGGACCTGCTGAAGATCAGCCCTGAGGGTGCCGAAAATCTGGAAGCTCCGCTAAGCCTGGCGGAGATGACCGGCACCCTCACCCGGCTCTCGAGGGGAAAAGCCCCGGGGCTGGACGGGCTGACCGTGACGTTCCACAGGGCATTCTGGGACGTCCTGGGGGGCGACTACTCGGGGGTCCTGGGGGAAAGTCTGGCGACCGTGGAGATGCCCCTCTCTTGGCGCAGGGCAGTCATCGTCCTGCTGCCTAAGAAGGGCGATCTCCACCTCCTTAAGAACTGGCGCCGGGTCTCCCTCCTCAGCACGGTCTACAAAATCTTCGCCAGCGCGATGTCTGCTCGCCTTGGCGCCGTGCTCGACCACATGATCCACTCCGACCAGTCCTACACGTTCCCGGGCCGGACAAGCCAAGATAACATTCATCTGGTCCGGGATCTCATTCATCATTCCCAGGAGGCTGGTCTGTCGGTCGCATTTCTATCTCTCGACCAAGAGAAGGCTTTCGACAGGGTGGATCAGGACTATCTGTTCGGAACTCTGCGCGCTTTCGGGTTCGGGACGCATTTTCTCGCCCGGATCCGACTTTTGTACGCCGCCGCAGAGTGTCTGATAAAGGTTAACGGGTCCTTGACGGCGCCCCTTCGCTTTAGGAGAGGGGTGCCCCAGGGATGCCCCATGTCCTGCCAGTTATATGCCATTAGCGTGGAGCCTTTGCTGCGCCTCCTGCGGATGAGGTTGATGGGACTGGCTCTGCAAGGGCCGGGCGTGGAGGTCGTCCTCTCGGCCTACGCCGATGATGTGCTCCTCACGGGAGAGGATCCCGCTGACCTGTGGAGGATGCGTGAGTGCCAGGAGATTTACTCGGCCGCATCCTCTGCCAGGATGAACTGGGAGAAATGTTCCGGCCTCCTGGTGGGTCAGTGGCGGGTGGACTCCCTGCCGGAGGAGCTCAGGCCTTTTGCCTGGAGGACGACCCATCTACTCTATCTGGGAGTGTACCTTAGCCCCGACGAGGAAGCCTGGCCAGCGAACTGGCAAGAGCTGGAGGCCAAGGTCGCCGCTCGCCGAGGGCGCTGGACGGGACTGCTCCGAGTGCTGTCCTACAGGTGTCGAGCGCTAGTCATAAACCAGCTGGTGGCCGCCATGTTGTGGTACCGGCTGGTCAATTTGACCCCTCCCCCTGCGTTTGTCACCACGATTCAGAAGAAGCTGGTGGATTTCTTCTGTAACAACAGGAAGCACTGGGTCCCTGCTGCGGTCTTGAGTCTCCCGCTTGGGGAGGGCGGTTAGTCGTTGGTGTGCATCAGCACACAGCTCGCGACTTTCCGGCTTCAGACCCTGCAGAGATACCTTTACGTCTTTCCTCCTCCCAGGTGGCGTGCCCTGGTGACGTATCTCTTCCGCCAGCAGCACGGCATAAACTATGACACGCAGCTCCTGTTTGTGAGCTTGGGGGGCGTCAGGATCGGCTTCCAGGAGCTGCCTGTCTTTTACAAGGAACTCATCAGGGTCTGGAACAAAGTCTGCACCAAGCGCAGCTCTCCATCTGCTGGATTGGCAACTGTCCTGCAGGAGCCGCTGCTCGGGAATTCGGACCTCCACGACCGAGGTTTTAGGTGGCGGCCTGACGAGAGGGCTGTGGCTGGTGAGGTGACCAGTATCAGGGACCTGCTCACTGACGCGGCGCCTAAATTCTGACAAAGTCCTCCGCGCGGCCGATGCCATCGAGTCACTAAAAACAGCTCTGGGCCCCGACTCCGTTAGGTGCATCGAGGAGGCTCAAGCACGTGGGGAGATCCCTTCCGAACTGACCCCCGTCCGGACGGAATTCCTCATCGGCAGCAAACCCCGGAATCTCCCTTGGGAGCCGGCACCTCACAACTTGAGCCGCCTCGAGGAAATCCCCTCCGTGCCTTTCAGTTCCACGCGGAGGGGTTTCCTGTACGGGCTGCTCCTGCACACTCTCAACTTTTGCCATCCTCGCCTACCGTCCGGACACGCCATGGCGTACCATCTTGCCGTCCGGAGGAGGCGGGAGTCCTCGATGGAGGGTACTCTGCGCGGGAGTCCTCCCACTATTTATCGGGGACTTGGCCTGGAGGGTGGTGCACGGAGCAGTGCCGTGCAATAAATATTTAAGCCGGTTCACAGACGCCCAGGCCACCTGCAATTTCTGCAGTCTGGAAGAGTCCGTGTCCCATGTTTTTACCGAATGCACGAGTTTGTAGCCACTGTTTTATTATTTAAAGGGGCTGCTCCTGAAATTCTGGCTGCACTTCAGTCCCACATTCCTGATCTTTGGGCACCTTGTGCAGAGGGGAGCGGGTCGGTTCGAGGGCTTCCTCGTAGGACTGCTCCTGGACACGGCCAAGGGTGCCATCAGCCGGTTCAGGCAGCGGACGGTCGAGGGGGTTGTTCAGCCTGACTGCCTGCCTCTCTTCCGCGCGTACATCCACGCCAGGGTGTCCTTAGAGATGGAGCACGCGGTGTACACTGGTATGCTCGCGGCCTTCCACGAGAGATGGGCGCCGGAGGGACTGGAGTGCATCGTCCCTCATCTGCAACCAAATTTTAATTTGATTTTATGTTTTAAAGTTTAATTTGCTTTAATTGCCAATGTTTTTAGTGTCCCCCTCATACTTTATACGGGGCACTTGGAGAAAAAAATATTATTTTAATGCCCCAAAAAAAGCAAAAAAAAAAACATAAACACAGAAAAAACAAAAGAAGTTGCCTGGAAAATGTTTGGTGTGTCCCCCAGGTCAGGGGGCCACGGTTTAATGTTTTAAGTTTCCTCACAAAAAGAGTTCTGTGGACCAGTAGTGCAATGTGGGAGCGCGATCGTGATAGGGGATTCGATGGTGAGGGGAATAGATAGGCGTTTCTGCGGACGCAACCGAGACTCCAGGATGGTATGTTGCCTCCCTGGTGCAAGGGTCAAGAATGTCTCGGAGCGGGTGCAGGACATTCTGAAATGGGAGGGAGAACAGCCAGTTGTCGTGGTGCACATTGGTACCAACGACATAGGTGATAAAAGGGATGAGGTCCTACGAAAAGAATTTAAGGAGCTATGAGCTAAATTTAAAAGTAGGACCTCAAAAGTAATAATCTCGGGATTGCTACCAGTGCCACGTGCTAGTCAGAGTAGGAATCGCAGGATAGCGCAGATGAATACATGGCTTGAGCAGTGGTGCAGCAGGGAGGGATTCAAATTCTTGGGGCATTGGAACCGGTTCTGGGGGAGGTGGGACCAGTACAAACCGGACGGTCTTGGGGAGGAGTTAAACTAATATTGCAGGGGGATGGGAACCGAGACAGGGAGACAGAGGGAGACAAAAATGAGGCAAAAGCAAAAGACAGAAAGGAGATGAGGAAAAGTGGAGGGCGGAGAAACCCAAGGCAAAGACCAAAAAGGGCCACTGTACAGCAAAATTCTAGAAGGACAAAGGGTGTTAAAAAAGCAAGCCTGAAGGCTTTGTGTCTTAATGCAAGGAGTATCCGCAATAAGGTGGATGAATTAACTGTGCAAATACATGTTAACAAATATGATGTGATTGGGATTACGGAGACGTGGCTCCAGGATGATCAGGGCTGGAAACTCAACATCCAGGGGTATTCAACATTCAGGAAGGATAGAATAAAAGGAAAAGGAGGTGGGGTAGCATTGCTGGTTAAAGAGGAGATTAATGCAATAGTTAGGAAAGATATTAGCTTGGATGATGTGGAACCTATATGGGTAGAGCTGCAGAACACAAAAGGGCAAAAATCGTTTGTGGGAGTTGTGTACAGACCTCCAAACAGTAGTAGTGATGTTGGGGAGGGCATCAAACAGGAAATTAGGAGTGCATGCAATAAAGGTGCAGCAGTTATAATGGGTGACTTTAATATGCACATAGATTGGGCTAGCCAAACTGGAAGCAATACGGTGGAGGAGGATTTCCTGGAATGCATAAGGGGTGGTTTTCTAGACCAATATGTCGAGGAACCAACTAGGGGGGAGGCCATCTTAGACTGGGTGTTGTGTAATGAGAGAGGATTAATTAGCAATCTCATTGTGCGAGGCCCCTTGGGGAAGAGTGACCATAATATGGTGGAATTCTGCATTAGGATAGAGAATGAAACAGTTAATTCAGAGACAATGGTCCAGAACTGAAAGAAGGGTAACTTTGAACGTATGAGGCATGAATTGGCTAAGATAGATTGGCTAATGATACTTAAGGGGTTGACTGTGGATGGGCAATGGCAGACATTTAGAGACCGCATGGATGAATTACAACAATTGTACATTCCTGTCTGGCGTAAAAATAAAAAAGGGAAGGTGGCTCAACCGTGGCTATCTAGGGAAATCAGGGATAGTATTAAAGCCAAGGAAATGGCATACAAATTGGCCAGAAATAGCAGCGAACCTGGGGACTGGGAGAAATTTAGAACTCAGCAGAGGAGGACAAAGGGTTTGATTAGGGCAGAGAAAATGGAGTACGAGAAGAAGCTTGCAGGGAACATTAAGGCGGATTGCAAAAGTTTCTATAGGTATGTTAAGTGAAAAAGGTTAGTAAAGACAAACGTAGGTCCCCTGCAGTCAGAATCAGGGGAAGTCATAACGGGGAACAAAGAAATGGCAGACCAATTGAACAAGTACTTTGGTTCAGTATTCACTAAGGAAGACACAAACAACCTTCCGGATATAAAAGTGGTCAGAGTGTCTATTAAGGAGGTGGAACTGAGGGAAATCTTTATTAGTCGGGAAATTGTGTTGGGGAAATTGATGGGATTGAAGGCCGATAAATCCCCAGGGCCTGATGGACTGCATCCCAGAGTACTTAAGGAGGTGGCCTTGGAAACAGCGGATGCATTGACAGTCATTTTCCATCATTCCATTGACTCTGGATCAGTTCCTATCGAGTGGAGGGTAGCCAATGTAACCCCACTTTTTAAAAAAGGAGGGAGAAAGATAGCAGGGAATTATCGACCGGTCAGCCTGACCTCAGTAGTGGGTAAAATGATGGAATCAATTATTAAGTATATCATAGCAGCGCATTTGGAAAATGGTGACATGATAGGTCCAAGTCAGCATGAATTTGTGAAAGGGAGATCATGCTTGACAAACCTTCTGGAATATTTTGAGGATGTTTCCAATAAAGTGGACAAAGGAGTACCAGTTGATGTGGTATATTTGGACTTTCAGAAGGCTTTCGACAAGGTCCCACACAAAAGATTAATGTGCAAAGTTAAAGCACATGGGATTGGGGGTAGTGTGCTGACGTGGATTGAGAACTGGTTGTCAGACAGGAAGCAAAGTGTAGGTGTAAATGGGTACTTTTCGGAATGGCAGGCATTCGGGATTAAATGTAGTATCTCCAAATTTGCGAATGACACTAAGTTGGGTGGCAGTGTGAGCTGCGAGGAGGATGCTATGAGGCTACAGAGTGACTTGGATTGGTTAGGTGAGTGGGCAAATGCGTGGCAGATGAAGTATAATGTGGATAAATGTGAGGTTATCCACTTTGGTGGTAAAAACAGAGAGACAGACTATTATCTGAATGATGACAGATTAGGAAAAGGGAAGGTGCAACGAGACCTGGGTGTCATGGTACATCAGTCATTGAAGGTTGGCATGCAGGTACAGCAGGCGGTTAAGAAAGCAAATGGCATGTTGGCCTTCATAGCGAGGGGATTTGTGTACAGGGGCAGGGAGGTGTTGCTACAGTTGTACAGGGCCTTGGTGAGGCCATACCTGGAGTATTGTGTACAGTTTTGGTCTCCTAACTTGAGGAAGGACATTCTTGCTATTGAGGGAGTGCAGCGAAGATTCACCAGACTGATTCCCGGGATGGTGGGACTGACCTTTCAAGAAAGACTGGATCAACTGGGCTTGTATTCACTGGAGTTCAGAAGAGTGAGAGGGGACCTCATAGAAACGTTTAAAATTCTGACGGGTTTGGACAGGTTGGATGCAGGAAGAATGTTCCCAATGTTGGGGAAGTCCAGAACCAGGGGTCACAGTCTAAGGATAAGGGGTAAGCCATTTAGGACCGAGATGAGGAGAAACTTCTTCACCCAGAGAGTGGTGAACCTGTGGAATTCTCTACCACAGGAAGTAGTTGAGGCCAATTCACTAAATATATTCAAAAGGGAATAAGATGAAGTCCTTACTACTCGGGGGATCAAGGGGTATGGCGTGAAAGCAGGAAGTGGGTACTGAAGTTTCATGTTCAGCCATGAACTCATTGAATGGCGGTGCAGGCTAGAAGGGCTGAATGGCCTGTTCCTGCACCTATTTTCTATGTTTCTATGTTTCTATGTTCATCTACACTATAAAGTGGCTAGCCGCTTAATGTGTGTATTCTTTCCTTGTTATCCCTCATAAATTGCATTACCTCAAACTTCTCCGAATTAAATAAAATTTGCCATTGCTCTGCCCATCTGAGCAATAGATTGATATCCCACTGCAGCCCATGATTTCCTCTTCATTACCAACCACACAGGCAATTTCAGTGTCAACTGCAAACGTCTTAATCATACTCCCTATATTCAAATCTGAATCATTGATATTAACCACAAAAAACATGGGAATCAGTACTGACCCCTTCGGAAACCCACTGGAAACATCGTTTCTGTCACAAAAACATTCATCAACCATTGCACTTTGCTTCCGACCTCCAAGCCAATTATGGCTCCAACTAGCCACTTTGCCCTGGATCCCTATGGGCTTTAACCTTTCTGACCAGTCCACCATGTGGGACGTTACCAAAAGCTTTGCTTACGTCCATATTCACGACATCATACGTACCATTCTCATTGACCCTAATGATTACCTCCTCAGAAAAATTAAATCAGGTTATTGAAACACGATCTTCCCTTAACAGATCCGTGCTGACTGTCCCTAATTTATCCTTGAATTCCAAATTTTTTTTCAAGATTTATTTTGTCTTTCAAGATTTTTTTCCCATTATCTTCCCACCACTGAGATTAGGCTGAAAGGCCTGTAATTACACCCTTCTTAAATAAGGGTACCAGATTAGCAGTCCTCGAGTCGTGCGGCACCATGCCCAAATCCAAAGAGGACTGGAAAGCGATGGTCAAGGCTTCTTCTATTTCCTCTTTTACTTCGCTCAACAGCCGAAGATGCATTTCATCTGGGCCTGGGGATTATCAGCATTAAAAGCTGAGAAACACCTTAATACCTCCTCTCTAACTATATTTATTTCATGCAGAATTTCACACTCCTCCTCAATAGCAGTATCTGCATTGGCCCTTTCCTTTGTGAA
Source organism: Pristiophorus japonicus (assembly GCF_044704955.1). NCBI lineage: Eukaryota > Metazoa > Chordata > Chondrichthyes > Pristiophoridae > Pristiophorus > Pristiophorus japonicus. Next base: position 20,334,690 of record NC_092003.1, read on the forward strand.
AACAGACGCAAAGTATTCATTAAGAAGAATACCAACATCTTCCGTCTTAACACAAATATTACCATCGTGGTCTCAAAAAGGCCCGACCCTGTCTTTAGTTAACCTCTTGCTCTTAATGCATTTGTAGAACAGCTTTCTGTTTTCCTTAATTTTATTCGGCAAGTATTTTTAGCGCCTCTCTTAGCATTTCTAATATCCTTTTTAATTTTACCTCAGAACTTTCTAGATTCCTCCAAAGATTCTACAGTATTTAGCCGTCAGTATGAGACATAAGCTTCCCTATTTTTCTTTATCCTCCCCTGTAAGTTCCTAGACCTACATGGAGCGCTAGAATTTTATGCCCACCGCTTTTTTAAGGGAACATATTTGGCTGGAGCCTTCCGGATCTCCTCCTTGAATGCCTCCCACTATTCCGACACTGATTTACCCACAAGTAGCTGTTCCAATTCCACTGTGGCCAAATCACTCCTCCATTAGCAAAGTTGGCTTTTCTCCAATTTGGGACCTCTATTCCAGGCCTATCCTTGTCCAATCCATAATGAACTTGAATCTGATTTAATTATGGTCATTGGCACCTAAGTGCTCTCGCACTAATACTCGTCAACCTGCCCAGCTTCATTCCCCAAAAAAACATCCAAAACCGCAAGCTCTCGCATTGGGCGTGTTGCATCTTGACTAAAAAGTTAGCTTGAATGCATTTTCAGCATTCTGCACCCTCTCAACCCTTCACACTATGTTTATTCCAATCAATATTAGGATAGTTAAAATCCGCTATCATTAATACCTATGGTTTCTGGACTTCAAAGCAATTTGCGTCCATATTTCCTCCTATATCTGTCTGCGTGTTTGGTCCTGTCTCTTTAAATAGCTTGTGTGACGGGTCCAGCTTCTAGAAACAGCCTCTGGGTTGGGTCCTCTCCCTATAAATAGCCTGTGAAACTGGTCATGTCTCGATAAACAGCGTGTGTGACTGGTCCTTTCTCTATAAAGTGCCTCTGTGAAGGGTCCTGTCTCAGTCCATAGCTTGTGAACATAAACCATAAGAAATCGGAGCATGAGTAGGCTACACAGCTCCTCGAGCCTGCTCCACCATTCAATACGATCATGGCTTCTTCCCATAATGCCTTATTCACTTATCAGATAAGAAACTGTCTATCTCTGTCTTAAATTTATTCAATGTCCCAGCTTCCACAACTCTCTGAGGCAGCGAATTCCACAGATTTACAACCCTCTGAGAGAAGAAATTCTTCCTCTTCTCAGTTTTAAATTGGTGGCCCCTTATTCTAAGATAATGCCCCAAGTTCTTGTCTCCCGTATCAGAGCAAACATCTTCTCTGCACCTACCTTGTCAAGCTCTCTCATAATCTTTTACGTTTCCATCACATCAGCACTCATTCTTCTGAGTTCCAATGAGTAAAGGCCCAACCTATTCAACCTTTCCTCATAAGTCAACTTCATTATCAACGATATCAAACTAGTGAACCTTCTCTGAACTGCATCCAAAGTAAGTATATCCTTTCTTAAATATGTTAACCAACAATGTACGCAGTATTCCAGTGTGGCCTCAGCAATACCCTGAATAACTGGAGCAACACTATCCTGCTTTTATGCTACATACCCTTTACAATAAAGGCTAAGCTTCCATTGGCCTTACTGATCACATAATCTACCTGCTTACTAAACTTTTGTGTTTCAGGCGCATGTACCCCCAGATCACGCTGCACTCCAGCATTTTGCAATTTTTCTCCATTTAACTTGACTAATGCATCCAGGAAGTCCAAATACATTACATCGACTGGTTCCACTTTATCCACCCTATTCATTACATCCTGAAAAAATTCTAGCAAATATGTCAAATATGACTTCCACTTCATAAATGCATGCTGATTCTACCTGACTGAATTATGCTTTTCCAAATGTCCTGCTACTGCATCTTTAATCATGGAATCCAACATTTTCCCAATCACAGATGTAAGGCTAACTGCCGAACTCTCTGCCTTTTTTATAATAGGGGCGTTACATGTGCAGTTTTCCAATCTGCTGGGACGTCCCCAGAATGGACGGAATTTTTGGTAAATTACAACCATAACCTCTGTCTCTATAAACAACCTGTGTGACTGGTCCTTTCTCTTTAAAACGTGTGTGACTGGTCAAGTCGCAACAAACAGCCTGTGTAACTGGTCCTGTCTATATCTACAGCCTGTGTAACTTGTCCTGTCTATTTAAACTGCCTGTGTGATTGGTCCGGTCTCCTTAAAACCTGTGTGACGGGTGCTGTCTCTATAAACAGCCTGTGTGACGTGTCCTGTCTCCATAACCAGGCTGTGTGACAGGTCCTGTCTGTATAAACAGCATGTGTGACGGATTCTGTCTCTTTTAACAGCCTGTGGAGCGGGTCCAGGCTGTGGCTCCGCCCCTCTTTGAGTGCCACTGCATGATATACAATAACTGTCTGTGCCTTCCCCTCCCCCTCCCCCCACCCCCTGCATGTTATACAATTAACCCGTTGGCTCTCAAGAAAAGAGGGAATGCTTTCTGTTTTTTTTCAAACTGGAAACCATGGATTTTGTGACTACAGGCGTGTTGATGGTGTGTTGTATATTTCATGCATAACCTCTGTGCATTAATATTCAATGTTTTGTCTGATAAAATGATGGATCCCGTATTCACTGATCTACCTGGCCTTATATCTTCAGTAATCTGTAGACATGCACTCCAAGGTCTTCTGTTCCTCGACACTTTTCAGTATTGTGCCATTTAACGTGAATTCCCTTGTCTTATTATCCCTCTCCAAAAACATTACCTCACACTTCTCCTGATTGAATTCCGTTGGCCAATTCTATGCCCACCTGAACAATCCATTGAAGTCTTCTTGAAATCTAGAGCTGTCTTGTTCACTATCAACTGCACAGTGAGTGTAGTTCTCAGCTGCAAACATCTTAATCAGATCCCCTACTTCACTGATTTATACCACAAAAAGCAAAGGACCCAGTACTGAGCAATGTGGAATCTCACTGGACACAGACTTCCAGTCACAAAAGCACCCATTGACCACTAAGCTTTGCGTTCGGCCTCTGACACCATTTTGGATTCAACTTGCCACATTTCCTGGATCCCATCTACTTCTGCATTGTTGACCAACAAGTCATTTGTGACCATGTCAAAGGCATTGCTAATATCTATGTAGACTACATCAAATGCACTGCCATCATTGATGCTCATCGTTACCTCCTCAACTGAGACACAACCTTCTCTTAAAACTCCAAGCTGACTGTCCATGATTAACCTCATGGCTTGCTAAATGCCACGTTATTCTGGTTGTCAGAATTTTTCCGATACTTTTCCCCCAACTGTGGTTCGGCTGACTGAACTGCAATAATGAAGAAGAATCGTGATGATGAACTCTGTCTACACCTTTATCTCATCTTAAACAATGGTACAATGTTAGCAATTCTCTCGTCCTCTGGCACCACACGTGTGGCCAGGGACAATTGGGAAATGATGGTCACAGCATCTGCTATTTCCTCCCTTGGTCTCTTAATAGCCTGGGATACATTTCAGCAGCACCAAAGTTTCTAATCCCATTAATACTTTTCTCCATATTAATATCATATAATATTTGGCACTCCTTCTCCTTAACTAAAATGCTAGAATCGTCCCTCTCTTCTCTGAAAACCGACAACATCTATTTCTTCAGAACCAAACCCACATATTCCTCCTTCTCACATAGATTAGTTATTGGTGTCTACGAGGTCCTATTCTTTCCTTAGTTATCCTTTTGCTTTTTATGACTTGATTTTTTCTTGATTTTACTTCATTCTTCATGCCCTGCTCTGTGCTTTTCTAATTTAATTGAATAATTCCAACCCAGCACTTTCTACACTGCTCTTGGCTTTCTGTCGCATTAAACTCTCGGTAGCTGACAAAAGATACCCTTTTTAACCTTTTCTTACCCTCGATGCCTCTTGACATGAAGGTAGCCTTAGGTTTTAGAATCCTCCCTTTTTATTTGTGTGAACATATTTGCTCCGACACTCACTATTTCCTGAGTGAATGCCTCCCATTGCTCTAACACAGATTTACCTTCAAGTAGCTATTATTCCAGTCCACTTTTGTGAAAATCCCATATCAGCTTAGTAAAATTGGCCCTTCGCCCTTTGAAAATTTTGCACATGGTCTTTCTTTGTCCTTTCAAATAAGGAGAGATATAATATAAATATTAAAAATCATGATGGCTTCTGATAATGTAGGTGAGCCAAAACAGTGGCGGATTTTCTTTATGCAGTTAGTTGTGATCTCTAATGCACTGTCTCAGAACGTGTTGGATGCAGATTCAACAGTAACTTTCGAGAGAGAATTAGAGTATTAGTTGAAGGGGAAATAGTAACAGCGATCAGGCTAAAAAGAATTATTAATTAGATCGCACTTTGAAAGAGACACAGGGACACGATGAGACGAATGGTACCATTCTATGACTCTATGAGCAAGAGATAGAGAGGGAGAGCACAGGGTGAGAGAGAAAGAGTGTCAAACGGAAAGCAATACAGAAAAATAGGGACAGAAAGATGGATAGGTTCAGTGGGAAATCAATTTATTTAATAGGTTTATTTGGTAAATAATTGAAGGGGAAAAACATACGGGACAATTGGGAAAGAGCAAGGGAATTATACTACATGGAGGGGTCAGGCCATTGTGGGATTGGAAGAGAAGGATGAGAATATTAAAATAGATGTGTTGCCGGATCGGGAGCCAATGTAGGTCAGTGATCACAGCGTTGATGTGTGAATGTGACTTGGTGTGAGTTAGGATATGGGCAGCAGAATTTTGGATGAGCAGTTTATAGAGGCTTGTAAAGGGGATGACGGCTAGGAGAGCATTGACATAATCGAGTCTGGATTCAACAAAGGCAGGGGTGCAGGTTAATGCAGTGGAATTGCTGAGGCAGGGGTGGAGAATTTGTGATATTATGGTGGTGGTCGTGGACAGGACTGGTGATTGAGAGGGTTTGAGGTTGGAACACAGCTCATGTTCTAAGAGATAACTGTCGTTGCGAAGAGTCAGGTTCAGGCTCAGACACTGGCCACTGAGGGGAACTGAGTTAGTAAATAGATACGGAATTTGTCTTGGGGACCATACGTAATGGCTTTGGTATTCCCAAGATTTAAACGACAAAAGCAGTAATACAGTGAAACATGTTTTACAGATCTAGTTGCTTGATGTAGAGACTAAGCAGTTACACTAACAGCAGTAAATATGAGAGAGTAAATCCAGGATGAGTAATGCAGTTAGCAACAGATGCAGAGTTAAAAGCTGGATAGAGAGACTTACCTGGAACAGCAACAGCAGCATAGAGCAGAGTAAATACCAAGAACAGTAATACAGTCAGTAAAAGTTTGTAGTGTTAGTAGCTGGATACAGAAACTTACCTGGACCAATAACAGCAGCAAAGATGAGTAAGTTACGAGAACAATAATACAGTTAAAGCTGATTTTAAAGATAAAAGGTGGAAACTTACATGGGACGCCGACAGCAGCAAGGAGAGGATAGTAAAAGTATTGACTTAGCTGAAGTGTGACTTTAATCCGATAAAGTAATGGCCATGATTTATAACTTATCGAAGCAAGGAAAACATCCCACGTGAAATCCCTGTCCATTGTTGTAACATTCGAACCCACTGTTTTTAGATTCTGATCCATTGATGTATCATTCCAATCCACTGTTTTGAGATTCTGATCCATTGATGTAACATTCCAATCTACTGTTCTTAGATTCAAATCCATTGATGTAATGTTGCAATCTATTGTTCTCAGGTTCCCTGTTACTGCCGGAGGCGATGCTCTCACTGACATTATGGGAGAGCATCTTGAAAGGAATCCCTTAATAATAGAAGAGGGGAACGCTGCACTGATACAATTAGGGTCCATGGAGACTAATATTACTTACAGTCACTGAACAAACAGCTTCAGTTAACCCATAGAGACTGACATTAAATACAGTCACTGAACAAAGAACATCAGCTACCTCCTTTCAATGCAACACTTTTTAAGTTCGAACATTTACCCGGTGAGAATGGGATGTATGAGTGTTGCAGAGGGCAGCAATGGTGGAAATAGTGCCAGCTCGGGCCATAATCTTTCAATCCTCCTTGTATATGGCAATGGTGTCAGGGGACTGGAAGTTTGCATGTATAACACCCTGTTTTAAAAAGGAAATAGTGATAATCCATATAACTACAGGCCAGTCAGCCTAACTTCGGTAGTGGGATAAATTCTAGCAGCCTTATTCCGCGACAAAATTATCTGTCACTTCGAAAAACATGAATTAATAAATGAAAACCAGCACAATTTTTTGTAAAGTCAAAGTGTGTCTGACAAACTTGATTGGCTGCTTTGATGACGTAACTGAGAGTGTTGATGTGTGTAGTGCAGTTGATGTTGTGTGTATGGCCTTTTAAAAGAGGTTTGATAGCGTGCCACATAATAAACTTGATCGGAAGACTAAAACCAATGGGAGTAAAGGGACAGTGGCTGTATGGATACAACATTGGCTGAGGGATAGATAACAGAGAGTAGGTTGAACAGTTATTGTTCAGACGGAAGGAAAGTATAGATTGATGCCCCCCAGGGTTTGATATAAGGGCCAGTGCGCTGTATGATAGCATTGAATGACCTGGACATGTCAAAAGGGCATGATTTCAAAGTGTGCAGATGCTGCTAACTCATGAATATAGTAAACAGTAAGGAACGTATAAGACTTCAGGAGTACATAGAGAGACTGGGGAAATGGAAGAAACATGGCAGAAAAAATTTAACATGGAGAAGTGTGAAGTGATATATTTTTGGAGGAAATATGAGGAAAGGCAATAAAAACTAAATTATGCTATTTTAAAGGGAGTGCAGGTGCAGAGAGACCTGGGAGTTTATGTAACTAATCTTTGGAGGGGGCAGGACAAGTTGAGAATGCTGTTAAAACGCATACAGCAGCTTCAGCTTTATAATTATAGGCATAGAGTGCAATAGCAAGGAAGTTATGTTAAATCTTTATAAAACACTGTTTAGTCCTGAACTGGAATATTGCATCCAGTTCTGTGCACCGCAATTTATGAAGGATGTCCAGGAGAAGGCACAGAGGATATTTAATGAAATGTTACCAGAGATGAGCCGTTTCAATTGTATGGGCAGTCTGCAGAAGCTGGGGTTGTTCACTTAGAGCAGAGAAGGTTAAGCAGAGGTTGGATGGAGGAGTTCATGTTTATGAGCGGTTTGGATAGAGTAAATAATCTGTTCCTATTGGCTGATGGGTTGATAATCAAAAGACACAGATTTAAGATAATTGACAAAAAAATAGAGGCAATATGAGGAGAATGTATTTTATGCAGCGAGTTTTGATCTGGAATGCATTGCCTTAATACGTGAGTGAAGCAGACTCAATAATTGGCAATAAAACCCAGAACTTGCGATCTATACCAGTGTATTTTAGCCCCTTTAAAACATGTGAATTAATATTTAAAGAATCAGGGTTTTCTTTTAAATATTGAATGAAAGGCGATTTTAGTTAATTTTAAATATGTGATGTATTTTAATTTATGGTGCTGGTAGATGTATGTTTTGGGTATTCTCATTCATACCGATGCCCCCGTGACCCAGGGGATGGTCGCGAACCTCCAGCGCCCCTGAGATACATGGGCCTCTCCCGAGACGTACCTCGATAACCGCCGACACCCCGGATAGCCAGGTACGTGGGCCTCTTTCCACATAGACCCAGATATTCTCCATAACCACCGGACTCACAAATATGTGGCCCTATCCTCACACATACCCTGTGAATCTCCGCAAACCCCGATCCCCCAAGTACGTAGGCCTCTGCGCAGGCATACGCAGAGAGTCTCCGTAATCACCGGACCAAAATGGTACATGGGCCTCTCCCCAGGTGTACGCAGATAGTCGCCGTACATCCCGGGCCCCCAGGTACATGGGTCTCTCCACAGGCATACCAGATAGTCGCCATACACCCCGGATCACCAGGTACGTGGCCCTCTCCTCGCACATACCCAGAGAGCCAACGTAACCACCGGACCACAGGTATGTGGGCCTATCGCCACACATGACCAGAGAGTCTCTGCAACCCCCGGACGGCCAGGTATGTGGGCCTATCCGCAGGCATACCCAGCGAGTCTCCGCACTCCCCGGGCTTCCAAGTACATGGGACTATCACCACACATACCCAGAGAGTCTGCAAAACCTCAGGATCCGCCACTCGCCCCCCGCTTCGTGGGCCTCTCCCCACACATACCCAGAGTGCCTCCATGCCACCCAGATCCCAGGTAAATGAGCCTCTCCCCACACATAAACATAGAGTCCCATCAACCATTCCCAGGGCAGGTACAACACGGGGTAGGTCCAGAATAAAGCTCCTTCAACACTTTTCCATCAAACACTCCCGGGGCAGGTACAACACGGGTTAGATACAAAGTCCTGTTCCCGCTAAACTGTCTGGTGAAAAACTCCCAGTGCAGGTCCAACAAGGGTTACATACAGAGTAAGCAACCCTCTATACTCTCCCATCAAAAACACCCAGGGTAGGTACTGCACTGGTGTGACCACAGAGTAAATCTGCCTCTGCACTGCCCCATCAAACACTCCCAGGGCAGCAACAGCACGGTTAGATATAGAGTAAACTCCCTTTAGTTTTATTTCTGAGCACGTCTCATTATACGGCCAGCAGTTTTCCAGATTCTGGGGTCGCAGGGCCTACACATCTAACATAGCGTGATTTAACGTTGGCTTCTCTCAGGAATATTGGACAAGTCTAAAAATATGATTGAAGTCAGTCCCTTTGTTTTCTTGCTCAGTGGTGAGGTTAGGGAGCGGGGCGGAATAGACCAAAACAAGGGTCGGAACCTTAAACTTGGAGCCTTGCCATTCAGGGTGATAAGAACATAAGAACATAAGAAATAGGAGCAGGAGTAGGCCATAAAGCCCCTCGAGGCTGATCCACCATTCTATAAGATCATGGCTGATCGGAACATGGACTCAGCTCCACTTCCCTGCCCGCTCCCCATAACTCCTTACCCCTTATCAACTCTCATTCTTCTGAATTCCAATGAGTAGTGGCCCAATTCTACTCAACCTTTCCACATAATTCAACCCCCTCATCCTCGGGATCAACCTAGTGAACCTTCTCTGAACTTCCTCCACAGAAAGTGTATTATTTTGTTAATATGGAAACCAAAACTGTTCGCAGTATTCCAGGTGTGGTCTCATCAATACCCTGTACAGCTGTAACAATACTTCACTGCTTTTATACTCCATCCCATTTGCAATAAAGACCAAGATTCCATTGGCCTTCCTGAACACTTGCTGTACCTGAATACTATCCTTCTGTGTTTCATGCACAAGTAGCCCCAGGTCCCGCTGTGCTTCAGCACTTTGCAATATTTCTCCATTTAAATAATTACTTGCAGTTTGAGTTTTTCTGCCAAAGTGCATGACCTCACACTTTCCAACAATATACTCCATCTGCCAAATTTGTGCCCACACACTTAGCCTTTTGCAGTTTTTTTTGTGTCCTCCTCACACATTGCTTTTCCTCCTATTTTTGTATCGTCAGCAAACTTGGCTACGTTACACTCAGTCCCTTCTTCCAAGTCGTTAATATAGATGGTAAATGGTTGGGGTCCCAGCACTGAACCCTGCGGCACCCCACTCATTACTGATTGCCAAACAGAGAATGATTTATTTATCATAACTCTCTGTTGATTCTTTGTTTGCCAATCTTCAATCCACGCTAATATATTAGCCCAACTCCGTGAAATTTTATCTTGTGCAGTAACCGTTTGTGTGGCACCTTGTCAAATGCCTTCTGGAAGTCCAAATACACCACATCCACTGGTTCCCCTTTATCCACTCTGTTCGTTGCAGCCTCAAAGAATTCCAACAAATTTTCAAAAATTATTTCCCCTTCATAAATACACGTTGCCTGACCAAGTTTTGCTTTTCCAAATGTCCTGTTACTGCTTCTTTACTAATGGACTCGAACATTTTCCCAAACACAGATATTAGGTTAGCTGCTCTATACTTTGCTACCTTTTGTCGACCTCATTTTTTGAATAGGGGCGTTACATTTGCAGTTTTTCATTCTACTCGAATCCCTCCAGAATCCAGGGAATTTTGATAAATTACAAGCAATGCACGCACCATCCCTGCCTCTATTTTGCTTAAGTCCCCAGGATGCAAGGGACTTAATAGATCCCTGAAAAGGCAGAAAGATCCCTTGGCAGATACTTCCAGGGCATTAATCTGCCTTTGGTCCCATTATATTACTGAGCAGCATCTCCTAAGTGATTGTGATTGTGTGAAGTTCCTCCTCCTCTATAGACCCTAGCCTATGCACTGTTAGAATATTGTTAGTGTCATCTACCATAAAAACTGATGCAAAATATTGTTTAACGTTTTTGACATCTCCATGTTCCCCATTACTAATTCCCTGGTCTCGTCGTCAAATGGACCAACATTTATTTTAGCCACTGATTTCAGGAAGCACTTCTTCACAAAACGGGCAGTAGGAATCTGGAACTCTCTCCCCCAAAATACTGTGCAGTCCGAGGGTCAATTGCAAATTTCAAAACTGTGATCGATAGATTTTTGTGAGTTAAGGGTTTTAAGGTTTACGGAAACAAGACAGCTGATGGAATTATGATACAGACCAGCCATGATCTAATCGAATGGTGGAACAGTCTCGAGGGGCTGAATGGCCCCCTTCTGTACGATGGAAGGACTACTGAGAGATGTACTGACCTCCGAATTAAACAGTAGTATTCTCCTCTTCGGCAGTGGTGGGCTGCACCAACAGAAACTCTCCAAGCAACAAGGTAATGCTTTCATCATTTTCCCTGAGCCCCTCAGAACACGATGATACGGCTGGCGTGCAGATGCTCTTTATATGGACCTGGAGAGTATTCTGCAGTTAATAATCTCACACACACGTACACGGCGCGGGGGTGGGAGGTGGGGGCGGGGTGGGAGGGTATTGGCTACACCTTCGGCTTATAAAGTGGCAGTCCTCTTAACAAAGACAACAGGAAGTGGAATGAAAGTAATTATTTAGCTGGTGAAGTTCTGAAATAATTATTTGGCACGACATACGGTCGAGCAACTAAAGTCAGTGCTCCTTGGATGATGAAACAGGTGGAGATTATTATGAAGCAGAAAAAGAATGCTTATGACAGATGTCATGTTGCAAATACATCTGAGAATTAGAGTATATATAGAAAGGTCAGGGAAGTGAAACAGAAAATAAGAGGGGCAAAGAGAGGGTATGAGAACAGAATGGCAGCCAAGATAAAAGGTAATTGAAACTTCTATCTGCATAGAACAAGTAAAAGGGATAGTAAGATGACGGGCGAGACCGATTAGGAGCAACAAGGGGACCTATGCATGCAGGCCGAGTTTATGGCTGGTATACGAAACAAATATTTTGCATCTGCCTTCAACAAGGAAGAAGATCATTCCATTGACATAGGGAAGGAGGGCGAGAGGCGATTTGTTGGATAAAAATGGATAATAAGAGGTATTAGAAATGCTGGCTGTATTTAAAGTATATAAATCACCAGGGTGGAAAGCATCCTAACATGGTGAGGGATTCTAGGCAGGAAATTGTGGAGGTTCTGGCCATATTATTCCAAGGCTCCATAGGTGCGGGGGTGGTGCAAGGGGACTGGCGTATGACAAATGTTCAAAAAAGGGTGTAACGATAAATCCAGGAATCACAGGCCATTCAGCTTAAACTCGGTAGTGGCGAAGCTTTTAGTAACAGTAATCCAGGAAAGATTAACAGTCACTTGGACAAGAGTGGTTTCATTAACGAAAGCAACCACACATTTTTGAATGGTAAATCATGTTTCAGCAAATTGATTGAGATTTTTGATGAGGTAACAGAAAGGGTTGATGAGGGCAATGCATTTGACGTAATGCACAAGGATTTCCAAAAGTTGCTCGACAAAGTGTCACATAATAGGCTTGCCAGCAATGTTAATGCCCGTGGAATAAAATGGACAGTGGTAGCATGGCTACTAACGTGGCTATGCGACAGGAAACAGAGAGTCGTTTCGTTGGCAACGTTTGGTTTATGGACCACGTAAAGATGTACAGTGGTGCACACCATGGTTCGGCACGAGGACCACTGCTTTGCTTGATATATATTAATAACTTGAAAGTGGGTGTAAAGGACAAAAAAGCAAATTTTGCAGAAGAAAGAAAACTTGTAAGTATTGTGAACAATGAGGAGGCGAGAGATAGACTTCAGGAAGACATTTTCAGGCTGGTGAAGTGGGCGAAAATTTAACACAGAAAAGTGTGAAGTGATACATTTTCGGTGAAGGAATGAGAGGAATTGTAAAGCAACGGATACAATCCTAAAGTGCATGCACGAACAGGAAGATGAGATATAAAAATCAATGAAAAGGGCTTATGGGATCCTGTGCTTCATAAATAGAGATATCGAGTGCAAAAGTTTGGAAATTATGGTGAACCTGTTAAAAGAGTAGATTGGCCCCAACTGTAGTATTGTGTGCAATTCTGGGCACCCGAATTTAGGTAGGATGTGAAGTTTGTGAATGCCTTAGAGAAGATGCAGAATGATTTCAGGGATGAGTAACTTCTGTTACATGGACAGATTGGAGAAAGTGTGATTGTTCTGCTTGGCGCAGAGAAGATTGAGAGGAGATTTGACAGAGGTGATCAAATTCATGATGGGTGTGGACAGAGTAGATCGAGAGAAACTGGCAGTACATCCCCAAACCAGAAGGCACAGATTTAAGGTGATGGGAAAAAGACGCAAATTATTTTTTTATGCACCGTGTGGTTAAGACTTGGAATGCATGGTGGAGGCAGACTCGATCTTATCTTTCCAAAACGGAGCTGGATAAGTGTCTGATGGGAAAGAAATCGAAGGTCTGCGGGAAAGCGACAGAAGAGTGGGACGAGCTGTAATTCGGCAAGGGCTCGACGGGCCGGATGACGTTCTTCCATGCTGTAAACAACCCATGATTCTACGCAGTACCTGCCCTGGGAATGTTTCATGGGGACAATGTAGAGGGAGTTTTACTCTGCATGTGAACCGTGCTGTACCTGCCATTGGTTTGTTTGATGGGACAGTGTAGAGGGAGCTTTACTATGTATCTAACACCGTGCTGTACCTGCCCTGGGAGGGTTTGATGAGACAGTGTAGAGGGAGCTTTACTCTGGATGTAACCCCGTGCTGTACCTGCCCTGGGACTGTTTGATGGGACATTGTCATGGGAGCTTTACTCTGTATCTAACCCCGTGATGTACCTGCCCTGGGAGTGTTTAATGGGGCAGCGTTGAGGGAGCTTTACTCTGTATCTAACCCCGTGCTGTACCTGCCCTGGGAGTGTTTGTTGGGACAGTGTAGATGGAGCTTTATTCTGTATCTAACTATATGCTGTACCTGCCCTGAGAGTGTTTGATGGGACATTGTAGATGGAGCTTTGCTCTGTATCTAACCCATGTTGTAGACGGCTTACCCTTTATTGTTCTCCTTTACCCGCTGTGAACTGCGCATGTACATTAGCTGACACTGAGACACACATGGGTTTAATAGTAGCAGAAGTGAGTGAATCGTTACATTTTAAGCAATTCTTTTATTACAGATGTATTTCTTATTTAAAAACTGAAGAGAAATCAATTTCACGAGAGCCCAAGGTGAAATTGTAATCCTGCTGTCCAGATCATTTTTCCAGTATATTGATGTAACGAGCAACATCAGCAGCATCTCACTAAACCTGACAATGGCTGTACTATGAACACATAGATACACAACTAGAATATGGGTCCACACCTCCCTGACCACCTGCTGCGTGTTCTTGGCAGATTCTGTTTCTATTACCTTCCAATCTTGTCTTGGGCCTCAGGTTTGTATATTCCACCGTCTTATTTATTTCTGTGTTTGAAGACGCAGAAGTGGGTTTGAAGTAAACATATGTGTCCCTTCAGACTGTGTACTAATTTCTCCCCGAGAGAAGGGAGACTGATGGACACCAGTAAGTGTACAGCCGTCTCCCCTAGTTAAAGGGACTGAGAGACACCAGTCCATGTACAGATATCTCTCCTAGGTAGAAGGTCTGAGATACACCAGTCAGTCGGCAGGAGTTTGAGCATCGTCGGGAGGCGGAGTGGAGGGATCAAGGAGGTCTAATAGAGAACCATCAGTCGCCCGGAGTTCGAGCGTCGTCGGGAGGCTGAGAGGGGGGTTCAAGGAGGCCTACAAGAGGCCCATCAGTCGGCGGGAGATCGAGCGTCGTCGGGAGGCTGAGAGGGGTGATCAAGGAGACCTACAAGAGGCCCATAAATCGGCGGGAGATCGAGCGTCGTCGGGAGGCTGAGTGGGGAGATCAAGGAGGCCTACAAGAGGCCCATCAGTCGCCGGGAGTTCGAGCGTCGTCGGGAGGCTGAGAGGGGGGATCAAGGAGGCCTACAAGAGGCCCATCAGTCGGCGAGAGATCTAGCGTCGTCGGGAGGCGGAGAGGGGAGATCAAGGAGACCTACAAGAGGCCCAAAAATTGGCGGGAGATCGAGCGTCGTCGGGAGGCTGAGTGGTGAGATCAACGAGGCCTACAAGAGGCCCTTCAGTCGCCGGAAGTTCGAGGGTCGTCGGGAGGCTGAGCGGGGAGATCAAGGAGGCCTACAAGAGGCCCATCAGTCGGTGGCGTTCGAGCATCATCGGGAGGCTGAGCGGGGAGATCAAGTAGGCCTACAAGATGCCCATCAGTGGCCGGGAGTTCGAGCATCATCGGGAGGCTGAGCGGGGAGATCAAGGAGGCCTACAAGAGGCCCATCAGTCGCCGGAAGTTCGAGGGTCGTCGGGAGGCTGAGCGGGGTGATCAAGGAGGCCTACAAGAGGCCCATCAGTCGGCGGGAGTTCGAGCGTCGTCGGGAGGCTCAGCGAGGAGATCAAGGATGCCTACAAGAGGCCCATCAGTCGCTATGAGTTCGAGGGTCGTCGGGAGGCTGAGCTGGGAGATCAAGGAGGCCTACAAGAGGCCCATCAGTCGCCGGGAGTTCGAGGGTCGTTCGGATGCTGAGCGGGGAGATCAAGAAGGCCTGCAAGAGGGCCATTAGTCGCCGGGAGTTCGAGGGTCGTCGGGATGCTGAGCGGGGAGATCAAGGAGGCGTGCAAGAGGCCCATCAGTCGCCGGGAGTTCGAGGGTCGTCGGGATGCTGAGCGGGGAGATCAAGGAGGCCTACAAGAGGCTCATCAGTCGCCGGGAGATCGAGCGTCGGCGGGAGGCTGAGCGAGGAAATCAAGGAGGCCTACAACAGCCCCATCATTCGCCGGGAGACCGAGTGTCGTCGGGAGGCTGAGAGGGGATATCAAGGAGAACTACAAGAGGCCCATAAATCGGCGGGAGATCGAGCGTCGTCGGGAGGCTGAGTGGGGAGATCAAGGAGGCCTACAAGAGGCCCATCAGTCGCCGGGAGTTCGAGGGTCGTTGGGAGGCTGAGCGGGGAGATCAAGGAGGCCTAGAAGAGGCCCATCAGTCGGTGGAGTTCGAGCATCATCGGGAGGCTGAGCGGGGAGATCAAGTAGGCCTCCAAAATGCTCATCAGTCGCCAGGAGTTCGAGCATCATCGGGAGGTTGAGCGGGGAGATCAAGGAGGCCTACAAGAGGCCCATCAGTCGGTGGAGTTCGAGCGTCGTCGGTCGGCTGAGTGGGGAGATCAAGGAGTCCTACAAGAGGCCCATCAGTCGCCGGGAGTTCGAGGGTCGTCGGGAGGCTGAGCGGGGAGATCAAGGAGGCCTACAAGAGGCCCATCAGTCGGTGGAGTTCGAGCATCATCGGGAGGCTGAGCGGGGAGATCAAGGAGGCCTAGAAGAGGCCTATCAGTCGCCGGGAGTTCGAGGGTCGTCGGGAGGCAGAGCGGGGAGATCAAGGAGGTCAACAAGAGGCCCATCAGTCGGTGGAGTTCGAGCATCATCGGGAGGCTGAGCGGGGAGATCAAGGAGGCCTACAAGAGGCCGATCAGTCGGTGGAGTTCGAGCATCATCGGGAGGCAGAGCGGGTAGATCAAGGAGGCCTACAAGAGGCCCATCAGTCGCCGGAAGTTCGAGGGTCTTCGGGAGTCTGAGCGGGGAGATCAAGGAGGCCTACAAGAGGCCCATCAGTCGGCGGGAGTTCAAGCGTCGTCGGGAGACTCAGCGAGGAGATCAAGGAGGCCCCCAAGAGGCCCATCAGTCGCTAGGAGTTCGAGGGTCATCGGCAGGCTGAGCGGGGAGATCATGGAGGCCTACAAGAGGCCCATCAGTCGCCGGTAGTTCGAGGGTCTTTGGGATGCTGAGCGGGGAGATCAAGCAGGCGTACAAGAGCCCCATCAGTCGGCGGGAGTTCGAGGGTCGGCGTGATGCTGAGCGGGGAGATCAAGGAGGCGTGCAAGAGGCCCATCAGTCGCCGGGAGTTCGAGGGTCGTCGGGATGCTGAGCGGGGAGATCAAGGAGGCCTACAAGAGGCTCATCAGTCGCCGGGAGATCGAGCGTCGGCGGGAGGCTGAGCGAGGAAATCAAGGAGGCCTACAACAGCCCCATCATTCGCCGGGAGACCGAGTGTCGTCGGGAGGCTGAGAGGGGATATCAAGGAGAACTACAAGAGGCCCATAAATCGGCGGGAGATCGAGCGTCGTCGGGAGGCTGAGTGGGGAGATCAAGGAGGCCTACAAGAGGCCCATCAGTCGCCGGGAGTTCGAGGGTCGTTGGGAGGCTGAGCGGGGAGATCAAGGAGGCCTAGAAGAGGCCCATCAGTCGGTGGAGTTCGAGCATCATCGGGAGGCTGAGCGGGGAGATCAAGTAGGCCTCCAAAATGCTCATCAGTCGCCAGGAGTTCGAGCATCATCGGGAGGTTGAGCGGGGAGATCAAGGAGGCCTACAAGAGGCCCATCAGTCGGTGGAGTTCGAGCGTCGTCGGTCGGCTGAGTGGGGAGATCAAGGAGTCCTACAAGAGGCCCATCAGTCGCCGGGAGTTCGAGGGTCGTCGGGAGGCTGAGCGGGGAGATCAAGGAGGCCTACAAGAGGCCCATCAGTCGGTGGAGTTCGAGCATCATCGGGAGGCTGAGCGGGGAGATCAAGGAGGCCTACAAGAGGCCTATCAGTCGCCGGGAGTTCGAGGGTCGTCGGGAGGCAGAGCGGGGAGATCAAGGAGGCCAACAAGAGGCCCATCAGTCGGTGGAGTTCGAGCATCATCGGGAGGCTGAGCGGGGAGATCAAGGAGGCCTACAAGAGGCCCATCAGTCGGTGGAGTTCGAGCATCATCGGGAGGCAGAGCGGGTAGATCAAGGAGGCCTACAAGAGGCCCATCAGTCGCCGGAAGTTCGAGGGTCTTCGGGAGTCTGAGCGGGGAGATCAAGGAGGCCTACAAGAGGCCCATCAGTCGGCGGGAGTTCAAGCGTCGTCGGGAGACTCAGCGAGGAGATCAAGGAGGCCTCCAAGAGGCCCATCAGTCGCTAGGAGTTCGAGGGTCATCGGCAGGCTGAGCGGGGAGATCATGGAGGCCTACAAGAGGCCCATCAGTCGCCGGTAGTTCGAGGGTCTTTGGGATGCTGAGCGGGGAGATCAAGCAGGCGTACAAGAGCCCCATCAGTCGCCGGGAGTTCGAGGGTCGGCGTGATGCTGAGCGGGGAGATCAAGGAGGCCTGCAAGAGGCCCATTAGTCGCCGGGAGTTCGAGGGTCGTCGGAATGCTGAGCGGGGAGATCAAGCAGGCGTACAAGAGCCCCATCAGTCGCCGGGAGTTCGAGGGTCGGCGTGATGCTGAGCGGGGAGATCAAGGAAGCCTGCAAGTGGCTCATCAGTCGCCGGGAGTTCGAGGGTCGTCGGTATGCTGAGCGGGGAGATCAAGGAGGCCTACAAGAGGCCCATCAGTCGCCGGAAGTTCGAGGGTCTTCGGGTGGCTGAGCGGGGAGATCAAGGAGGCCTACAAGAGGCCCATCAGTCGGCGGGAGTTCAAGCGTCGTCGGGAGACTCAGCGAGGAGATCAAGGAGGCCTCCAAGAGGCCCATCAGTCGCTAACAGTTCGAGGGTCATCGGGAGGCTGAGCGGGGAGATCAAGGAGGCCTACAAGAGGCCCATCAGTCGCCGTTAGTTCGAGGGTCTTTGGGATGCTGAGCGGGGAGATCGAGGAGGCCTGTAAGTGGCCCATCAGTCGCCGGGAGTTCGAGGGTTGTCGGGATGCTCAGCGGGGAGATCAAGGAGGCCTGCAAGAGGCCCATTAGTCGCCAGGAGTTCGAGGGTCGTCGGAATGCTGAGCGGGGAGATCAAACAGGCGTACAAGAGCCCCATCAGTCGCCGGGAGTTCGAGGGTCGTCGGGATGCTGAGATGGGAGATCAAGGAAGCCTGCAAGTGGCTCATCAGTCGCCGGGAGTTCGAGGGTCGTCGGTATGCTGAGCGTGGAGATTAAGGAGGCCTACAAGAGGCCAGCTGGTGCAGCTGCAGCAGGGAGGCAAAAAAAAGTAGAAAGAAATCGAAAGGTGATGTCACAGCCAAGGGGATTGGATGGTGATTGGTAATTAGCTTTTCTTTCTCTTTTCTATATCAGCAAGTAACCTTTAGCATTACTGTTGTCAATTTAAGGTAATCTTAGGGTTAAGATTTGGCAGGAGAGCTCGGACACGTGTTATGCTCCTCATGTACTATGTGTGATGTCAGGGACGCTTACGATGTCCCTGATGACTACACGTGCGGGAAGTGTATCCACACTCAGCTCGTGACGCACCGCATTGTGGCATTGGAGCTGCGGGTGGATTCCCTCTGGAGCATGCAAGATGCTGAGAATGACGTGAATAGCATGTTTAGCGAGTTGGTCTCACTGCAGGTAAAGGGTACACAGCCAGATAGTCAATGGGTGACCAACAGCAAGAGCAGTGGAAGGAAGGTAGTGCAGGGTTCCCCTGCGGTCATCCCCGTGCAAAACATACACACCGCATTGGGTACTGTTGAGGGGTTGACTAATCAGAGGAGGGCAGCAGCAGCCAATTTCATGGCACCGTGGGTGTGTCTGCTGCACAGGAGGGCAGGAAAAAGAGTGGGAGAGTTATAGTGATAGGGGATTCGATTGTCAGGGGAATAGATAGGCGTTTCTGTGGCCGCAATCGAGACTCCAGGATGGTATGTTGCCTCCCTGGTGCAAGGGTCAGGGATGTCGTGGAGCAGGTGCAGGGTATTCTGAAAAGGTAGGATGAACAGCCAGTTGTCGTGGTGCATGTAGTTACCAAAAATACAGGTTAAAAACTGGATGATGTCCTACGAGACGAATTTGCGGAGCGAGGAGCTAAATTAAAAAGTAGGACCTCCAATGTGATAATCTCAGGATTACTACCAGTGCCACGTGCTGGTCAGTGTAAAAATCGCAGGATAGCTCAGATGAATACATGGCTTGAGGAGTGGTGCAAAAGGATGGGATTCAAATTCCTGCGACATTGGAACCGGTTCTGGCAGAGGTGGGACCAGTACAAATTGGACGTCTGCACCTGGGCAGGAGTGGAACCAATTTCCGAGGGGGAGTGTCTGCTCGTGCTGTTGCGGAGGAATTAAACTAACATAGCAGGGGGCTGGGAACCTGTGCAGGGAGACAGAGCGAAATAAAATGGAGGCAGAAGCAAAAGGGTGAAAGGAGAATCGTAAAAGTGGAGGGCAGAGAAACCCAAGGTAAAAAACAAAAAGAGCCACATTACAGCAAAATTCTAAAGGGGCAAAGTGTGTTAAAAAGACAAGCCTGAAGAAATATAAATCCAGGGGTATTCAACATTTTGGAAGAATACGCAGAGAGGAAAATAAGGCCGGGTGGCATTGCTGCTTAAAGAGGAAATTAGTGCAATAGTAAGGAGGGACATTCGTTTGGATGATGTGGAATCGGTATGGGTGGAGCTGCTGAATACCAAAGGGCAGAAAACGCCAGTGGGAGCTGTGTAGAGACTACCAAACAGTAGTAGTGAGGTTGGGGACAGCATCAAACTAGAAATAAGGGATGTGTGCAATAAAGGTACAGCAGTTATCATGGGCGACTTTTATCTACATATTTATTGGGTTAACCAAACTGGTCGTAATGCCGTGGAGGAGGATTTCCTGGAGTGAATTACGGATGGTTTTCTGGAACAATATGTCGAGGAACCAACTAGAGAGCTGGCCATCCTATAATGGGTGATGTGTAATGAGAAGGGTCGAATTAACAATCTTGTTGTGCGAGGCCCCTTGAGGAAGAGTGACCATAATATAGTAGAATTCTTTATTAAGATGGAGAGTGACACAGTTAATTCGGAAACGAGGGTCCTGAACTTAATGAAAGGTATCTTCGACGGTATGAGGCGTGAATTGGTTGGAATATACTGGCAAAGGATACTTTAAGGTTTGCCGGTGGATAAGCAATGACAAATATTTACAGATCACATGGAAGGAATTCAGCAATTGTCCATCCCTGTCTGGAGTAAAAAATAAAATGGGGAGTGTGGCTCAACCGTGGCAAACAAGGGAAATTAAGGATAGTGTTAAAACCAAGGAAGCGACATATAAATTGGCTCGAAAAAGTATCAAACCTGAGGACTGGGAGGAAATTAGAATTCAACAGAGGAGGACTAAGAGTTTAATTAAGAGGGGGGAAATAGAGTAGGATGAGGCGCTTGCAGGGAACATAAAAACTGATTGCAAAAGCTTCTATAAATATGTGAAGAGAAAAAGATTACCGAAGACAAATGTAGGTCCCTTGCAGTCGGACTCAGGTGAATTTATAATGGGGAACAAAGAAATGGCAGACCAATTGAACAAATACTTCGTTCCTGTCTTCACGAAGGAAGACATGAATAAGCTTCCGAATGTACGAGGAGACAGTGGGCCTAGTGAGAAGGAGGAACTGAAGGATATCTTTATTAGGCGGGAAATTGTGTTAGGGAAATTGATGGGATTGAAGGCCGATAAATCACTGGGGCTTGACAGCCTGCATCGCAGCGTACTTAAGGAAGTGGCCCTAGAAATAATGAATGCATTGGTGATCATTTTCCAACAGTCCATCGACTCTGGATCAGTTCCCATGGACTGAAGGATCGCTAATGTAACACCACCTTTTAAAAAGGGAGGGAGAGAGAAAGCGGGTAATTATAGACCAGTTAGCCTGACATCATGGGAAAATGTTGGAATCAACCATTAAGGAAGAAATAGCAGTGCATTTGGAAAGCAGTGACAGGATCTTTCCAAGTCAGCATGGATTTATGAAAGGGTAATCATGCTTGATGAATCGTATGGAATTTGTTGAGGGTAACTAGCAGAGTGGACAAGGGAGAACCAGTGGATGTGGTGTATTTGGATTTCAAAAGACTTTTGACAAGGTCCTGCAGAAGAGATTAGTGTGCAAAGTCAAACGCATGGTTTTGGGGGTAATGTACTGACGTGGATAGAGAACTGGTTGACAGACAGGAAGCAGAGAGTCGGGATGAACGGATCCTTTTCAGAATGGCAGGCAGTGACTAGTGGAGTGCCACAGGGCTCAGTGCTGGGAACCCAGCTCTTTACAATATGCATTAACGATTTGGATGAAGGAATTGACTGTAATATCTCCAAGTTTGTAGATGACACTAAACTGAGGGGCGGTGTGAGCTGTGAGCGGGGCGCTAAGAGGCTGCAGGGCGACTTGGACAGGTTAGTGAGTGGGCAAATGCATTGCAGATGCAGTATAATGTGGATAAATGTGAGGTTATTCATTTTGTGGGCAAAAACACGCAGGCAGAATATTAGCTGAAAGCACCGAATTAGGATAAGGGGAGGTGCAACGAGACCTGGGTGTCACGGCTCATTGAAGGTTGGTATGCAGATTCAACAGGCGATGAAGAAGGCAAATGGTATGTTGTCCTTCATAGCTAAGGGATTTGTGTATAGGAACAGGGTGTTCTTACTGCAGTTTGTACTGGGCCTTAGTGAGGCCTCACCTGGAATATTGTGTTCAGTTTGGGTCTCCTAATCTAAGGAAGGACGTTCTTTCTATTGACGGAGTGCAACGAGGGTTCACCAGACTAATTCCAGGGATGGCTGGACTGTCATATGAAGAGAAACTGGATCAATTGCGCTTTTGTTCACTGAAGTTTAGAAGGATGAGAGGGGATCTCATTGAAACGTATAACTTCTTACGGAACTGGACAGGTTAGATGTAGGAAGAATGTTCCCGATGTTGGGAAAGTCCAGAACCAGGGGACAGGGTCTTAGGATAACGGGTAGGCCATTTAGGACTGAGATGAGGAGAAACTTCTTCACTCAAAGAGTTGTTAAACTGTGGAGTTCCCTGCTGCAGAGAGTTTTTGATGCCAGTTCATTGGATATATTCAAGAGGGAGTTAGATATGGCCCTTACGGCTAAGGGGATCAAGTGGTATGGAGAGAAAGCAGGAATGGATACTGAGGGAATGATCTGCCACGATGTTATTGAATGACGGTGCAGGCTCGAAGGGTCGAATGGCCTACTCCTTGTCCTATATTCTATGTTTCTATGTTTATATGTGTAAAGACACCTCCCTGAGCGAGTCTGTGTCTATCGTATTGGTCTGTTCAGCCACCAAATAACCCACTTCAGGAGTGGTAGCAAGTCTTCCTCGATTCCGAGGGACTGCCTCTGATGATGATGATGATAAAATAAAGACATCTCCCTGATCGAGTGTGGAGGAAATAATTTAGTGTACAGATATCTCCCTGAGAAAGAGGCGTCTGTGGGACACCAGTCTGTCTTCAGACATCTCCCTCGGCGATGATGGAGAGACTTAATTTAGTGTACAGATATCTCCATGAGAAAGACCGGTCTGTGAGACATCAGTCAGTACAACAATATTTCCATCAGGGCGAGGGGTTCAGAGACACCAGAACTTGTACAGATATCCCCATGAGGGAGAAGCACAGAGAGACATCAGTCAGGGTACTGATATCTCCCTGAGGGAGAAGGGACTGAGCGACGTTAGTCAGTTTACAGATATCTTCCTGAGGGGGAGAGGACTGAGAGACACGAGTTAGTCTACAAAAATCTGCTTGAGGAAGCGATGCTGAGAGACACTAGTAAGTTTACAGATATCCCCATCAGGGAGAGGCACAGAGAGACACCAGTCAGTATACAGATATCTCCCTAAGGGATAGGGGACTGAGAGACACCAGTCAGTGAAAATATATCTCCCTGAGAAAGGGGATTGAGACACACCAGTCAATGTACAGATATTTTCTTTAGGGTGATGGAGAGGGAGACACTAGTCAGTGTACAGATATCTCTCTGAGTGAGAGGGACGGAGAGACACAAGTCAGTGTATAGATATCCCCATGAGGGACGGGGACTCACATACACCAGTCTGTGCACCGATATCTCCATACGAGACACCATTCAGTGTACAGATATATCCCAGAGGAAGGGGTGACTGAGAGACATTATTCAGTCTACAGATGTCCTTGTGAGGGAATGACACAGAGAGACGGCAATCAGAATACAGATATCTCCCTCAGAGAGGGTGCTGACGGTCCCCAGTCACTTGACTGATATCTCCCTGGGAGAGTAGCACTTATTAGCATCAGTAAGTAAATAGATATTTTCCTGAGAGAGGGGACTGAGAGACACCGGTCTGTTTACAGATATCTCGCTGAAGGAGAGGGACTGCAAGGCAACAGTCAATGTACAGATATCTTCCCATATGAGAGCGTCAAAGAGACAACAGTCAGTGTGCAGATATCTCCCTGATGGAGAGGAACTGGGAGACACCATTAATTGTACAGAAAACTCCCTGAGGATGAGGGTCTGGGAGACACCAGTCAGTGTACAGACATGTCCCTCACCGAGAGTGACTGAGAGACTCCAGTCAGTTTATTGATATATCCCTTTGAGAGAAGCAATGAGAGACACCAGTCAGTGCACAGATATTTCCCTGAGTGCCAGGACAATGAGACACCTGTCTACGTTTCGATATCTCCCAGCGGCAGAGGGACTATGAGGCAACAGTCAGTGTGCAGATTTCTCCCTCAGGGAGGAGGTCTGAGAGATACAAAGGTCAGTTTTCTGATTTCTCCCGAAGAGAAATTTAATTGAGCGACACAATTTAGTGCACTGATATCTCCATGTGAGACAGCAATCAGTGCACAGATGTATCTCGGAGGAATGGGACCGAGAGATACCAGTCAGGGCACAAATAACTCCCTGAGGGTAAGGGCGATCGAGACAGAAGTCAGTTTACAGATATGTCCCTGAGGGAGTGGGAATGAGAGACAACGGTCAGTTTCACGATTTCGAAATACGTGAGATAGAAAGAGAGACACCAATCAGTGCACGTATATCTCCCTGACAAAGGGGACTGAGAGTCACTAGTCAGTGTACAGATATCTTCCTGACGCCGTGGGAGAGGGAGACACCATTCATTGTACAGACATCTGCCTGAGGGAGAGAGGACTGAGAGACACCAGTCAATGCAGAAATATTTCCCCGAGGGAGAGGGGACTGAGAGACACCACTCAGTATATAGATATCCCCCTTAGAGTGAAGCAATGAGAGATACCATTCAATGCACAGATATATCCCTATGAGATAGCAGTCAGCGTACAGATATCTCCATGAGAGACGTGACTGAGAAACACCATTCAGTGTGCAGACATCTCTCTCCGCGAGAGGAACTAACACACACCAGTCAGTGTACAGATATATCCTTGAGGGAGAGGGGCTGGCTGAGAGAGATCAGAAAGTGTACAGATATCTCTTCGATGAAGAGTGGACTGAGACGCACCCATCAGATACAGATATCACCCTGTGGGAGAGGGGACAAAGAAACACCAGTCATGTGTACAGATTTCACGCTGAGGGAGATAGGGTAGAGAGACACCAGAGAAAGTACAGATATCCGCCTGAGGGACAGGGATAGAGAGACACCAGTCAGTGTACTGATGTCTCCCCGAGTGAGAGGGTACTGAGAGACGCCTGTCAGTGTTAGTGCATCTTCCCCATGCAGAGGGACTCAGAGACAACAGCCAGTTAAGAGAGAAGCAATGAGAGATACCAATCAGTCCACATATATCGTCTTAGGAGGCACAAATTAGAGTACAGATATCTCTCTGAGAGATGGGACTGAGAGACACCTCTCACTGTGTAGATATCTCCCTTTGCAAGAGGGACTGAAACACACCAGTCAGCTTTCAGATTATGGCAGATGAGTGGTGAGAGATCGTGGCTGAGGAGCAGCGAGAGTTTGTGCCTCAGGAGTGGTGAGAGATCGTGACGGAGGGGCGGCGTTTGTTTGTGGTGGAGGAGTGGCGAGAGATCGCGGCGGAGGTGTGGCAAATGAAGGTACGGTGACGAGAGGAGCGGAGGGCCGAGGGGCAGCAGGGGTCAACCCACACTGTGATATATGTGTGCACCAGAGCGGTGCAGCAGATCAGGTCTACAGTCGTCCTGGTTTACTTTTGCCACTGGATAAATTCCGAGAACTGAAAAACCCGTGTGGTGGCTGGTGTGCAACGGTCACCACGTGTTAAAAAAAAACCACGCACAGGCATCTTCCAACCTGGGAAGTCACGTGAAAGCAAGTCGTCCTCGTTCAAGGGACTGCCGATGATAATGATGATGATCTCGCTGAGGGAGAGGGGCTGAGAGAGACCAGAAAGTAAACATTTATCTCCCCGAGGGAGAGATTACTGAGAGACAACAGTCATTATAAGAACATAAGAAATAGGAACAGGAGTAGGTCACACTGCCCCTCAAGACTGCTCAGCCATTCAATAAGATAATGGCTGATCTGAACATGGACTCAGCTCCACTTCTCCACCCGCTTCCAATAACCCCTTATCCCCTGATCTTTTAAGAAACTGTCTATTTCTATCTTAAATTTATTTTATGTCCCAGGTTCCACTGCTTTCTGAGGCAGCGAATACCACAGATTTACAATGCTCTGAGAGAAGACATTTCTCCTCATCTCTGTTTTAAATGGGCGGATCATGCCCTCTGGATCTAGTCTCCCCTATCAGTGAAAACATCCTCTCTGCATCCATCTTGTCAAGCCCCCACATGATCGTATATGTTTCGATAAGATTACCTCTCGTTCTTCTGAATTCCAATGAGTAGAGTCCCAACCTATTCAACCTTGCCTAATAAATCAACCCTATCATCCTCGGATCAACCCTGTGAACTTTCTCTGAACTGCCTCGAAAGGAAGTATATCCTTTCGTAAATATGGAAACCAAAACTGCACGCAGTATTCTAGGTGTAGTCTCACCAAGATCTTATTTAGCTGCAGTAAGACTTCACTGCTTTTATGCTCCATCCCCTTGCAACAAAGGCCATTGGTCTTTCTGATCACCTGCTGTACCTGAATGCGAACCTTTTGTTTCATGCACAAGTACCCCCATGCGCCACTGTACTGCGGTCTGTGCAATCTTTCTCCATTTAATTATTAACTAGCTCCTTGATTTTTTCCACCAAAGTGCATGACATCACACTTTCCAACATTATACACCATCAAAAAAAAATTTGCCCACTCACGTGGCATGTCTATGTCCTTTTGGAGATTTTTTGTTTCCTCCTCACACGTGCTTTTCCTTCCATCTTTGTATCGTCAGCAAACTTGGCTACGTTACACTCAGTCCCTTCTTCCAGGTTGTAAATCTCGATTGTAAATAGCTGAGGTAATAGCACTGATCCCTGTGGCACCACATAAGTTATTGCTTGCCAACCAGAGAATGAACCATTTATCCCGATCTCTGTTCTCCAGATACAGATATCTCCCTCAGGGAGAGCGACTGGGAGACACCAGTCAGTTCATTTATATTCCCATAAGAGGTAAGGAAATGAGAGATACTAATCAATGCACAAACATCTCCCTATGAGACACCAGTGAGCATAACGATATCGCTCAGAAAGAGTGGAATGAAATACACCGTTCAGTGTTCAGATTACTCCCGGAGGATGCAGAACTGGGAGTCACCGGTCAGTGTACAGACATCTCCGTGAGAGAAAGTGGATTGAGTAACACCAGTCAGTGTACAGGCATCTTCCCGATTGGAAGGGATTGGGAGATATCAGTCAGTTTACTCAGATATTCCAGAGAGAAAAGGACACAGCGACACCAGTCAGTGCACATACATTTGCCTGTGGGACACCAGTCAGTGCAAAGATATCTTCCTGATGGTGATGATGAGGGAGACACCACTCATTGCACAGCCATCACGCTGAGTGAGAGAGGAGTGCGAGACAGCAGCCAGTGTACATATATCTCCCCGAGAGACACCATAATGTAAAAAGACCATCTCTCTGAGAGAGATTGACTGAGAGATACCAGTCAGTGTACAGATATCAACCCGAGGTAAAGGGGATTTAAAGACACAAGTCAGCGTAAAGATATTGCCCTCACAGAGAGGGACTGAGACTCACTCTCAGTGTAAATATATCTCCCTCGGGAGAGGGACTGAGATACACCAGTCAGTTTATTGATATCTCCCTCAGAGAGAAGCAATGAGAGATAAAAGACAATGCTCACATATCTCCCTATGACACAACCAATAACAAGTGTGGTGTCCCTCAGTGGGACTGGGAGAACAATTCAGTTTACAAATATGTCACTGAGGGAGAGGGAAATGAGCGACAGCAGTCAGTGCACAGATATCTCATTCTGAGGGAGAGGAAATTGGGAGACCACTGAATTGCACACATAGCCCTCTGGGAGAGATGCACAATGAGAAGTCAGACAATATACAGATATCCTCCTGAGGGAAAGGGCCTGTGGGACGCCATTCACTGCATACATATCTCCGTGAGGGTGTGGCAGAGAGAGAGACAGCAGTTCATATACAGATATCTCCCTCAGGGAGAGTGACTTAGAGACAGCAGTCAGTGTACAGATATCTCCGTCGGGGAGAGTGACTGAGAGACATTAATCACTTTATGATATCTCCCTTATAGAGAAGCAATATGAGACACCAGGAAATGCACAGATATCTCCACGTGAGACACCAGTCAATGGACAGCTATCTCCACGTGAAATATCAGTCAATGTCGAGATATTTCCCTGAAGGCGAGAGAGTGGGAGAGAAAGTTCAATGTGCAGATATCTCTCTGATCGAGAGGGACTGCGAGAAACCATTCAGTGTACAGATATCTCCCTGAGGGTGAGGGGACTGAAGACAGCAATCAGTGGGAGCGGGACTGAGAGACAACGGTCAATTTCCCTCCCGAAGAGAAATTTAAATGTGAGACACAAGTTGGTGTATTGCTATCGCATTGTGAGACAAGAGTCAGCGTAAAGATACTTCACTGAGAGTGGTGACTATGAGACAACTGTCTATGTACAGATATCGCCGTGAAGGAGAGTGAGTGGGAAACTAAAGTTACCGTACATGCATCTCCCTGAAGGAGAGGGCACTGAGATAAATCTGTCAGTGTACCGAAATCTCCCTGAGTGAGAGGGTACTGGGAGACAGCTGTCAGAGTACAGATATTTCCCTGAGGTAGAGTCGACTGAGAGACGCCAGTCAATGGACAGATATCACCCGGAGATAGAGGGACTGAAAGGTACCGGTCATTATCCTGATATCGAGCTAAAAGAGATGGAATGTGAGACACCAGTCAGTGCACTGATATCTCGCTGTGGGACACCAGTCAGCGTACAGATATCTTCTTGAGAAAGGGGACCGAGAGACACCAGTCACGGCACAGATACCTTCCTGAGGTTGAGGGAGAGGGAAGCACCAATCATTGTGCATACATCTCCCTGAGGGAGCAAGGATTGAGAGACACGAGTCAGTGAACAGATATTACCCTGAGGGAGATGGGACTGAGCGACACCAGTCAGTGAACGGATATCACCCTGAGGGAGAGGGAACTGAGAGACACGAGTCAGTTTACAGATATTACCCTGAGGGGGAGGGGACTGAGCGACACCAGCAAGTATACAAATATAACCCTGATGGAGAGAGCGTGACAGACACCAGAAAGAATACAGATATCCCTTGACAGACAGGCACAGAGAGACATCAGTTCGCGTACAGATATCGCTCTGAGAGAGAGGACTGGGAGACTCCATTCAGTGTGCAGGGAGCTCCCTGAGGATAGGGAAGGGGAGGCACTTGTCAGTTAATCATTTTCTGCTTGGAAGAAAGTGGACTTAGTAACATCATTCGGTGTTCAGCTATCTCCCTGATAGAGTTGGATTGGAAATCACCAGTCAGTTTAAAAATGTATCACTGAGGGAAAGGGAACTGAGAGACAGCAGCCAATTTAAAGATATCGCACTGAGGGAGAGGCAATGGGCGCCACCAGTTCGTTTACTCATATCTTCCTGTGAGAGAATGACTGAGAGACTGCAATCTGTGTAGAGATATCTCTCTGAGAGAGGGTTGAGAGACACCTAAATTGTACAGACATCCCACAGAGAAACACCAGACAATGTACAGATATCTCCCTTAGGGAAAGGGCCTGAGTGATAACATTTCGTGTATAGATATCTCCCTGAGGGAGTGGCACAGTGAGACACCAGTAAATTGACAGATATCTTCCTGGGGGTGAGGGAGAGGGAGATACCAGTCATTGTGCAGACATCTCGCTGAGGGAGAGAGCATTAAAAGACAGCAGTCAGTGTATAAATATCTCTCTGAGAGAAAACATTAAGTGTAAAGACATCTCTCTGAGAGAGAGTGGACTGTGAGGCACCAGTCAGTGTACAGATATCTTCTTGAGAAAGGGTACCGAGAGACACCAGTCACGGCACAGATACCTTCCTGAGGTTGAGGGAGAGGGAAGCACCAGTCATTGTGCATACATCTCCCTGAGGGAGCAAGGACTGAGAGACACGAGTCAGTGAACAGATATTACCCTGAGGGAGATGGGACTGAGCGACACCAGTCAGTGAACGGATATCACCCTGAGGGAGAGGGGACTGAGAGATACGAGTCAGTTTACAGATATTACCCTGAGGGGGAGGGGACTGAGCGACACCAGCAAGTATACAAATATAACCCTGATGGAGAGAGCGTGACAGACACCAGAAAGAATACAGATATCCCTTGACAGACAGGCACAGAGAAACATCAGTTCGCGTACAGATATCGCTCTGAGAGACAGGACTGGGAGACTCCATTCAGTGTGCAGGGAGCTCCCTGAGGATGATGGAAGGGGAGGCACTTGTCAGTTAATCATTTTCTGCTTGGAAGAAAGTGGACTTAGTAACACCAGTCGGTGTTCAGCTATCTCCCTGATGGAGTTGGATTGGAAATCACCAGTCAGTTTAAAAATGTATCACTGAGGGGAAGGGAACTGAGAGACAGCAGCCAATTTAAAGATATCGCACTGAGGGAGAGGCAATGGGCGCCACCAGTTCGTGTACTCATATCTTCCTGTGCGGGAACGACTGAGAGACTGCAATCTGTGTAGAGATATCTCTCTGAGAGAGGGTTGAGAGACACCTAAATTGTACAGACATCCCACTGAGAAACACCAGACAATGTACAGATATCTCCCTGAGGGAAAGGGCCTGAGTAATACATTTCGTGTATAGATATCTCCCTGAGGGAGTGGCACAGTGAGACACTAGTAAATTGACAGATATCTTACTGGGGATGAGGGAGAGGGAGATACCAGTCATTGTGAAGACATCTCGCTGAGGGAGAGAGGATTAAAAGACAGCAGTCAGTGTATAAATATCTCCCTGAGAGAAAACATTAAGTATAAAGACATCTCCCTGAGAGAGAGTGGACTGTGAGGCACCAGTCAGTGTACAGATATTACCCTGCGGGAAAGGGTACTGGGAGACACCAGTCAGTGTGCAGCCATCTCTCTGGGGGTGTGGCATAGCGAGACATCAGTCAATGTACAGATATCTTCCTGAGAGAAAGGGCGTGAGAAACACCAACGAGTGTGCAGGTAGCACACTGGGGGAGAGGGTACTGAGAGACACCAGTGTACAGATATCACGCTGAGCGAGAGGGGGTGAGAGACACAGAAAGAGTACAGACAGCCCGCTGAGCGACTGGCACAGGGAGAATCCAGTTAATGTATTGTTAACTCCCCGAGGGAGAGGGGACTGAAAAAAAACTCTCAGCGTGCAGACATCTCTCCGGTGCAGTGGCATAGATAGACACCAGTCAGCGTACAGATATCTCCCTGAGGGTGAGGGGACCTAGATACACCAGTCAGTGCACATATATCTCCATGTGAGCCACCAGTCAACGTCCAGATATTTCCCTGCGAGAGGGGCCTGTGAGACACCTGTCTATGTAAAGGTATTTCCCTGAGGGAGGGGACTGTGAGACAACTGTCAGTGTACTGATATGTGTTTGAGGGAGAGGGGACTGGGAGACAGCAATCAGTGCACAGATATCTCGCTCATGGAGAGTGACTGAGAGGCACCAGTCAATTTACTGACATCTCCCTAAGGGAGAGGCGTCCGAGAGACACCAGCCACTGTACAAATGTCTCCCGAAGACGGAGGAGACTGAGATGCACCAGTTAGTTTACACATATCTCCGTGAGGGAGAGGCGACGGAGAGACACCAGGCACTGTACAGATATATCTCTGATAAACACCAGTCAGTGACAAATATCTCCCTGAGAGACACCATTCAGTATATAGACACCCCACTCGGTAAGAGGGGATTGAGTTATACCAGTCAGTGTACAAATGCCTCCCTGTGGGATTGGGGATTGAAAGGCATCAGTCGTTGTACAGATATCTCACTCTGAGACACCAGTGTATTTACAGACATCTCATTGAGGGAGAGTGGCTGAGAGACACCAGTCAGTTTACAGATATAGAAGCATAGAATCATAGACCTGTAGAAATTTACAGGAAAAAGGTCAGGATGATCCATCGTGTCCGTGCTGGCCGACCAAGAGCTCCGCAGCCTATTCCCACTTTCTAGCTCTTGGTCCATAGCCCTGTAGTTTACGGCACTTTAATTGCACATCCAATAATTATTTAAATGTGTTATCGGTTTCTGCCTCTGTTACCTTTTCATCCAGTGTGTTACAGACACACACCACCCTCTGGGTGAAGACATTTTCCCTCATCTCTTATCTAAACCTCCCCCTAATTACATTAACACTAAGCCCTCTAATTGTTGAGTCTACCAAGGCAAAAAAGCCTTCATATCCAACCTATCCAGGCCATTACAAATGTTACACATCTAAATGAGGTATCCTCTCATCATCATCTGTTCCAAAGAAAACAGACCCAGCATCGCAAATCTTTCCTCTTAGCCTAAATTCTCTCGCCCAGGCAACATTTTTGTAAATTTGCTCTGCACCCTTTCCAATGAAATATTATCTTTTCTGTAATGTGGTTATCAGAACTGCATGCAGTTCTCCAGCTGCAACCGAACCAGTTTTTTATACAGTCCAAGCTTCACCTCCTTGCTCTTGCATCCCATGCCTAGTAAAGCTGAAGTCAATGGGAAACAGGGGGGAAAGTCTCCACTAGTCAGAGTAGGAATCGCAGGATATCGCAGATGAATACGTGGCTTGAGCAGTGGTGCAGCAGGGAGGGATTCAAATTCCTGGGGCATTGGAACCGGTTCTGGGGGAGGTGGGACCAGTACAAACCGGACGGGGTCTGCACCTGGGCAGGACCAGAACCAATGTCCTAGGGGGAGTGTTTGCAAGTGCTGTTGAGGAGGAGTTAA
This sequence comes from Pristiophorus japonicus, assembly GCF_044704955.1. Taxonomy (NCBI): domain Eukaryota; kingdom Metazoa; phylum Chordata; class Chondrichthyes; family Pristiophoridae; genus Pristiophorus; species Pristiophorus japonicus. The sequence continues at coordinate 20,367,353 of NC_092003.1, forward strand.
ACTAATATGGCAGGGGGATGGGAACCAATGTAGGGAGACAGAGGGAAACAAAAAGGAGACAAAAGCAAAAGACAGAAAGGAGATGAGTAAAAGTGGAGGGCAGAGAAACCCAAGACAAAAAAGCAAAAATGGCCGCTGTACAGCAACATTCTAAAAGGAAAAAGAGTTTTAAAAAACAAGCCGAAAGGCTTTGTGTCTTAATGCTAGGAATATCCGTAATAAGGTGGATGAATTAACTGTGCAAATAGATGTTAACAGATATGATGTGATTGGGATAACAGAGAACACAACATCCATGGGTATTCAACATTTAGGAAGGATAGAATAAAAGGAAAAGGAGGAGTGGTAGCATTGCTGTTTAAAGAGGAGATTAATGCAATAGTTAGGAAGGGCATTAACTTGGATGATGTGGAATCTATATGGGTAGAGCTGCAGAACACCAAAAGGCAAAAAACGTTAGTGGGAGTTGTGTACAGGCCTCCAAACAGTAGTAGTGATGTTGGGGAGGGCATCAAACAGGAAATTAGGGGTGCATGCAATAAAGGTGCAACAGTTATAATGGGTGACTTTAATATGCATATAGTTTGGGCTAACCAAACTGGAAGCAATACGGTGGAGGAGGATTTCCTGGAGTGCATAAGATATGGTTTTCTAGATCAATATGTCGAGGAACCAACTCGGGGGGAGGCCATCTTAGACTGGGTGTTGTGTAATGAGAGAGGATTAATTAGCATTCTGCTTGTGCGAGGCCCCATGGGGAAGAGTGACCATAATATGGTGGAATTTTACATTAGGATGGAGAATGAAACAGTTAATTCAGAGACCATGGTCCAGAACTTAAAGAAGGGTAACTTTGAAGGTATGAGGCGTGAATTGGCTAAGATAGATTGGCGAATGATACTTAAGGGGTTAACTGTGGATGGGCACTGGCAGACATTTAGAGACCGTATGGATGAACTACAACAATTTTACATTACTGTCTGGCGTAAAAATAAAAAAGGGAAGGTGGCTCAACCGTGGCTATCAAGGGAAATCAGGGATAGAATTAAAGCCAAGGAAGTGGCATACAAATTGGCCAGAAATAGCAGTGAACCTGGGGACTGGGAGAAATTTAGAACTAAGCAGAGGTGGACAAAGGCTTTGATTAGGGCAGGGCAAATGGAGTGCGAGAAGAAGTTTGCAGAGAACATTAAGACGGACTGCAAAAGTTTCTATCGATATGTAAAGAGAAAAAAGGTTAGTAAAGACAAACGTCGGTCCCCTGCAGTCAGAATCAGGGGAAGTCAGAACGGGGAACAAAGAAATGGTAGACCAATTGAACAAGTACTTTGGTTCGGTATTCACTAAGGAGGTCACAAACAACCTTCTGGATATAAAAGGGGTCAGAGGGTCTAGTAAGAAGGAGGAACTGAGGGAAATCCTTATTAGTCGGGAAATTGTGTTGGGGAAATTGATGGGATTGAAGGCAGAAAATCCGCAGGGCCTGAGGGATTGCATCCCAGAGTACTTAAATAGTTTGCCTTGGAAATAGCGGATCCATTGACAGTCATTTTCCAACATTCCATAGACTCTGGATCGGTTCCTATCGAGTGGAGGGTAGCCAATGTAACCCCACTTTTTAAAAAAGGATGGAGCGTTAAAACAGGGAATAAAAGACCGGTCAGCCTGACCTCAGTCGTCGGTAAAATTATGTAATCAATTATTAAGGATATCATAGCAGCGCATTTGGAAAGAGGAGGCATGGTACGTCCAAGTCAGCATGGATTTGTGAAAGGGAAATCATGCTTGACAATCTTCTGGAATTTTTTGAGGATGTTTCCTGTGGAGTGGACAAGACACAACCAGATAATTTGTTGTATTTGGACTTTCAGAAGGCTTTCGACAAGGTCCCACACAAGAGTTTAATGTACAAAGTTAAAGCACATGGGATTGGGGGTAGTGTGCTGACGTGGATTGAGAACTGGTTGTCAGACAGGAAGCAAAGAGTAGGAGTAAATGGGTACTTTTCAGAATGGCAGGCAGTGACTAGTGGGGTACCGCAAGATTCTGTTCTGGGACCCCAGCTGTTTACACTGTGCATTAATGATTTAGACGAGGGGATTAAATGTTGGATCTCCAAATTTGCGGATGACACTAAGTTGGGTGGCAGTGTGAGCTGCGAGGAGAATGCTATGAGGCTGCAGAGTGACTTGGATCGGTTAGGTGAGTGGGCAAATGCATGGCAGATGAAGTATAATGTGGATAAATGTGAGGTTATCCACTTTGGTGGTAAAAACAGAGAGACAGACTATTATCTGAATTGTGACAGATTAGTAAAAGGGGAGGTGCAATGAGACCTGGGTGTCATGGTACATCAGTCATTGAAGGTTGGCATGCAAGTACAGCAGGCAGTTAAGAAAGCAAATGGCATGTTGGCCTTCATAGCGAGGGGATTTGCGTACAGGGGCAGGGAGGTATTGCTGCAGTTGTACAGGGCCTTGGTGAGGCCACACCTGGAGTATTGTGCACAGTTTTGGTCTCCTAACTTGTGGAAGGACATTCTTGCTATTGAGGGAGTGCAGCGAAGGTTCACCAGACTGATTCCCGGGATGGCGGGACTGACCTATCAAGAAAGACTGGATCAACTGGGCTGGTATTCACTGGAGTTCCGAAGAATTAGAGGGGACCTCAGAGAAACGTTTAAAATTCTGATGGGTTTAGACAGGTTAGATGCAGGAAGAATGTTCCCAATGTTGGGAAAGTCCAGAACCAGGGGTCACAGTCTAACGATAAGGGGTAAGCCATTTAGGACCGAGATGAGGTGAAACTTCTTCACCCAGAGAGTGGTGAACCCGTGGAATTCTCTACCACAGAAAAGTGTTGAGGCCAATTCACTAAATATATTCAAAAAGGAGTTTGATGATCTCCTTACTACTTGGGGAATCAAGTGGTATGGCGAGAAAGCAGGAATGGGGTACTGAAGTTGCATGTTCAGCAATGAACTCATTGAATGGCGGTGTCGGCTAGAAGGGCCGAATGGCCTACTCCTGCACCTATTTTCTATGTTTCTATGATTCTATGGCTGCGGTCGTACCTAGCACAAATGGAGATCGTTGTGGTGGTAAGAGATCAATCATCACAGCCCCACGACATCACTGCAGCAGTTCCTCATTTGATGGTCAGCGTGGGGAGGCCTATAAAAAGGCCCAGCGTGGTGAGCTCGGTGATAGTCCAGCTGGTGCAGCTGCAGCAGGGAGTGAAGGCAAAAAAGAAGAAGAAGGAAATCGAAAGTTGACGTCACAGCCAAGGGGGTAAGTGATTGGCTGGTGATTGGTAAGTAGCTTTTCTTTTTTATTTTCTGTATCAGTAAGTAACCTTTAGCATTGTTGTTTCTAAATTAAGTTTATCCAAGGGTTAAGTCATGGCTTGACAGATCGGACAAGTGTCATGCTCCTCCTGTACTATGTGGGAAGTCACGGACGCTTCCGGTGGCCCTGACGACGACGTGTGCGGGAAGTGTGTCTGCCTCCAGCTCTTGGCGGACAGCATTGCGGCATTGGAAATGCGGGTGGATTCAGTCTGGAGCATCCACGATGCTGTGAATGATGTGAATAGTACGTTTAGCGAGTTGGTCTCAGTGCAGGTAAAGGGTACACAACCAGATAGCAAATGGGTGACCAACTCGAAGAGCAGTGGAAGGAAGGTCGTGCAGGGGTCACCTGCGGTCATCCACTTGCAAAACAGATACACCGTTTTGTTTACGGTTGAGGGGGATGACTCATCAAGGGGGAGCAGCAACAGCTAAATTCATGGCACCGTTGGTGGCTCTGTTGCACAGGAGGGCAGGAAATAGAGTGGGAGAGTGAAAGTGATTGGGGATTCGATTGTAAGGGGAATAGATAGGCGTTTCTGCGGCCGCAACCGAGACTCCAGGATGGTATGTTGCCTCCCTAACGCAAGGGTCAAGGATGTCTCGGAGGGGTGCAGGACATTCTGAAAAGGAGGGGTAAACAGCCAGTTCTCGTGGTGCACATATGTACCAACGATATAGGTAAGAAATGGGATGAGGTCCTTCGAGACGAATTTAGTGAGTGAGGAGCATAACTAAAAAGAAGGACCTCAAAGTTAGTAATCTCAGGATTGCTATCAGTGCCACGTGCTAGTCTGAGCATGAATCGCAGAATAGCTCAGAGGAATACGTGTTTTGAGGGGAGCAAAAGGGAGGGATTCAAATTCCTGGGACATTGGAACTGGTTCTGTGGGAGGTGTGACCAGTGCAAACCGGATGGTCTGCACCTGAGCAGGACCGGACCTATGTCCTCGGGGGAGTGTTTGCTAGTGCTGTTGGGGAGGAGTTAAACTAACATGGCAGGGGGATGGGAGCCTACGCATGGAGACAGAGGGAAATAAAATGGCGGCAGAAGCAAAAGATAGAAGGAGAATGGTAAAATTGGAGGGCAGACAAACCCAAGGCAAAGAACAAAACGGGCCACAGTACAGAAAAACTCTAAAGGGACAAATTGTGTTAAAAAGACAAGCCTGAAGGTTATGTGCCTCAATGCGTGGAGTATTCTGAATAAGGTGGAGGAATTAACTGTGCATACAGCAGTTAACGGACATGATGCAATTGGCATCACGGAGACATGGCTCCAGGGAGAACAAGGCTGGGAACTCAACATCCAGTGTTATTCAACATTTAGGAAGGATAGGCAGAGAGGAAAATGAAGCGGGTTGGCATTGCTTGTTAAACAGGAACTTAATGCAATAGTAAGGTGGAACATTAGCCTGCATGATGTGAAATCGATATGGGTGGAGTCCCGGCATTTCGAAGGGAAGAAAGCGTTAGTCGGAGTTGTATACAGATCATCAAACAATAGTCGTGAGGTTGGGGACTGCATCAAACAAGAAATAAGGGATGTGTGCAATAAAGGTACAGCAGTTATCATGGGCGACTTTAATCTACATATTGATTGGACTAACCAAACTGGTAGCAATGCGTTGGAGGAGGATTTCCTGGAGTGTATTAGGATTGGTTTTTGAAACCAATATGTCGAGGAACCAACGAGAGAGCTGCCCATCCAAGACTGGGTGATGTATAATGAGAAGGGACAAATTAGTGATCTTGTTGTGCGAGGCCCCTTGGGGAAGAGTGACCATAATATGGTAGAATTTTGATTAAGATGGAGAGTGACACAGTTAATTAGTAAACTAGGCTCCTGAACTGAAGGAAAGATAACTTCGCCGGCATGAGGTGTGAATTCGCTAGAATATACTGGCAAAGGATACTTAAAGTGTTGAGGGTGGATGAGCAAGGGAAAACATTTAAAGATCACATGGATGAACTTCAGCAATTGTACATCCCTGTCTGGAGTAAAAATAAAACGGGAAATGTGGCTCAACCATGGCTAACAACGGAAATTAAGGATATTGTTAAAGCCATGGAAGAGGCATTTAAATTGGCTAGAAAAAGCAACAAAGCTGAGGACTGGGAGCAATTTAGAATTCAACGAGGAGGACTAAGGGTTTAATCAAGAGGGGGAAAATGGAGTACGAGAGGAAGCTTGCAGGGAACATAAAAACTGACTGCAAAAGCTTCTATGAATATGTTAAGAGAAAAAGATTAGTGAAGACAAAAGCCGGTCCCTTGCAGTCGGATTCAGGTGAATTTATAATGGGAAACAAAGAAATGGCAGACCAATTGAACAAATACTTTGTTTCTGTCTTCACGAAGGAAGACACAAATAACCTTCCGAATGTACTCGGGGACAGTGGGTCAAGTGAGAAGGAGGAACTGAAGGATATTAGGTGGGAAATTGTGTCAGGGAATTGATGGGATTGAAGGCTGATAAATCCCGGGACCTGATCGTCTGCATCCCAGCGTACTTAAGGAAGTGGTCCTAGAAATAGTGGATGCATCGGTGATCATTTTCCAACAGTCTATCGACTCTGGATCAGTTCATATGGACTGGAGGTTAGCTAATGTAACACCACTTTTTAAAAAACGGAGGGAGAGAGAAAACTGGTAATTATAGACTGGTTAGCCTGACATCAGTAGTGGGGAAATGGTTGGAATCAATCATTAAGGATGAAATAACAGCGTATTTGGAAAGCAGTGACAGGATCGGACCAAGTCAGCATGAATTTATGAAAGGGAAATCATGCTTGACGTATCTTCTAGAATTTTTTGAGGATGTAACTAGCAGAGTGGACAAGGGAGAACCAGTGGATGTGCTGTTTTTGGACTTTCAAAAGACTTTTGACAAAGTAAGGCACAAGAGATTGGTGTGCAAAGTCAAAGCGCATGGTATTGGTGGTAATGTACTGACTTGGATAGAGAACCGGTTGGCAGACAGGAAGCAGATTGTCGGGATAACGGGTCCTTTTCAGAATGGCAGGCAGTGACTAGTGGAGTGCCACAGGGCTCAGTGCTAGGACCCCAGCTCTTTACAATATACACGAATGATTTAGATGAAGGAATTGAGTGTAATATCTCCAAGCTTGCGGATGACACTAAACTGCGTAGCGGTGTGGGCTGTGAGGAGGACGCTTAGAGGCTGCAGGGTGTCTTGGACAGTTTAAGTGAGTGGGCAAATGTATGGCAGATGCAATATAATGTGGATAAATGTGAGGTTATCCATTTTGACGGCACAAACACGAAGGCAGAATATTATCTGAATGGCGGCAGATTAGGAAAAGGGGAGGTGCAATGAGACCTCGGTGTCATGGTTCATCAGTCACTGAAAGTCGGCATGCAGGTGCAGCAGTCGGTGAAGAAGGCAAATGGTATGTTGGCCTTCATAGCTTGGAGATTTGAGTCTAGTAGCAGGGAGGTCTAACTGCAGTTGTACAAGATCTTGGTAAGGCCTCACATGGATTATTTTGTTCAGTCTTGGTCTCCTAATCTTGCTCTTGAGGTAGTGCAGTGAAGGTTCACCAGATTGATTCCAGGGATGGCTGGACTGTCATACGAGGGGAGACTGGATCAACTGGATCTTTATTCACTGGAGTTTAGAAGGCTGAGAGGGGATATCTAGAAACCTATGAGATTCTGAGGGGACTGTACAGCTTAGACGCGGGAAGAATGTTCCCGATGTTGGGGAAGTCCAGAATCAGGGGACATAGTCTTAGGATAAGGGTTAGGACATTTAGCACTGAGATGAGGAGAAACTTCTTCACTCAGCGTTTTTAACCTATGGAATTCCCTGCCGCAGAGAGTTGTTGATGCCAGTTCATTGGATATATTGAAGAGGGAGATAAAATGGGTCTTACAGCTAAAGGGATCAAGGGGTATGGAGAGAATGTTGGAAAGGGGTACTGAGGGAATGATCAGCCATGATCTTTATCAATGGTGGTGCAGGCTTGAAGGGCGAATGGCCGACTCCTGCACCTCTTTTCTATGTTTCTCCGTTTCTGTGTTTTTATGTTTGTAGAAGTGGGGATGTTCGCAGATGTCTACTCAGTGTTCTGTTGCATTTGCAACTCCTCAGATAATGGCATGCAGCAAGTCCTGGACAACATTCAGGATTGGGGAGATAAGTGGCAAGAAACGTTCAAGCCACACAAATAACAGAAAATGACAATCATCAACAAATGAGTGAGAAATCACCGGCCCTTGACATTCAGCGGCATGACCATCGCCAAATTCCCCAGCATCAACAGCCCGTGGGTCACCATTGACGACTAACTGAACTGGACCAGTCACATAAATACTGTGACAAAAGGAGCGGGTCAGAAGCTGTGTATTCACATCCTGAATTTCCACCAGCTAAACGACACAAGTCAGGAGTGGGATGGAATGATCGCCACTTGCCTGGATGAGTGCAGCTCCAACAACAATTGAGAAGCTTGACACCATTCACTTCAAATCTGCACGATTGATTGGGAGCCCATCCGCCACCCTAAGCCGATGTACAAGGCTTCTTCGGCAGCACCTCCCAAACCTGCGACCTATACTCTGGAAGGACAAAGGCAGCAAGCTTATGGGAGCACCACCACTACCACGTTCCCCTCTGAGTCATACACCATCCTGACTTGGAAATATATCGCTGTTCCTTCATCCTCGCAGTCAAAATCCTGGAAATCCCTCCGGAACAGCACTGTGGGAGTACCTTCACCACACGGAGTGCAGCGGTTAAGTAGGCAGCTCACCACCAAGTTCTCAAGAGATATTTGGAATGGGCAATAAATGCTGGACTTGCTCGCGATGCCCACATCCCATAAACGATTTGAAAAAACTGATCTTTGCTCTGCTGCTGTACTGCCCATGTGTGTATCAGTGTCAGCACCTCTACATGTACAGTAAACAGAAAAGGGGGACGATTCAATCGCCTCATATACTGTAAAGCCCGCGTGTGTCTCAGTGTCTCCTGTACATGTACAGTAAACAGCGGGTAAAGGGGAACATCTCACTCCCCTCTGCTACCTTAAAGCATGTGTGTGTCTCAGTGTTATCTGTTCATGTACAGTACACAGCGGGTAAAGGGGACGATTGACTCCCCTCTGCTACTTTAAAGCCCACGTGTGCCTCAGTGTGAGCTCCTGTACATGTACAGTACACAGCACGTAAAGGGGAACGAACTCTCCCCTCTGCTACTCTAGTGCCCATGTGTGTCACCGTGTCAGCTCCTATAGATGTACATTACACAGTGGGTAAAAAGAATGATACACTACCCGCTTACATTGTAAATCCCATGCGTGTCTCAGTGTCAATTGTTCATGTACAGTACACAGCCTGTAAAGGGGAATGATGCACTCCCGTCTGCTACTGTAAAGCCCATGTGTGTCTCAGTGGCAGCTCCAAGAGGAAGAACGCAACCTCCACGGAGTCAGCTTCACCGTATAAAACGAGCTGGTCGACTGCCTCAAAGGCTCCCCATGCGGGGTTAACGAACGCCTCATGATTCTTCGACTCGCACTATGCCGGAATCAATGTGCCACAATCATCAGTGCATAAGCCTCAACATTCGATGCAACAGATGACACCAAAGAGGGTTTTTTACTCCAGCTTCGAAAAATACCTGTCCTGCGCCCCGCCGGAGAACAACTGATCATCGTCGGTGAATTCAACGGCAGGGTCGGCAAGGATACAGCCCTCTGGCAGATTGGCATAGAGGGGGAAGGGAAAGCCAAATCCAGGTGCACCCTACTCCTGACAAAATGTCTAGAAAATGAACTTCTCATCACCAGCATCTCGTTCCGCCAGAGGGACAAATACAAGCCATCATGGCAACAACCTCGCTGCAAACACTGGCACCTGATCGACTAAGTTGTCTTCCGAGCCAGGCATCGCAAGGATGTGCACATTACCCGCACCATGACAGGAGCTGATGACTGCTGGATGAACCAACGCCTAATCCGATCCAACAGCTAGCCCCATAGCGGAGTTGGCATCAGAAGCAGTGCCGCAAAAAAGTCAATGTCGGGGCACTTAAGGACCAACTATGACTGCCCTATACAGTTAGCGCGTCACAGCTAACCTGGTGCGCCTTGATGACCCCGAGATACAGAATGCCCACAGCGCTTGGTGTGGCATTCAGGCCTTGATAACCAGTGGGGTGGTGGGGCAGCTCTGTTAATAAAGGATGCTATCAGGGCAGTTGTGAGAGATGATATTGGCTCTAATGAACAAAATGTTGAATCATTGTGGGTGGAGATTAGAGATAGTAAGGGTAAAAAGTCATGGGTGGGCGTAGTTTATAGGCCCCCAAATAATAACTTCACGGTGGGGCGGACAATAATCAAGGCAATAATGGAGGCATGTGAAAAAGGAACGGCAGTAATCATGGGGGATTTTAACCTACATATCGATTGGTCAAATCAAATCGCACGGGGTCGCCTGGAGCAGGAATTCATAGAATGCATACGGGATTGTTTTTTAGATCAGTATGTAACAGAACCTACAAGGGAGCAAGCTATCATAGATCTCGTCCTGTGTAATGAGAGAGGAATAATAAACGATCTGCTAGCAAAAGATCATCTCGGAATGAGTGATCACAGTATGGTTGAATTTGTATTACAGATTGAAGGTGAGGAAGTAGTGTTTCAAACGAGCATATTATGCTTAAACAAAGGGACTACAGTGGGATGAGGGCAGAGTTGGCTAAAGTACACTGGGCACACAGACTAAATGGTGGCACACTTGAGGAACAGTGGAGGACTTTTAAGGAGCTCTTTCATAGTGCTCATCAAAAATATATTCCAGTGAAAAAGAAGGGCGGTAAGAGAAGGGATAACCAGCCGTGGATAACCAAGGAAATAAAGGAGAGTATCAAATTAAAAAAATAACGACAGTAAAGAATGACTAAGAAAGCAATGAAGAAAGGAAAGATAGATTACAAAATAAACTTGCACAAAACATAAAATCAGATCGTAAAAGCTTTTACCGATATATCAAACGGCAGAGAGTGACGAAAGTAAATGATGGTCCATTAGATGATGAGAAGGGTGATTTAATAATGGGAAATGTGGAAATGGCTAGACCGTAAACAATTATTTTGCTTCGGTCTTCACAGTGGAAGACACAAAAACAATGCCAAATATTGCTGGTCATGTGAATGTGGGAAGGGAGGATCTTGAGGCAATCACTATCACTAGGGAGGTAGTGCTGGACAGGCTAATGGGACTCAAGATAGACAAGTCGCCTGGTCCTGCTGAAATGCATCCCAGGGTATTAAAAGCAATGGCGGAAGTTATAGCAGATGCATTCGTTATAATCTACCAAAATTCTCTGGACTCTGGGGAGGTACAGCAGATTGGAAAGCAGCTAATGTAACACACCTGTTTAAAAAAGGGGGCAGACAAAAGACAGGTAACTCTAGGCCGTTTAGTTTAACATCTGTAGTGGGGAAAATGATTGAAGCTATCATTAAGGAAGAAAGAGCGGGACATCTAGATAGGAATAGTGCAATCAAGCAGACACAACATGGATTCATGATGGGGAAATCATGTTTAACTAATTTACTGGAAATCGTTGAGGATATAACGAGCATGGTGGATAGACGTGTACCGATGGATGTGGTGTATTTAGATTTCCAAAAGGCGTTCGATAAGGTGCCATGCAAAACTTTACTGCAGAAAATAAAGGTACGCGGAGTCAGTGGAAATGTATTAGCATGGATCGAGAATTGGCTGGCTAACAGAAAGCAGAGAGTCTGGATAAATGAGTCCTTTTCGGGTTGGAAATCGGTGTTAGTCATGTGCCACAGGGATCGATTTGGGGCCACAACTGTTTACAATATACATAGATGACCTGGAAGAGGGGACAGAGTGTAGTTGAACAAAATTTGCAGATGACACAATGATTAGAGGGAAAGCGGGTTGTGTCGAGTACACAGAGAGGCTGCAAAGAGATTTAAATAGGTAAAGCGAACGGGCTGAGGTTTGGCAGATGGAATACAATGTCAGAAAATGTGAGGTCACCCACCTTGGAAAAAAAACTGTAAAAGAGAATATTATTTGAATGGGGAGAAACTACACCATGCTGCGGTGCAGAGGGAACTGGGGGTCCTTCTGCATGAATCCCAAAACGTTAGTTTGCAGGTGCAGCATGTAATCAGGAAGGAAAGTGGAATGTTGGCCTTCATTGTGAGAGGGATAGAGTACAAAAGCAGGGAGGTCCTGCTGCAACTGTACAGGGTATTGGTGAGGCCGCACCTGGAGTACTGCGTGCAGTTCTGGTCACATTACTTAAGGAAGGAAGTACTAGCCTTGGAGGGGGGACAGAGACGATTCACTAGGCTGATTCCGGAGATGAGGGGGTTACCTTATGTTGATAGATTGAGTAGACTGGGTCTTTACTCGGATTTCAGAAGGATGAGGGGCGATTTTATGGAAACATTTAAAATAATGAAAGGGATAGACAAGATAGAGGCAGTGAGGTTGTTTCCACTGGTCGGGGAGACTTGAACAAGGGGGCACAGCCTCAAAATACGTGGGAGCCAATTTAAAACCGAGTTGAGAAGGAATTTCTTCTCCCAGAGGGTTGTGACTCTGTGGAATTCTCTGCCCAAGGAAACAGTTGAGGCTAGCTCATTGAATGTATTCAAATCACAGACAGATAGATTTTTAACCAATAAGGTAATTAAGGGTTATGGGGAGCGGCCAGGTAATTGGAGCTGATTCCAAAGCCAGATCAGCCATGTTCTTGTTGAATGACGCAGCAGGCTCGAGGGGCTAGATGGCCTAATCCTATTCCGAATTCTTATGTTCTTATATTCTTATATGCCTCCGAAGAGATGCTCAGTCACTCAACCAGGAAACACCAGTTTCCTGGTTTGATGAGTATTATCTGTAAACCCAGGATCTAATACATCACAAACGGCGGGCATTTCTGAGCCTTAAACAACAACACAACTCGGAAGCAGCAAAGCAGCAGTACAGATGGCTCATGGGCAAGGTCCAACAAAAAACCCTGGACCTAAAGGACAGGTGGTAGATGGAGAAAATACAGGAGACACAGCAGCTTGCCGACAGCAATGACGTGCGAGGATTCGTCCTCGCAGTCAATGGCACCTACGGCCCAGACACCCAAGACCCCACCCCACTGCTGGCCAAGAACGGGGAAACACATATCAAGGACACTGTGGCAGTCTGGGCCCGCTGGAAGCAGCACTTCGAAGATCTCCTCAACCGAGACTCTGCATTTGTCCAGAGTGCTCTCGACTCCATCCCACAGCATGCTACCTGCACCACCTCAGTAAAACCCCAACAGTGCACGAGATAGAAAAAGCCATAAGGCAGCTTAAGAACAACAAGGCTTCGGGAGTCCTGTTGAGGCACTGAAGTCTGGCGGAGAGGCACTACTGTCACGAATGCATAACCTCATCTCTCTCATCTGAAAGGAGGACTGCATGCCGGGGGATGTCAAAAAAGCAGTAATCGTGGCCATCTTTAAAAAAAGGGTAAAGTCCGACCACGGCAACGACAAACGAATCTTCCTGTTTTCCACCACTCGGAAGGTAGTCGCGTGAGCACTCCTCAAACGTCTTCTCTCTGTGGCTCACGAGCTCCACCCGGATTCACACTGCGGATTTCGTCCCCTACGGGGCACAATGGACATGATGTTTGCAGCGCAACAGCTGCAGAAAAAATGCAGGCCCTCTTCTACATTACAAAGGCCTTTTACATTGCCAAATGCGAGGGTCTATGGGGCGTGGGCCTCCGTTTTGGATGCCCCCAAAACTTCGTCACCATCCTCCACCTGCTCCACGATGACATGCAGGCCATGATCCTTATCAATGGATCCATTACAGACCCAATCCACATCCGGACCGGGGTCAAAGAGGGCTGCGTCATCACCCCAAACCTCTTCTCAATCTTCCTCGTTGCCATGCTCCACCGCACTGTCGACCAGCTTCTCGCTGGAGTGGAACTAAACTACAGAACCAGTTGGAATCTGTTCATCCTAAGCCATCTGCATTTCAGGTCCATGACGAACCCAACCTCTGTCGTCCAGCTACAGTACATGGCCGATGCCTGCATCTGCACACATACAGAATCTGAACTCCAGGACATAGTCGACATATTTACTGAGGCATGCGAAAGCATGGCCCTTAAGCTAAATATCAGCAAGTCAAAGGTCCTCCACCTGCCTGCCCTTACCGCACAGCACTATCCTCCCGTCATCAAGATCCACGGTGCGGCCCTGGACAATGTGGAACACTTCCCATTTCTCCAGAGCCTCCTATGGACAAGAGCAGACACTGAAGACAAGATCAAACACCAACTCCAGTGTGCCAGTGCAGCCTTCCGCCGCCTGAGGAAAAGAGATTTTCAAGAGTAGGCCCTCAAAACTGCCATACAAGATCATGCTCAACAGGGCTGAAGTAATACCCGCCCTCCTGTACGGCTCAGAAACATGGACCATGTACAGTCAGCAACTCAAGTCGCTGGAGAAATAACACGAACGATGTCTCCAGAAGAGACTTCCATTGCCCTGCGGGGGGAGACGCCCAAATATTAATGTTCTCGACCAGGTCATCATCCCTAGCATCGACGCACCGACCACACTTGATCAGCTCCGTTTTGCAGGCCACATAGTTCGCATGCCAGACACGAGGATCCCAAAGCAAGTGCTCTATTCGGAACTCCTTCATAGAAAACAAGCCAATGTTGGGCAGCGGAAAAGTTACAACGACACCCTCAAAGCCTCCCCGATAAAGAGCAACATCCTAACCGCCACCTAGGAGTCCCTGGCCAAAGACCACTTCAAGTGGAGGAAGTGAATCAGGGAGGGCGCTGAGCACCCCGAGTCTCGTCGCCGAGAGCATGCAGAAATCAAGTGCAAGCAGCGGAAAGATCATGCAGCAAACCAGTCCCACCCACCCTTTTCTCAACGACTATCTACCCCAACTCTGACAGAGACTGTGGCGCTCGTATTGGACTGCACAGCCACCTAAGAACTCATCTAAAGAATGGAAGCAAACCTTCCTCAATTCCGAGGGACTGCCTTTGATGATCACAGTAAACAGTGGCTAAAGGGGTATGATTCATCCCCGTCCGATACTGTAAACATCGTATGAATCGCAGTGCCAGCTCCTGCACATGTACAGCACACAGTGGATTATTGTGAACCATTGAGTACCCTCTGCTCCTGTAAAGCTCACGTGTGTCTCAGTGCAGCAAATGTACATGTAAAGTACACAGCAGGTAAATTGGGACGATTCAATACCCTTTTATACTGTAATGCCCGCGTGTATCTCAGTGTCTCCTGCACATTTAAAATAAAGAGCGAGTACAGAGGGCCAATTCTTTCCAGGCTGCTACCGTAAAGCCCATATATGTCTCGATGTCAACTCCTGTAAAAATAAATTACACAGCAGGTAAAGAGGAATGATACATTCTCGTTTTCAACTGTGTTCCTGCAGCCACATCCTCATCCACCGAGGAGGCAGCGGGGCTAAGCTCCTTGCAGCAGGTCACCCCGAGTAGTTCCATGACTGCTCCGGCCCAGTGGAGGTTGGTTCGGTCACACTGCTCCACAACTGGCAGATGTAAGTATGGACATGGTGGAACTGTCCAGGACGAGCGTCGACATAGGTCGACAGTTCCTCCAGGCAATGGGTTGGTTAACTGGCCACGTTGCCGCTCTGACCACGATAGTCCCGTGGGAGATGCTACGGATGGTCGCGGTGATGGAGAAATTAGCCGAATTAATGTATGCCAGAGGGCAGCCTCTGGTACTAGAATAAAGCACTGCACCCCAAGGTACCTTCCACCATTGCCACCGACACCTGCGAGTCAGGAGTAAACATAGAAACATAGAAACATAGAAATATAGAAAATAGTTGCAGGAGTAGGCCATTCGGCCCTTCGAGCCTGCACCACCATTCAATAAAATCATGGCTGATCATTTCCTCAGTACTCCTTTCCTGCTTTCTCTCCATAGCCCTTGATCCCCTTAGCCGTAAGGGCCATATCTAACCCCCTCTTGAAAATATCCAATGAACTGGCATCAACAACTCTCTGCGGCAGGGTATTCCACAGGTTAAGAACTCGCTAAGTGAAGAACTTTCTCCTCATCTCAGTCCTAAATGGCCTACCCATTATCGTAAGACTGTGTCCCCTGGTTCTGGACATTCCCAACATTGGAAACATTCTACCCGCATCTAACCTGTCCCGTCCCGTCAGAATCTTATATGTTTTTACAAGATCCACTCTCATCCTTCTAATCTCCAATGTACAAATGCCCAGTTGATCCAGTCTCTCCTCATATGTCAGTCCAGCCATCACGGGAATCAGTCTGGTGAACCTTCGCTGCACTCCCTCAATAGCAAGAACGACCAAAATTGAACACTATATTCCAGGTGAGGTCACACCAAGGCCCTGTACAACTGCAGTAAGACCTCCCTGCTCCTATACTCGAAACCCCTAGCTATGAAGGCCAACATACCATTTGGCTTCTTCACCGCCTGCTGTACCTGGGTTATGCCAACTTTCAATGTGTGATGAAACATGATACCCAGGTCTCGTTACACCTCCTCTTTTCCTAATCTGCCGCCATTCAGATAATATTCTGCCTTCGTGTGTTTGCCCCCAAAGTTGATAACCTCAAATTTATCCACATTATAATGCATCTGCCATGCATTTGCCCACTCACCTAACCTGTCCAAATCACCCTGCAGCCTCTTAGCGTCCCTCTCATAGCTCACAACGCCACACAGTTTAGTTTTATCTGCAAACTTAGAGATATTTCCCTCAACTCCTTCATCTAAATCACTGATGTATATTGCTGTAAGCTCTTGCTTCTGATGTGGAGGACGATGCCTTGGAAACATGGTCTCCTTCCCCAGCCCTATCTTTGAATCTGCCGACATCCCCCACACCGCAGCAGAGCTCAAGGAGCCTTGCTACAAGGCGGCTTGGAGTATGTTCAAGGGGAAGTAGCAGAAGTGGGGTGCAGATTGGGAGCAGGGGGTGTGTAAAGGAAAGGCGTGGCCGCAGGTAGTGAGTGTGGAGATTATTATTGTTATTCAAAAACTGTTCACTCTTGAGTGGGTGGGTTTGTAAGTGTTTGCTACATTTATAATTAGTTATCAAAGTATGTTGTTGTTTTTACTGTTATATTTATTTGTTATTTAAAATGTTCACTGTTGTGATGGGGGTGGGGATACATCGGTGTTTTCTGTTAATTATATTTATTGTTATTTATAATATTTTCACTGTTGGGATGGGGGCTACATGGTTGTTTGTTGTAAAAAAATGTGTTTCAAACTTTTCCAGGCATTACATTTTTTGTATTTAAATAAACATTGTTGTGCAGTGTCTTCCAAAAGCAGAAACTTGACGAATATACAACGTTTGCAAACACTGGCCCGGCCGGGCAAGGAAGGGCAAACAAGAAACTTAACATAACACATCTGTAACTGTAATTTACAAACGTAATGTAAAGCTTTCATTTATGAGCTGCGGAAATAACAGTCTTGCAGCTGCATAACTACCACCAAAGTTAATTCAGGCAAAGCATTCATTTATGAGCTGCTGGCGCAACAGTCTTGCAGCTGTGTAACTACCACGGGCCTTTTCCTGCGGTCAAGGCTGGGTTGGGGGCATATTTTCAACGCCAGCTTCATTGTCCTCCCGGAGGTCCTCATTCACCTCTTCGTCCTATTCTTCATGCTCTCCTCTGTCCTGAGGTGGACAGGCAGTCCCATGTGGCAATTGTTGTCCCCTCCTGATGGATAGTTATGCAACATGTCACAATGAACTGACCGAACTGGTCAGGGTGGTATTGTAATTCGCCTCCTGAGTGGTCCAGGCATCTGAAGCACTGCTTAAACACAGCAATTGTATTTTCGATGATATTGCTTGTGGTTCTGTGTCTTTTGGTATAGCGCTTCTCAGCTTTCATTTGGGTCTTATACAGGGGTCTCATCAGCTGGCTGGCAAGGCCATCTCCTTTACCTGTAGCATCCAACCATGACCTTGTGGCTGTCATTCAGTCAGGTCAGAGGAAGTGCTCTCACGCAAGATGTGTGCATCATGGATACTCCGTGGAAAACTTGCATTTACTGCCATGATTATTTGCTTGTGGACAGCAAGGACTTGCATGTTCAGAGAGTGGAATCTCTTTCGGTTCCATAACACCTCTGCATCCTGAAAATATGCTTGTAGGGCGAAGTGCATGCAGTCTATTACTCGCTGCGCCTTGGGGAAGTTTGCTTTTCAAGAGAAACTCAATGACTTATCATTCTGTGCCTCGCTGGTCATAGGGAAACTGAAAAAGTCAATCCTGAGTGTAGAAAAAGCTTCAGTCACCTGTCGAATGCAACACTGTATGGCTTGCTGACAGATAACGCAAATGTCGCCAGCTGAGGCCGGAAATGTGCCAGATGCATCGAAGGAAAGTGCAACAGTAATCTTGACCTCAACGGGCACTGCGTTCCTAATGGTGCTGGTACGCTGCAGATTTCCCATGAAAAGCTGGCATACCTCACTCATGACCACACTTTGGAAGAGCAGCCTCCGAAGTCACGTTTTATTGGACAAGTCCAGGTATGACCAGTTATTCCTGTAAGTGCATTTGGTGTAAGGTCTCCTCCTCCTCACCAGTCTGCCACCTCTTTGATTTGGCACAAAGTGCTCTTCAATGAATCTTCTCCCAACTCATGTCTGCAGCATGTGAATAGTCATCAATACTGGCTGAGAAATTTCGTGCCCCATTATATTGATTAAATGCCCTATTTGTATGTATTCAAAATTATTAAATTGTCATGTAAAAAACTAATAAAAAATCAACATTCACCACAATACGATTAGATGGTACACAATAGATTATAAAACCACTTAAACGCACTCATTAATTACTTGATGCAGCCGTTTATTAAAAGCCCTCCGATTTACAAAATGGCGTCCACAACAATGGTTTGAGGTCCCGTGAGTGCAGCTTTTTGTGAGCGCCTTTTTGGCCGAGCAATCATTTGGGTGGTACATGGGCGAGAGGCCGAATGAAAGACGCGACGATATTCCGGCCGTTATTTTGGCATTAGTTTCCATTATAAACAATCTTTTGGACGCTGCACGACTGATTACATCATAACTAAAAAAAATATGGGCTGGCGGTTCAGCTAATATTCATCGTTAAGCAGCTTTGAAGGTAGATAATCCCCATGCCCGGATGTAATGCATCCCAGCTGGTTTAGCGAAATAAAAGAGGAAATAGCACTGGCCTTGACCATCTTTTACCAGTGCTCTGTGGATCTAGGCATGGTGCAAGAGGATTGGAGGACTGCTAATGTAGTAGCCTTGTTGAATAAGGGACAATGGGCTAGGACACATAATTACTGGCCTGTCAATCTAACCTCAATGGTGGGCAAATTATTGGAAAATGTCGTGAACAACAGGATAAATCTGCATTTGGAAAGGCAAGGATTAATTAGGGACATTCAGCACGGATTTGTTCACGGAAGATCGTGTTTGACGAACATAATTGAATTTTTTGAGGTGATAACGAAGACGGTCGATGCGGGTAGTGCATCCGATTTAGTATATATGAAGGCTTTTGATAAGATCCCACATGGTAGACAGGTCATGAAGATGAAAGCCCATAGGATACAGGGAAATGTGGCAAGTTGGATACAAAATTGGCTTGGAGGTAGGAAGCAAAGAGTAATGATTGATGGATGTCTTTGTGACTCGAAGGATGTTTCCAGTGGGGTTCCGCAGGGCTAAGTAGTGGGTCGCTTGCTTTTTGTGGAAAAATCAACGGGGAGGATTTGAATATAGGGAGTATACTTAAGAGGTTTGCAGACCACACGAAAATTGGCTGCTTCATTGATAATGACGAGGAAAGTCAAGAGTTGCAGGAGTATCTGCTGGTCAGGTGGGCAGAGCAGTGGCAAATGGAATTTAATGCAGAGAGGTGTGAGGTAATGCAGTTTGGGAGGTCCAGTTAGCAAACGCTATACACATTAAGTGGTAGGCCACTTAATAGTATGGAGAAACAAAGGGACCTAGGCATGCTTGTCCACAGAACTCTTTTTGGGAGGAAACTAAACATTAAATCGTGTCCGGACACACCAAACATTTTCAAGGCCCTTTTTATGTGGGGTTTTTTGTGTTTTTGTTTTGTTTGTTGTTTTTTTTGGGGGCACTAAATTCATATTTTTTTCTCTCCAAGTGACCCCGATAAAAAGGGAGGGGGACACTAAAAACACGGGCAATTAAAACAAATTAAACTTTAAAACATCAAATCAAATTAAAATTTTGTTGCCGGGCGTGATGATGCACTCCAGTCCCTCCGGTGCCCACCTCTCGCAGAAGCCGCAAGCGTACCGGTGGACACTGAGTGCTCCATCTCCAAGGACACCCTGGCGCGGACGTATGCGCGGAAGAAAGGCAGGCAGTCAGGCTGAACGACCCCCTCGACCGTCCGCTGCCTAGATCAGATGATGGCACCCTTGGCCGTGCCCAGGAGCAGTCCTACGAGGAGGCCCTCGGACCTACCCGCTCCCCTCCGCACAGGGTGCCAAAGATCAGGAGTGTGGGACTGAAGTGCAGCCAGAATTTCAGGCGCAGCCCCTTGAAATAATGAAACAGGGGCTGCAACCTTGTGCATTCGATATAAACATGGAACATGGCCTCTTCCAGACCACAGAAATTGCCTGCGGCATTAGAGCCCGTGAACTGGCTTAAACATTTATTGCACGGCACTGCTCCGTGCACCACCCTCCAGGCCAAGTCCCCGATAAATACTGGGAGGACTCCCGCGTAGAGTGCCCTCCATCGGTGACCCCTGCCTCCTCCGGATGGCAAGATGGTACGCCAAGGTGTATCCGGACGGCAGGCGAGGATGGCAAATTTGAGGGTGTGCAAGAGCAGCCCTAACAGGAAACCCCTCCACGCGGAACTGAAAGGCATGGAGGGGATTTCCCCGAGGTGGCTCAAGTTGTGAGGCGCCTGCTGCCGAGGGAGGTATTGGGGTTTGGCACCGATGAGGAATTCCGTCCCGACGTGGGGAAGTTCGGACTGGATCTCCCCTCGTGCTTGAGCCTCCTCGATGCACCTAACGGAGTCAGGGCCCTGAGCTGTTTTTAGCGACTCGATGGCATCGGCCGCGCGGCGGACATCGACCGTATTTAGGCACCGTGCCAGCGTGTCTGGCTCCTTCCAGCCCGCTCTTCTGCCATCGAGCAGGTCCCTAACCCTAGTCACCTCACCAGTCACAGCCCTCTCGTCCAACTGCCACCAAAAACCACGGTCGTGGAGGTACGGATTCCAGAGCAGCGGCTCGTGCAGGACAGCTGCCACTCCAAACGGTGGAGAGCTGCGCTTGATGGAGACTTTGTTCCAGACCCTGGTGAGTTCCTTGTAAAAGACAGGCAGCTCCAGGAAGGCGGTCCTGACGCTCCCCATGCTCACAAACAGGAGTTGCGTGTGTTAGTTGAGGCCGTGCTGCTGGCGGAAGAAATACGTCGCCAGAGCACGCCACCAAGGCGGGGCTCGACGTAAAGGTATCTCTGCAGGGTCTGAAGACGGAAAGTCGTGAGCTGGGTGCTGACGCACACCAATGACTGAACGCCCTACCCAAACGGGAGCCTCAAGACCGCGGCAGAGACCCAGTGCTTCCTGTTGTTCCAGAAGAAGTCCACCAGCTTCTTCTGTATCTTGGTGACAAACGCAGGTGGAGGAGACAAAGTGACCAGCCGGTACCACAGCATGGCGGCCACCAGCTGGTTTATGACTCGCGCTCGACCCCTGTAGGACAGCACTCAGAGCAGTCCTGTTCAGCACCCTAGGCGAGCGGCGACCTTGGCCTCCACCTCTTGCCAGTTCGCCGGCCAGGCTTCCTCGTCGGGGCTAAGGTAGACTCCCAGATAGAGGAGATGGGTCGTGCTCCAGGCAAAAGGCCTGAGCTCCTCCGGCAGGGAGTCCACCCGCCACTGACTCACCAGGAGTCCGGAACATTTCTCCCAGTTGATCCTGGCAGAGGATGCGGCCGAGTAAATCTCCTGGCACTCACGCATCCTCCGCAGGTCAGCGGGATCCTCCACCGCGAGCAGCACATCATCGGCGTAAGCCAAGAGGACGACCTCCACCCCCGGCCCTTGCAGAGTCAGTCCCGTCAACCTCGTCCGCAGGAGGTGCAGGAAAGACGTCACGCAGATGGCATATAACTGGCCAGACATGGGGCATCCCTGGCGCATCCGTCTCCCAAAGCAAAGAGGCGCCGTCAAGGACCCGTTAACCTTAATCAGACACTCCGCGGTGGCGTACAAAATTCGGATCTGGGCGACGAAATGCTTCCCGAACCCGAATGCGCGCAGAGTCCCGAACAGGTAGTCGTAATCCACCCTGTCGAACACCTTCTCTTAGTCGAGAGATAGGAAGGCGACTGACAGACCAGCCTCCTGGGAATGATGGATGAGGTCCCGGAGCAGAAGGATGTTACCGTGGATTGTCCGGCCCGGGACCGTGTAGGACTTGTCGGGGAGGATCATGTGGTACAGCACGGCGCCAAGACGAGCAGACATCGCCCTGGCGAAGATTTTGCAGTCCGTGCTGAGGAGGGTGACCGGGCGCCAGTTTTTAAGGAGGCGGAGATCGCCCTTCTGGCGCAGGGTGCATAGTCGCCCCCCAGGACGTTCCAGAACGCCCTGTGGAACTCCACGGTCAGCCCGTCCAGCCCTGGGGCTTTTCCCCTCGAGAGCCGGTCGAGGGCGCCGGTCAGCTGCGCCAGGCTTAGCGGAGCTTCCAGATATTCGGCGCCCTCCAGGCTGACCTTCGGCAGCTCCTCCCACAAAACTCGACGCGCTTCCTCGCTGGACGGCTCCGGAGAGAAGAGAGCCCCGTAATATACACGGGCCCTGTTGTTGACGCCCTCCGGATCCAAGACGAGAGAGCCGTCGTCGGCCAGCAGCATCAAGAACTGCTTACGGACACTCTGTCTTTTTTCCAGCGAGTAGAAGAAGGGGGAGCCGCGGTCCATATCCCGCAGGAACCGGATCCGTGACCTCACGAATGCGCCTCGGGACCCGACGAGCTGCTGGTCCTTTACCGCGGCCTTCTTCACTTCGCACACCATCCGCAGGGCCGGGTCCTCGACGACATGACCGAGACGGCCCTCCAAGTCGAGCACTTATTTTTCTAGGCGCCCGACCCTGGCTGCCAGCCTCTTGGTCGAGCCCCTCGCGTACTCTTGACAGAAGACGCGGACGTGAGCCTTGCCCACGTCCCACCATAGCCTCAAGGAGGGGAAGCCCCCCTGCTTCCTTCTCCAGTCGGCCCAGAAACGACGCAACGAATCCTGGAACCGCACGTCCTGCAGCAGCTGGTTGTTAAAATGCCAGTACGCAGACCCCGTCTTCGCGTGGAGCGAAGCGTGCTCTCCCCATACCAGGTGGTGGTCCGAACACGGCACCGGCCGCATGGCGGCCGCCGGGACACAGGAAACGTATGCCCAAGTCACGTAAAGGCGGTCGATTCTGGACCATCCTACTCCAGGCCTCACCCAAGTAAAGGCGCTGGAGTCGGGGTGGAGCTTTCGCCAGACGTCCACCAAGTCGATGGACTCGACCAGGTCCCTCAACTTCTCGATCGCCGTTATGCTCTGCGGGGCACCGGAGCGGTCCCTCGCCTCGATGGTGCAGTTAAAATCTCTCCTGAGGACAATGCAGTCGCTGACGTCGACGGAGCCAAGAAGAGCGGACACTTCTTCGAAGAAGCGCACTTGCTGCGGGCCGGGCTAATGGGGCGTACACGTTCATGAGATGCAGCGGCACGTCCCCCAGGCGAACCGTGACGTACAGCAAGCAGCCTAGTACGGGCTCCTCCACCCCCAATTTTTCCGTCTGAAAATGCGGGGGCAACAAAATGGCCACCCCACAACAAGTGGTAGTGAGGTGGCTCATGTGGACCTCTCCTTGCTATTCCAGGAGCCACGTGGCTTCGTCTCCCGGAACGGTGTGGGTTTCTTGCAGGAAGCACACCGCATATTTCCCCTCCCGCTGGAGCGAAAAGTTGTTAAATCTACAGTGTGCCTCTCTGCCACCGTTGATGTTGAGGCTGGCTGTGGTTATCTTCATGACAAATGCATAGTGCAACCTCTACCTAACGTATTGTAGGGGGGGAGTGGAGTCCTTTGTTGACCTCGACTCCTTCAGCAGCCCAGCGAGGAACCTTTTGAGCCGGCGCAGCTCAAGGCCTTGCACCTTTGATAAGGGCCATGGTTTCAGTGGCAGCGCGGATTCAGGTGACGAGCAGCCCCGGCACATACCATCTTTCCAGGGCCAGATGGGCTCGGTTGTGGCGACCCTGGCTCTGGACCAAAAAGTCCCGGAGTTCCTTTGCAGGAATGAGGGGGGAACTCAGTGGCGGGTACGAGGAGATCCACCGCCTCACTGGCGATGGACTCGAGATCTTCTCCCTCGTCCCCCACCGAGTCCCCGTCCCCTTCGGGAGGTCGCCGCCTGCAGCCGGCCCATCGACCGCATGAGGTACGGCAAACGGCCCGGCCGCTCCATCCGGCCCTGGCTCAGCCCCGATCCCACCACAGGATCTTCGGCAGAGGAGTCCCCACTGGGTTCTTTTCAAAGTGGTGCTGGGTCAGGAGGCGACAGCGGGAGGGGTTCCTCCTCCGCCCCAGGAGCCGGGGAAGGTGGAGAGACCCGGTCAAAGAAATCTTCCAGGTCCTCCAAGTACCCCAGCTCCAAATTAGGGGGCGAGGGTTGTGGTTCTTCCCCATCCACGCTGCCACCCCCCGGCTCAGCGTGTGGATGTTCTGTAAAATTATTAAAATTTTCAATTTCTGCCGAGTCAAGCGACTCCCGAGGGAAGTTGCTTAATAGCTGGGCGGTCTCAGGATACGCCTTTTCGGCCCCGCCCGCCTCAGTCCCTTGGATGCTCGACCCGGCGGCTCAGCATTCCTCCGCTGGCCTCACGCCCCCCACGACAGGCAGATCTTCCACGCCACGCCCGGGAGGCAGAGGCTGGGCAGCCTCGACTGCCTCACCCTCCCCGGGGACAGAATGCTCCTCCCTACGGCGCAGTTTGGGGGCGCTGGTGGGGGATGCGGGACAGGCAGCGGGCACCGACTCCTCCGCGGAGGGAAGTTGTTCCCCCTTCGCCTCATTAGAGCGGCGCCTCCTTTTGTTCCTGGGGTGGCTCGGAGGCAGGGAGACCTCCGTGTCTGCCGAGGCCTCCCGCTCCACTCCCCCATTTTTCTTATCTTGCCCGTGCCCGAATCCCTCTGCAGTATTGGTCAAGGGCTCGGGCACGGGCTCAGGGCACCCCGCGCTCGCCGGTGACGGGGTTGGGCTGAGCGCGGTAAACAAATTGTCTGGCGCACTGAGGGGACCCGCCTCGAGATGTTTCGCCTTCTTCCGCGCCTTCCTTCCGATCGGACGCCCTCCCACCCCCCGCCGGAGGCCGTGAAAACAAAGGCCCACGACGATGCCCGCGCACCTACAGCTCCCGGCACGCGGACGCAAATAGGGGGAGGGGTGGCAGCGGCGCCAGCCTTGGCCTCCTTCAATGGTTTGTCGGCCCTGGAGGCGGGGCAGTTCTTGCGAACCTGCCCCACCTCCCTGCAGGCATGGCACCGCATGCCGTCCGACGTCCAAAAGACGTGGTAGGCAGTCGCCTCGTGCACCACATTAAAATTTCCCTCGGTCATCTCCTCCCGCGCCAGCCGGACAAAAAGCTGGCGGCGGAAGGAGAACACATGGCGCAGGCTGTTCTTCCTGAGGCCGAGCGGTATGGGGTTGATCCCTGACCTTACCTCCCCCAGTTGGTGCAGCTGAGGGAGGAGGAGCCCAGCGGGAACAAATGGCGGAACGTTTGAAAGGATGACCCTCTGCACGGTGGCCTTGAGAGGGTCCACCGGCAGGAACGTCCCGCCCACCGTGAGCCCCTTTTCAAGGACCAGGAAAAACGCCCGCTCCGACCCCAGGTAGAATACATCCTTCACAGACATCTTGGAGGCTGCGACAATGGCCGAGGGGCCGACTACCCCGGCCATCGCCCGCACGCACTCCTCAATGCTCATTGTGGGGTGAGTGTAGCTCTTGACCCCGTGTTTCTTTGTTATTAGTCTGAACGGTGGCAGGGTAGCAGGAGGCGCAGGAGGCGCCGTGGATGTGGACGCCGCCTGCGCATATGTCTTTGCTGGCCCTGCCACCGGCGTGGATTCGGTCGCCATCACGGGGTCCCATTAAGGTCTACACTCACCCCAAAGTCACAGGCCTTGAAGGTCTTAAATGGCCTCGTTGGTGTTTGAACAGAGGGAGCTCTAAAAGAGGCACACCTCTCCCCTAGTTGACAATTGGGGAGGGGCCTTGCTCCCTCTGCTCAGTTGTCTTAATTGTCTTATTTCCAAATTAGGAGGAAAGGGCTCTCAGAGAGAGAGGGGAGAGACAGAGACAGAGAGAAAGAGTTTGGGAGGTGGGAAAAAAGGGAAGCTGCGAGGGCAGGTCTTCCCTCACGGCGATGGGTGGGTGTTTCTTGTGGTGCACTCCCCAGATGGCAAAAAACACAGTCTTTGTAGATGGTCTTCGGGTGGGGGGAGAAGATGTCTTCACCTGGGGTAGCTGGAGCCAACCAGGCACACACTCCCAACGATGAAAAATAGGGTAATTAAAGATTCTTCAGCCAGGTCGCTCCAGCTATCCCAGGTTAGGCAATGGGGGAGGGGTGCTTCAGTGATGTGTGGGGCCTAGCTGTAAGCAAGAACCCCACACACACTTCCACACACACACACACCCCGCGATGTTCCGGCCCTCGAATGGTCTTCTTTCCTCCCCCCACCGATACAACAAAGTCTTTCGGAGAATGCACCAAAACACAGCCACCTGTCCAAGATTGTAGAAATGGCTCTCCCTCCTTCCACACTGGATGGTGTTTTCTCAGGTTGTCCTTTTCCCCCTCTCTCCAACTCACTGCAGTAGTAATAAAGTTGATAATTTTTTCTGCTCGGCTCCTCCCCCTCTGGACGTTGTGTTGTAGAAAGCCAGCCCCCTCCTCCTCTTCCTGGGCTGGTCTCAGGGTTCACTCTCTGCCTCACAGACAGGAGCAAAGCAGGGAGCTCCTTCTCTCACAGCAGCACAGCTCCAACTAAATAGTCCACGCCTCCAAAGCTCCACCATTGGTCCACAGAACTCTTTTTGGGAGAAAATTAAAACATTAAATCATTAAATCATGTCCCCCCGATCTGGGGGGCGCACCAAACATTTCCAATGCCCTTTTTTTGTGGTTTCTTTTTGTGTTTTTGTTTTCTTTTTAAGTTTTTTTTTGGCCACTAAAATCATATAGTTATTTTTTTCGCCAAGTGCTGCCTATAAAAGGGGAGGGGGACACTAAAAACACCGGCAATTAAAACAAATTAAACTTTACAACATAAAATAAAATTAAAATTTTGTTGCCGGGCGTGACGATGCACTCCATTCCCTCCGGTGCCCACCTCTCGCAGACGGCCACGAGCGTACCAGTGGACACCGCGTGCTCCATCTCCAAGGACTCCCTAGCGCGGATGTACGCGCGGAAGAGAGGCAGGCAGTCAGGTTGAACGACCCCCTCGACCGCCGGCTGCCTGGACCGGCTGATGGCACCCTTGGCCGTGCCCAGGAGCAGTCCTACGAGGAAACCCTCGGACCTACCCGCTCTCCTCCGCACAGGGTGCCCAAAGATCAGGAGTGTGGGACTGAAGTGCAGCCAGAATTTCAGGAGCAGCCCCTTTAAATAATTAAACAGGGGCTGCAACCTCGCGCATTCCATAAAAACATGGAATACGGACTCTTCCAGACCGCTGAAATTGCAGGTGGCCTGGGAGCCCGTGAACCGGAAAAAATTTATTGCACGGGACTGCTCCATGCACCACCCTCCAGGCCAAGTCCCCGATAAATACTGGGAGGACTCCCGCATAGAGTGCCCTCCATCGGGGACCCCCGCCTCCTCCAGACGGCAAGATGGTACGCCATGGCGTGCCCGGACAGCAGGCGAGGATGGCAAAGTTGAGAGTGTGCAGGAGCAGCCCGTACAGGAAACCCCTCTGCGCGGAACTGAAAGGCACGGAGTGGATTTCCTCGAGGCAGCTCAAGTTGTGAGGCGCCAGCTCCCGAGGGAGGTTCCGGGGCCTGGCGCCGATGAGGAATTCCGTCCGGACGGGGGTCAGTTCGGACGGGATCTCTCGACGTGCTTGAGCCTCCTCGATGCACCTAACGGAGTCAGGGACCAGAGCTGTTTTTAGTGACTCGCTGGCATCGGCCGCGCGGTGGACGTTGGCGGAATTTAGGCGTCGCGCCAGCATCTCTGGCGCCATCCAGCCCGCTCCTCCGCCATCGAGCAGGTACCTGACACTCGTCACCTCACCAGCCACAGCCCTCTCATCCGACCGCCAACTAAAACCTCCGTCGTGGAGGTACGGATTCCGGAGCAGCGGCTCCTGCAGGACAGCCACCACTCCAGCCGGTGGAGAGCTGCGCTTGGTGGAGACTTTGTTCCAGACCCTGGTGAGTTCCTTGTAAAAGACAGGCAGCTCCTGGAAGGTGGTCCTGACGCCCCCCATGCTCACAAACAGGAGCTGCATGTCGTAGTTGAGGCCGTGCTGCTTGCAGAAGAAATACGTCGCCAGAGCACGCCACCTAGGAGGGGGCTCGACGTAAAGGTATCTCTGCAGGGTCTGAAGACGGAAAGTCACGAGCTGGGTACTGACGCACACCAACGACTGACCGCCCTCGCCAAGCGGGAGACTCAAGACCACGGCAGAGACCCAGTGCTTCCTGTTGTTCCAGAAGAAGTCAATCAGCTTCTTCTGTATCTTGGTGACAAATGCAGGGGGAGGGGTCAAAGTGACCAGCTGGTACCACAACATGGCGGCCACCAGCTGGTTTATGACTAGCGCTCGACCCCTGTAGGACAGCACTCGGAGCAGTCCTGTCCAGCGCCCTAGGCGAGCAGCGAGCTTGGCCTCCAGCTCTTGCCAGTTCGCCGGTCAGGCTTCCTCGTCGGTGCTAGGGTAAACTCCCAGATAGAGGAGATGGGTCGTGCTCAAGGCAAAAGGCCTGAGCTTCCCCGGCAGGGAGTCCACCCACCACTGACCCACCAGGAGTCCGTAACATTTCTCCCAGTTGATCCTGGCAGAGGATGCGGTCGAGTAAATCTCCTGGCACTCAAGCATCCTCCGCAGGTCAGCGGGATCCTCTACCGTGAGGAGCACGTCATCGGCGTAAGCCGGGAGGACGACCTCCACGCCCGGCCCTTGCAGAGCCAGACCCGTCAACCTCGTCAGCAGGAGGCGCAGGAGAGGCTCCACGCTGATGGCACATAACGGGCCGGACATGGGGCATCCCTGGCGCACCCCTCTCCCAATGCGAAGGGGCACCGTCAAGGACCCGTTAACCTTTATCAGACCCTCCGCGGCGGCGTACAAAAGTCGGATCCAGGCGAAGAAATGCTACCCGCACCCGAAAGCGCGCAGAGCTGCGAACAGATAGTCGTCATCCACCCTGTCGAATGCCTTCTCTTGGTCGAGAGATAGGAAGGCGACCGACAGACCAGCCTCCTGGGAATGATGGATGAGGTCCCGGACCAGATGGATGTTGTCGTGGATTGTCCGGCCCGGGACCGTGTAGGATTGGTTGGGGTAGATCATGTGCTCCAGCACGGCGCCAAATCGAGCAGACATCGCCCTGGCGAAGATTTTGTAGTCCGTGCTGAGGAGGGAGACCGGGCGCCAGTTCTTAAGAAGGCGGAGATCGCCCTTCTTAGTCTGCAGGACGATGAAGAGAGGGGCATCTCCCCGGTCGCCAGACTTTCCCCCAGGCCCCGCGCGTACTCGCCCCCCAGGATGTCCCAGAACATCCTGTGGAAATCCACGGTCAGCCCGTCCAGCCCTGGGGCTATTCCCCTCGAGAGCCGGTCGAGGGCGCCGGTCAGCTCCGCAAGGCTTAGCAGAGCTTCCAAATTTTCGGTGCCCTCCGGGCCGACCTTCGGCAGGTCCTCCCACAAGGCTCTACGCGCTTCCTCGCTGGACGGCTCCGGAGAGAACAGATCCCCGTAATATTCACGGGCCCTGTTGTTGACCTCCTCCGGATCCGAGACGAGAGAGCCGTCGTCGGCCAGCAGCGTCAAGAGCTGCTTACAGACACTCTGTCTTTTTTCCAGCGAGCAGAAGAAGGGGGAGCCGCGGTCCAGATCACGCAGAAACCGGATCCGCGACCTCACGAACGCGCCTCGGGACCCAACGAGCTGCAGGTCCTTCAGCGCGGCCTTCTTTGCTTTGTACACCATACGCAGGGCCGCGTCCTCTACGACTTGACCGAGACGGGACTCCAGGTCGAGCACCACTTTTTCTAGGCGCTCGATCCTGGCCGCCCTCCTATTGGTCGACCCCCTCGTGTAATCTTGACAGAAGTCGCGGACGTGAGCCTTGCCCACGTTCCACAATAGCCTCAAGGAGAGGAAGCCCCCCCTGCTTCCTTCACCAGTCGGCCAAGAAACGACGGAACGAGTCCTGGAACTGCACGTCCTCCAGCAGCTGATTGTTAAAATGCCAGTACGCGGACCTCGTCCTCGCGCGGAGCGAAGCGAGCTCCGCCCACACCAGGTGGTGGTCCGAACACGGCACTGGCCGCATGGAAGCCGCCAGGACGCAGGAAACGTACGCCCGAGACAAGTAAAGGCGGTCGACTCTGGAAGATCCTAATCCAGGCCTCACCCAAGTAAAGGCGCTGGGGTCAGGATGGAGATTTCGCCAGACGTCCAACAAGTCGAAGAACCAGACCAGGTCCCTCAACTTCTCCATCGCCGTCATGCTCTGCGGGGGACCGGAGCGGTCCCTCGCCTCGAGTGTGCAGTTAAAATCCCCCCCGTGGATAATGCAGCCGCCGACGTCGACGGAGCCAAGAAGAGCGGACAATTCTTCGAAGAAGCATGTTTGCAGCGGGCCGGGCTGAGGGGCGTACACGTTCACGAGATGGAGTGGCACATCCCCCAGGCGAACCGTGATGTGCAGCAAGCGGCCTGGCACGGGCTCCTCGACCCCCAAGATCTCCAGCTGAAAATGCGGGGCAAACATGTTGGCCACCCCACAAGAAGTGGTAGTGAGGTGCCTCATGCAGACATCTCCTTGCCATTCTAGGAGCCACGTGGCTTCGTCTCCCGGAACGATGTGGGTTTCTTGCAGGAAGCACACTGCATATCTCCCCTCCCGCAGGAGTGAAAAATTGTTAAATCTACGGTGTGCGTCTCTGCCGCCATTGATGTTGAGGCTGGCTATGGTTATCTTCATGATAAAAGCATAGTGCAACCTCTACCTAACTTATTGTGGGGGGAGGGAGTGGAGTCATTTGTTGACCTCCACTCCTTTAGCAGCCCAGCGAGGAAGCTTTTGTGCCGGCGCAGCTCAAGGCCCTGCGCCTTTGATAAGGGCCCGCCCGCCGCCATGGTTTTAGCGGCGGTGCGGACGGACGCCACGAGCAGCCCCGGCTCGGACCATCTTTCCAGGGCCAGATGGGCTCGGTTGCGGCGACCCTGCCTCTGGACCAAAAATTCCCGGAGTTCCTATGCAGGAATGAGGGGGGACTCATCGGCGGGCACGAGGAGATCCACCGCTTCACTGGCGATGGACTCGAGATCTTCTCCTGAGTCCCCCACCGAGTCCCCGTTCCCCTCCGGGAGGTCGCCGCCAGCAGCCGGCCCGTCGACCGCACGAGGTACGGCAGACGGCCCGGCCGCTCCATCCGACCCTGGCTCTGCCCCGATCCCACCCCCTGGATCATCGGCAGAGGAGTCCCCACTGGACTCTTTTAAAAGTGGTGCTGGGTCAGGAAGCGACAGCGGAAGGGGTTCCACCTCCACCCCAGGAGCTGCGGAAGGCGGAGAGACCTGGTCAAAGTAATGTTCCAAGTCCTCCAAGTACCCCAGCTCCAAAGTAGAGGGCGAGGGTTGTTGTTCTTCCCACTCCCTGCCGCCACCCCCCGGCCCAGCATGTGGATGTTCTGTAAAATTATTAGCATTTTCAGTTTCTGCCGGATCGAGCGACTCCCGGGGGAAGTTGGTTAATAGCTGGGCGGGCTCAGATTCGGCATTTTCGGCCCCGCCCGCCTCAGTCCCCGGGACGCTCGACCAGGCGGCAACGCATCCCTCCTCTGGCCCCACGCCCCCCACGACAGGCAAATCTTCCACACCATCCCCGGGAGGCAGAGGCTGGGCAGCCTCTACTTTCTCACCCTCCCCGGGGAGAGACTCCTCTCGCCTACAGCGCAGTTTGGCGGCGCTGGTAGGGGGCGCGGGACACGCGGCGGGCACCGACTCCTCCGCGGAAGGATGTTGTTCCCCCTCCGCCTCATTGGAGCGGCGCCTCCTTTTGTTCCATGTCTGCCAAGGTCTCCCGCTCCACACCCAGATTTTTCTTTTCTTGCCCGCGCCCGAGCCCCTCTGTGATATTGGTGAAGGGCTCGGGCACGGGCTCAGGGCACCCGGCACTCGCCGGAGTCAGGGTTGGGCTGAGCGCGGTGTTCAAGCTGCCTGGCGCACTGAGGGGACCCGCCTCGAGATGTTTCGTCTTCCTCCGCGCCTTCTTTCCGATCGGACGCTCACTCTCCACCCCGCCGGAGGCCGTGAAAACAAAGGCCCCCGACGATGCCTGCGCACCTACGGCTCCCGGCACACGGACGCTACTAGGGGGAGGGGTGGCGGCGGCTCCAGCCTTGGCTGCCTTCGGTGGTTTCGCGGCCTTCGAGGCGGGGCAGTTCTTACGAACGTGCCCCCCTCCCTGCAGGCATGGCACCGCACGCCGTCTGACGTCCAGAAGACGCGGTAGGCAGTACCCTCGTGCACCACATTAAAATTGCCCTCTGTCCTCTCCTCCCGCGCCAGCCGGACAAAAAGCTGGCGGCAGAAGTAAAACACATGGCGCAGGCTGCTCTCCCTGAGGCCAAGCGGTATGGGGTTGATACCTGACCTTACCTCCCCCAGTTGGTGTAGGTGAGGGAGGAGGAGCCCAGCGGGAACAAAGGGCGGGACGTTTGAAAGGATGACCCTCTGCGCGGTGGCGTCGAGAGGGTCCACCGGCAGGAACGTCCCGCCCACCGTGAGCCCCTTTTCGAGGGCCAGGGACACCGCCCGCTCTGACCCCAGGAAGCACACAGCCTTCCCAGACATCTTGGAGGCCGCGACAATGGCCGAGGGGCCGACTACCCCAGCCATCGCCCGCACGGACTCCTCAATGCTCATTGTGGGTTGAGTGTAGGTCTTGACTCCGTGTTTTTTTGTTAAGAGTCTGAATGTTGGCAGGGCCGCAGGAGGCGCAGGATGCGCCGTGGATGTGGACGCATATGTCCTAGCTGGCCCTGCCACGGGCGTGGATGGGGTCGCCATCACGGGGTCCCTTTAAGGGCCACACCCATCCCAAAGTCACAGGATTTAATGGTCTTTAATAGGCCTCGTTGGTATTTTGAGCCGAAGGAGCTCTTAATGGGGCACACCTCTCCCCTAGTTAACGAATGGGGAGGGGCCTGCTCCCTCTGCACAGTTGTCTTAATTGTTTTGCAATTAGGAGGAAAGGGCTCTCAGAGAGAGAGGGGAGAGACAGAGAGAGCGAGAAAGAGAGAGGGGGGTGGGAAAGAGGGTAGGTGGGTGGGAAAGAGGGAAGCTGCGAGGGCAGGTGTCCCCTCACAGCGATGGGTGGGTGTTTCTTGGGGTGCACTGCCCAGATGGCAAAAAATACAGTCTTTGTAGAATGGTCTTCGGGTGGGGGGAGACGATGTCTTCACCTGGGGTAGCTGGAGCCACCCAGGCACACACTCCCAACGATTTTTAATAGGGTGATTAAAGATTCTTCAGCCAGGTAGCTCCAGCTATCCCAGGCTAGGCAATGGGGGAGGGGTGCTTCACTGGTGTGTAGGGCCTAGCTGTAAGCAAGACCCCCACACACACTTCCACACACACACACCCGCCGCGATGTTCCGGCCCTCGAAAGGTCTTCTTTCCTCCCCCCACCGATACAACAAAGTCTTTCGGGGAATGCACCAAAACACACCCACCTGTCAAGGATTGTCGAAATGGCTCTCCCTCCTTCCACACTGGATGGTGTTTTCTCAGGATGTTCTTTTCCACCTCTCTCCAACTCTCTGTAGTAGCAATAAATGATACATTTTCTGCTCTCCTCCTCTCCCTCTGGACGGTCAATGTGTAGTAAGCCAGCCCTCTCCTCCTCTTCCTGGGCTGTTCTCAGGGCTCACTCCAGGCCTTCCAGACAGGAGCAAAAGCAATGAGTTCCTTCTCTCACTGCAGCTCAGCTCCAACTGAATAGGCCACGCCTCAAAAGCTCCACCATTGGTCCACAGATCCCCTGAAAGTAACAGGCCAGGTGGATAACGTGGTTAAGAATGCACACAGAATGCTTGCCTTTATTGGCCGAGGCGTAGAGTATAAGAGCAGGGAGGTTATTCTTAACATGATACAATACTTGGGTTAGGCCACAGCTGGAGTACTGCGTGCAATTCTGGTCGCCGAATTATGGGAAGGACGTGGTTGCACTGGAGAAGGTGCAGACGAGATTTTCTAGGATGCTGTCTGGAATGGAGAATCTTAGTTATGAGGAGAAATTGAATAGGTGGATTTGTTCTAATTGGAACAGAGGATGATGAGAGGAGACCTCAATGAGGTGTACAAAATATTGAGGGGCCTGGATAGAATTGATAGCATAGGGCACATTTCCATTGGTGAAGGGATCTGTTACGAGGGGACATAGTTTTAAGGTTGTTGGTGTAAGGTTTAGATGGGTTTTGAGGGGGGGAAGTCTTCTTTACACAGAATGTTGTGGGGATCTGGAATGCGTTGACTGGAAGAGTGGAGGATGCAGAAACCTTCACCCATTTATGAGATGTTTGAATGGGCACTTAAAGTGCATTAACCTGCAAGGTTGTTGACATAGATCTGGGAATTGAGATTAGACGGGATGACCTTTTGTTGGACGGAGCAGATATAATGGTAAGTACAGCAGGGAATAGAATACGGCGAGGGTCATCTCCTGGACTACTTTCGATCACCTGGACGGGTCGGAGAGGAATTTTCGCAGATTTATTTTTCCCTAAATTGGCCTGGGATTTTAACTGGTTTTTGCCTTTCCCACGAAATCACATGGCTCCGGTTACGTTGGTGTGTAGAATGTTTCAGTTTAAGGCGTATCACAGTTTTGTGAGGCGGACTGGTTGGGTGCATGCTCTTTATCTTTCCATCATTGTTCATAGGTATATATGTTAGCTGTCGGGCTGCTGACCAAGGCCGTGCAGCTCTTTATCGGCCCATGCAGACACGATGGGCCGAAATGGCTTCCTACTGCGCTGTAATTTTCTGTTTCAATGTTTCTATGTTAACTGTATGCTGAAAGTGACGCTGGTGATAAACGGGCGATAATTGGGAGTTAGTTTCTATTTTTAATCAAATGTGGGCGTTAAACTAAATGGTAGCGGTTAACTGGACAGTTAAGTGGGCGAACTCAATGAAACGTCTAATGCACAATCTATTAAGGGCAGAGACATTTCTGAGTGTGTCCCACATACGCAGGCATCAGTGGCAAAATAGTAGTCTGTTTGGGGGTTATATCAATGTCGCACTGTAATTGTTCCAAAGTCCATTTACTAATGCATTGGGATGATATCAAGCAATCGCCTGGTTACATGAGGAGGTTCAGCGGGGTGTGAGGGGAATGCAATATGACCCTCTGGAAGCCCGTGATGCAGGTAAGGCATTGAATGGCCGAGAACGTTGCCCGTAGGTGGCGTACACAGGCAGAATAAATCGTTTCTGCCCCCTGCAACACCCGTAAAGCATATGCAATCGGTTGTAATCTGCCTAATCGTTCTTGACATCGGCCCGCTGTCAGACTATGATCAGTGGATGCGACTTCGAGATGGAATGGTTGTGTTGCGTCGGGCGATATTAAACAGGTAGTCTGTATAATGGCTTGTTTCAGTTTCTCAACTGCAGCTGTGTGATCTGGCCCCCATAGGGAGGAGACTTGATTCTCCTTTCCTTTTAACTATTCACAGAGGGACTTAGCAAGTACTGCAAATCCAGGAATAAAATTATGCTGGTATCCTACTGGCTCCAAGAACGATCGGAGCACTGTCCCGGTTGGAGGAAGCGAGGGTCATCGGAGAATCTCCATTTTGTTTTCTTTAGGACTTAGACCGCATGGAGACATTGTCAGTCCCAAATAGGTGACCAGTTTCTTCCAAAGCTGAGCTTTTCGATGGTAAATTTTCAAGCGTGCATTGCTTAATAGTGTTAACAGTTCACTTAGCAGTTCAAGGTCTTCCTCTATCGTACTGCTGGTTAGTAACAAATCATCAAGGTACTGAAGCAGATATTGGGGCTTAGAGTAAACATTTAGGGTCCGTATCATTCTGGTTTGCAAGATGGTCGGTCATTGTGTAAGCCTTGCAGCAGTTACGTCACGTGTAACGCTGGTCCTCAAAAATGAAAACAAATTTATGTTGATCCTCTGTTTGAACTGGAGTACTCCAAAAGCAGATTGCAATGCCTTGGGTGGAATAGTATTTAGAGCCATTTGTGGGTTCTGATAGTAAATTTGGATCATCCCTACATATTGAGGCACCCATGGGCGTAACGTTGTTAAGACTTTAGTTATCAATAGTGAGCCTCCAGCTACCGTCCACCTTCCGAACTGGCCAAGCAGGTGAATTGATTCTGAAAGTGCTAGTTCCCGGAATGCGCTGTTTTAAAATGGATTCGATGACATCTCGAATATAGGGATGACATTCTTTGGGAAATGGACACAAAATAACATTAGAACATAAGAAATAGGAACAGCAGTAGGCCACATGGCTCCTCGAGCCTGCTCTACCATTTAATAAGATCATGGCTGATCTGATCATGGACTTGGCTCCACTTCCCCGCCCGCTCCCCCATGACGCCTGATCCTCTTATCATTTAAGAAACTGTCTATTTCTGCCTTAAACTCATTCAATGTCGCAGCTTCCACAGCTCTCTGTGGCAGCGAATTCCGCAGATTTACAACCCTTTGATCGAAGAAATTTTTCCTCATCTCTGTTTTAAATAGGCGGTCTCTAATTCTAAGATCTTGCCCTCTATTTCAAATCTCCCCCATCAGTGGAAGCATCTTTTCTAAATCCATCTTTTCAAGCCCCCTCATAATCTTATAGGTTTCTATAAGATCACCCCAATGAGTAGATGCACAACCTGCTCAGCCTTTCCTCATAAGTTAACCCGCTCATCCCCGGAATCAAGCGAGTGAACCTTCTCTGAACTGCCTTCAAATCTAGTATATCCTTTCGTAAATATGGAAATCAAAACTGCACGCAGTATGCCACGTGTGGCCTCACAATACCTTGGATAGCTGGACCAAGACTTTCCTGCTTTTATACTCCATTCGCATTGCCTTCCTGATCACTTGCTGTACCTATACTATCCTTTTGTGTTTCATGCACAAATACCCTCAGGGTCCGCTGCACTGCAGCACTTTGCAATCTTTCCCCATTTAAATAATAACTTGCTCTTTGATTATTTTCTGCCAAATTGCATGACCTCACACTTTACAACATTATATTCCATCTGCCAAATTATTGCCCACTCACTTAGCCAGTCTATGTCCTTTTGCAGATTTTTGTGTCCTCCCCACACCCGGCTTTTCCTCCCGTCTTTGTATCGTTGGAAAAATTGGCTTCGTTACACTCAGTCCCTTCTTACAAGTCGTCAATATAGATTGTAAATAGTTGGGATCCCAGCACTGATGCCTGCGGCACGCCATTAGTTATTGGTTGCCAGCCAGGGAATGAGCCACTTATCCCTACTCTCTTTTCTGTTTCATAATGGAGAGGGCTGGTCCATTAATCTTCTCCTCGCCCTCCATTGTACCGAAATCATGCTTGTTAGAAGCGAATGCAGGCAAGTGCGTTTGAATTAATATTTTGAATTAATATCGCTCATCTGGATGATCTGGCATCTCGTACAGATAATCCACTTAATCACAGATACGGAATGGGCATTCAATCGTTCGACCAATTCGCTACCTCCTGCCCAGATCCAAAGACACCCCTGGGTGTAATCATTAATTTTCCAGTACGCTTCCTACACATCATTTCCCAGTATACTCCTTCCGTCAGGAGTTGTTATCATGACCGGGATATCAACAATCAAATTTAACCCGTCCATGCGCAGAATTATAATTTCCCCATTATGAGCACAGATTGACCTGCCATCAAAACCTGGATATGGAGATTCTCAGCCTGGGCATGTACATAAGGATTCTAAACCTGGGACTGTACATGATGATTTTCAACGTGGGACATTTCATGGGACATCTTATTCTGCAACACGACATTGGCATGTACTTGGGAATTCTAACCGTGGACTGCATATGGATATTCTAACCCTGGGACTACTCATGGTGATTACAATCCTGTATCTGTACATGGAGATTCTAAACGTGAGATTGTATATGGTGATAGAAAACCTGACCCCGTATTGACGATTCTAAGGCTCAGAGTATGCATTGGTAGTCGAACCCCGGAACTTGCATGTGGATTCTAACCGGGGGACCATACATGAGGATTCCAAACCTGGAACTGTACATGCTGATTCTAACACTGGGAGTGTGCATGTGGATTATAACCCTGGGACTGTACATGGGGAACATAATCCTTGCACTGTACCTCGTGAGTTAAACCCTGTGACTGTACGTGGGCATTCAAATCCTGGACATGTCCGTGGCTATACTATCACAGGCACTGTAAATGGGAATTCTAAACGTGGGATTGTACATGGGGATTCAAATGCTTAGACTGTACATAGTGATTCTAAACTAGCGACTGTATATGGGGTATCTAATCCCTGGACTGTGCCTGGGGATTCCAACCCCAGAACTGTACATGCGATTCTAACACTGGGCGTGTCCATGCGATTTCTACCCTGGGACCAAATTACAGATTCTAAACTGGTACTATATACGGGATTCCCAACCGAGGGAGTGCAGATATGGAATATAGCTTGGGCAGTGTGCATGCACATTCTATACCTGGGAATGTGCATGGGGATTCTCTCCCTGGGACATTACAGAGGTATTCTAACACTGGGACTGTAAATAGGGTCCCAACAATGGGACAGTGTCTGGAGATTTTCAACCTGAAACTATACATGTGGATTCCATTGCTGGGATTCTATATTTGGATTCCAATGCTGGGACTGTATCTGATGATTCAGTCACTGGGACTTGACATGGGGATTCTAACCCTGAAACTGTACATGCAGATTCTAACGCTGGACATTCCAACTCTGGAACTGCACGTCTGCATTCTATTCCTGGCACTGTACGTGGCAATGCCAACCGTGAGACTGTATATTGGCATTCTAATACTGGGACTGTACATGGGAACTCTAACCTGATATGGTATGTGAGGATTCTAACTCTGGGATTGCACATGTGAATTCCAACCTTAGCACAGTAAAAGAGGATTCTATCCCTGGGACTGTACATGTGATTTTGACCTTCAGAATGTACATAGGTTTCTAAACATGGGAACATATGTGGGGATTCTGCCCCTGGGAGTCAACATAAAGATTCAAGCTCGGCTGTGTGCATGTGTATTCTAACCCTGGATTTGTCCATGGGAATTCTAACCCTGGGCATAATAACTCATGACATCATTAAATTGAGAACAAATAAATAAATAGTGCAATGCTTCAGCAAACACATCATTTGAATATCTGCAATGTTGTGAAAGAACTGAAGACTGTGCTAAATGTGTACTTAATTAGGGAGAACTCCATAGGACTTACAGTATAAAGCAGGCCATTCTGCCCAACTAGTTTATGTCAGTGTTTACGCTCCACAGGAGCCTCTTCCCACCCATCTTTATATAACCCTATCAGCGGACAGAAGATCAAAATCCCAAGTACAGTTTCTACCTCATGTACGTATCTAACTGACTATTAAATGATTCTCTGTGAATCACTTCATACTCCAAGTTGTAGCGAGCTCCACATTCTCACCAGTATCACGGTAAATAAATGTGTCTTGAATTCGTTCTTGGATTTATTATTGTGTATCTTATATCGATGGTCTCTAAATTTGGACTCACGTCACATGTACAAAACTTATGTCAACCCTTCATGATTTAAATGCTTCTATTAGGCCAGCCCTCCACCTTTTCTTTTGTTAAGAAAACAGACCCAGATATTTCAAACATTCCTGATGGTTATAATATTGCAGTTCTGGCAGCATTATTTAAATGATTTGCACCTTCTCCAGTGTTTCGATATCGGATCTGTAATATGGAGACCAGAGCTGTACACATTACGCTAATTAGGATTTAAACAAGGTTCTATATAAGCTTAAGATAACCTCTTTGTTTTCGATTACAAATCTTTAGAAATGAACCCCATTGATTTGTTGGCATTTTGACGGCCTTGTTAACAAGCTTTGCTTATGTAAATTATTTTTGAATCTCTACCCCTGAAACATTTTCACCTTCTCCACCTCTTTCAGACTCTCCTTTAGAAGGAGTAGATAGGAACATCAACCTTCCTACCAAAATGCATTGCCTCAGACTGCATTTTTCCTCCGTTTAAACTGTACTACAAATTTGGATTCGTCTGCAAATTTGGAATTCATGATTCTTCTTCTCGTGTCCAAATTTGTTTATCTAAATGTTGAACGGGAAAACATAGAATCATGAAAATATAGAAAAAATGTGAAGGAGCAGGTCATTCGGCCCCTCGTTCCTGTACCACCATTCAATATGATCATGGCTGATCATGGAAATCCAGCACCCCACATCAACCGCCTGACCATACGCGCTAATTGCTTTATCCATAACGCTCACATCTAACTCCCTTTTGAATGTATCCAACTAACTGGACTCAACAACTTTCTGTGGTAGAAAATTCCATTGGTTCAATATTCTCTGAGTGAAAAATGTTCTCCTCATCTTGGTCCTATATGGCTTACCCTTTTTCCTTAGACTATGACACTGGTTCTGGACTTCCCCAACATGGGGAACATTCTTCCTGCATCTAACCTGTCGAATCCAATCTGAACTTTACATGCATCTGTGATATGCCACTCATTCTGCTAAATTCCAGTGAATATAAGCCTAGTTGATCCAGTCTTGCTTCATATGTCAGTCCTGCCATCCGCGAAGCAGTCTGGTGAACCTTCGCTGCATCCATCAACAGCAAGGATGTCATTCCTCAGATTAGCAGAACAAAACTGCACACAATTCTCAAGCTGTGGTCTCACCAAGGCCGTGTACAACTGCAGCAATACCTCCCTGCTCCTATACTCAATAAATCTGATCAAATATGACATTCCTTTTTGGCTTACGTGCTGACTTCGCTTTATTAGATTTTATGTTTCTACATGTTTATTCTGTTATATTTTTGAGTTAGGACTCCGTTATTTTTCTTACCGCCGATGTTATGCTAACTGGTCTGAAGTTTTTTGGAATTGTTCTGTCTTCATTTTAAATACAGGAATACCTTGTAAATGGTGAACCACAGTGTTCTCCCTTACCTCCCTCGACGTCTCCAGCTTCATTTCAGGGGAGAGACCTTTTACCAATATCTACTCTAAGCCCACTGGCTCCTGCAGGAATCTTGAGTGTACTTCCTCCCACCCGAACACCTGGAATGACTCTATTGTATTCTCATGTTTCTGCAACTTGGTTCCATAAATTTTGACGATGGCACCGTCCAAACCAGTGCATCCGAAATATCTTCACTTCTCCTCAGACGAGCAGTCACATACAATATGGTGGACAGAGCCCTGTACCTTATCA
The DNA here is from genome assembly GCF_044704955.1 of Pristiophorus japonicus. Classification (NCBI taxonomy): domain Eukaryota; kingdom Metazoa; phylum Chordata; class Chondrichthyes; family Pristiophoridae; genus Pristiophorus; species Pristiophorus japonicus. The sequence goes on from NC_092003.1 coordinate 20,408,584, forward strand.
ATTCTGCATTGCTGCTGTCATCCCTTGCCCTCCCTGCCAAAACCCATATTGCGTTCCAATTTTTCGCACCTTCCACTCGACCCGACTGTACATTCAACACTTTATACTCTGCCATTTTTGCCACATACACTACCAAGTCCACCAACAACATTATCTTCCGGTCCCCTTCCATCCCACTGTGGTCCACTCTTCCATCAGCCCCAACATCCCGTCCCCTTTTCCAGCACATTCATATGCACAGTACAGATTAGGAAATTACAGGCAAATATAACTATGGATAGCTTTAATCTACATATTGAGTGGGCACACCAAATTAGCGGTAGTAGTGTGGAGAATTCCTTAGAGAGGAGTGACCATAAAAAGATAGAATTTTACTTTAACGTTAAAAGTGATTTGTTTAAATCCGGAACTTGGTGTTAATGATAAGACAGGAAACTAAAAATGTGCTAAGGTAGATTGGGAAACTCTATTAAAATGTAAGACAGTAGACAAGCAATGGAGTTTTAAAAGCATTTAAGGAATGAATAAATAATTTACAACAAACTAACATTCATTTAAGGCACGAAAACCCACAGGAAAAGTAGTACAACCTTGGCTATCAAGAGAAGTTGTAGATGGTATTAGATCAAAGGAAGAGGATTATAATATTTCCAAAAAGAGCAGTCATCCTGAGGAGTCGGAAGATTTTAGAATTCAGCAAAGGAAGCAACTAAATTGATGAAAACAGGGACATAGAATGTGAGAGTAAACTAGTAAGATTTACAAATACAGATTGCAAAAAGCTTCGATTGTCATGTATAAAAGTAAAAAAGATTAGCAAAAGCAAATATGGGTCCCCTACAGGTTGTGGTAAGAGAAATTATAATGGGGAATAAGGAAACGGCAGCTAAATTAATCCAATACTTTGTGTCTGTTTTCACGGAATAAGATACGAAAAAGCAGTCAGAAATAGTGGAGTGCCAAAGGCATAACGAGAATATGGACTGAAATAAATTAATATTCGTAAAACGATAGTACTAGAGAAATTAATGGAACTGAAAGCCGATAAATAAATTGGAATTGACGGCCTACAGCCTAGGGTTTTGAAAGGCGTGGCTATAAAGGTAACGGATGCATTGGTTGTCATCTTCCAAATTTTCACAGGTTCAAAAATGGTCCCACAGATGGGAACAGCGTTATTTATGAAAGGAGGGAGAGAGAAACCGGGGAATAATAGACCAATTTGTCTGTTATCAGCATTAGGGGAAATGGTAGTGTCTATTATTAAGAACTTTGTAATAGTGCACTTTGAACATAATATTAGAATTGGGTAGAGTCAACATGGATTTATGAAAGCGAAATAATGTTTCAGAATAGATAAGGGGAACCAGTGGATGTGGTGTATTTGCACTTTCAGAGCGGATTCGAAAAGTTGCCACGCAAGAGGATATTGAAGAAAATTAGGGGTCATCGGAATGGTGTCTGTGGATCGAGCATTGGTAAATGATTAGAAAATAGAGAAGGAAAACGTAATTTTTTGGGTGGCAGGCTGTAAATAGTGGGGTACTACAAGGATCAGTACTTGAGCTTAAGCTATGGACAATCTATATCAATGATTTGGATGAGGGAAGCAAATGCAATTTGCTGATGAGAGAAAGCGCGGGAGCCTCTTGTCAACAAAGGCAGGCATTGATGCAGAAATTCAACATCGCCTCCCATGCACCAGTGCAGCCTTTGCCCGCCTGTGTTAAAAATACAAGGCTGAAGGCTCTGTGCCTCAATGCGAGGAGTATTCTGATAAAGGTGGACGAATTAACTGAGCAGACAGCAATTGTCGGTTATGATGTAATTCGCATCACGGAGACATGGCTCCAGAGTGATCAAGGCTGGGAACTCAACATCCAAGGGTATTCAACATTTAGGAATGATAGGCAAAGAGGGAAAGGAAGCGGACTGCGTTGCTGGTTAAACAGGGAATTAATGCAATAGTATGGAGTGACATTAGCCTGGATGATGTGGAATCAATATTGGTGGAGCTGCGGAATACCAAAGGCATAAAACGCTAGTGGGAGTTGTGTACAGACCACCAAACAGTTGTAGTGAGATTGGGGACAGCACCAACCAAGAAATAAGGGATGTGTGCAATAAAGGTTATCATGAGCGACCTTAATTTATGTATTGATTGGGACAACGGAACTGGTAGCAATACGGAGGAGGAGGATTTCCTGGAGTGTATTAGGGTTTGTTTTCTCGACCAATATATCGAGGAAACAACAAGAGAGCTGGCCTTCCCAGACTGGGTAATGTGTAATGAGAAGGGACTAATTAGCAATCTTGTTGTGCGAAGCCCCTTGGGGAAGAGTGACCATAATATGGTAGAATTCTTTATTAAGATGGAGAGTGACACAGTTAATTAGGAAACGAGGGTCCTGAACTTAACAAAAGGTAACTTCGACGGTATGAGGTGTGAATTGGCTAGAATAGACGGGCAAAGGATACTTAAAGGGTTGACGGTGGATAAGCAATGGCAAACAATTTCAAATCACATGGATAAACTTCAGCAATTGTACACCCCTGTCCGGAGTAAAAATAAAACGCCAACAGGGTGTGAATTGCCTGAGACATCTGGGTCACCTGAGGCCTGCAGGCAGTTGCAGATTCGTGGTTTCTGCCCTGTACATTTCTGCTTCCAAAAACAGTTCCACTTAATTTATGAAAATTGGAAGCACTTGTGCGCTGAGAGATTTGGTTGGTGTTATCACTGGCGGGCCCAAAAGCCTGCGCTATCGCCATGGCATTACTGAGGGTCGGTGTCTCTACAGTCAAAAGTTTTCGCAGGATGGTCTCGTGGCCAATGCCAAGTACAAAAAAGTCTCTGAGCATTTGCTCCAGGTAGTTACCAAACTGATATTGACCTGCAAGTCGCCTTAGCTCGGCGATGTAGCTCGTCTTTTCCTGACCTTCAGATCACTGGCACGTGTAGAACCGATACCTCACCATCAGCACGCTCTCCCTTCGGGTTAAGATGCTCCCGAATCAGTGTACACAGCTCCTGTTATGACTTATCTAGGGGTTTAATCACAGCCAGAAGATTATTCATGAGGCTGTAGGTCGGTGCCCCGCAGACCATGAGGAGGACCAGTCTCCTTTTTGCAGCGCTTCCTTCTCCGTCCAGCTCGTTATTTACAAAGCACTGTTCTAGCTGTAAGACATAGACTTCCCAGTCCTCACCCTCCGAGAACTTCTCCAGGATGCCCACAGTGTGCTGCATCTTTGCGTTCGATTCGTATACTCGTCGCCAGTTATTGTGTTCCTAACAGAGATAAGACTGTACACAGGGAGGTTAAAGTAACAGTGACCTCATTCTTTTTGAAGACATTCCAGAGTGAGGAACAGGCCTTAGGGGTTGGCTTATATACAGTGCTCCCAAGTGATGCTGCAATCCCTTGGGACTTCAGGGCATGCGGTCTCTGGTGGCAGAATATGGGGGTGCATGCTTTACAGATACACAAGAAAAACTGTACGCAGTACTCCAGGTGTGGCCTAACCAATACCCTGTTACAATTGGAGCAGGAATTATTTGCTTCTATACTCCAACCCATTGCAATGAAGGCCAACATTCCATTTGCCTTCCTGATTCGTGCTGTACCTGCATACTAAATTTTTGTGTTTAATGGAAAAGGACCCCCATACATTTCAGTTTGCCTCTCATTGTTCTAAACAGCTGAGTATACAGGACGAATTACCTCAATCTCTTCTCATAGGACAGCACTCACCTCCAAGGAATCAAGCTGATGAACCTTGATTGAAAGCAAGTGTTATGTTTCCTGACGTAGGGAGACTAAAACTATACACAGTACAAGTTCTTCGTTATTTTGTCGCACAAATTGGTACTGAATGGAGACAGAGCCCGAAGTCCCAGTGAGCCGAACTGATCCCGAGCTGCGGTTGAAATTGTATTAATTTGCATCTTTAGCAGCAAGATGCTGGAAAAAGTCCCGAATCAGCGACAGATTCCCTGAAACTGTTATCGAATAGCATGTGTATAAAACATCCCTTGAACTATTTGCCCATGAATTTAGAGCAGGGCTTCACCTGTGAAATCAGTCTAAAACTGCAAAGCACAATAACGCCTACGGGCATTTAAAGCCCACGAATCTAAAAGTTAGAGAATCATGCTCGGCCGAGCCAGACAGGCCGAAGCCATTATTACAAACTGACCAATTGCCCATCATCTGACGGAACACATGTAAGCTGATCCATCACCCATAAACTGACCAACTAACGATCAACGAAACTAACACATGCAAAGTGACCCAGCAGCCAGAAACTGACCAAGTAATGATTACATAAACCAACACAAGTAAACTCCCCGTTCACCCAGAAATTGATCCAGGATCAATTAACTGAACCAGAAACCTTAAAGTTACCCATCCCCCTAAAATCCTGCCAACACTCGGTCTAATCATTAAATGTTGGTTGGAAATGTTAACCTGGAAACCTTGAAACATGACTGGTGTAGGAAATTCAAAGTATATTCGAGTGTGAATAAAGCGATTACTTCGAATAAACAGTAAATGGTGGACAACAATGGGGCTGACAACTCAAAGAGGCGTGAGAGAAGCGATCATAACTGGTGATACAAATTTACACAATTCGGGACAGTCCAGAAAAATCACTGACCAAACAGTTTGATGGCGCAAGTTAGAAACTTAAATTAGCCCTAATATCGATCAATTCTCGATGCTACTGATGTGAGAAGTGGTGATTTCTATCCTCCTTCGAGAGGCTGCTGATCACTAGACTGGATGCCTGATTATTAGACAAAGGAAACCTGCCTTCAGAAGCTCAGGTTACCTTATCCCATTGTTGGCCGTCAGCTGGGCACAGTAGTGTGAGATTGTATTCCCACATGCTTCCAGTAGAATATAATGTATTTAAACAGAGATACTGAGGATGAACGCTCAGAGCAATACATTAATTCCACAATGTCCAGTCAATCATCAAACTCCCTGCCTAGAATACCCGAAGTGATTTGGTAAACCGACTTGGTCAACTGCGAGAGTCAGGCTCAGTAATGAAGATCCGGTTGTCTGTATTTTTGGAAACGTTCTCAAAAACTGTTCATCACAAGTAGCGTTTTGGAATCCAATGAAACGAAAGACGAGGGTGTTGTGTGAGAAAGTGGTGTTGATGGCAAAGATCAGCTATGATCTTAATGAATAGCGAGCAGGCTCGAGGGCACTGTGCCTACTCCGGCTTCTAATTTTTATGCCTTTATGTACTTAATGTCTCAGGGAATAAGATTTTACCCAAACTCAGTCTTCGTTGAGCTGAACAATTGTTTGAAGATTTACAACCAAGAGTAGGAGCTGCATGGAGAGCGGTCGCTGCTGGAACAGTGCCAGCTCAGTGTCAGTTACATTGATAATTGGGGAATAGATTCTGATTTGTGCACCTGTGGCTTTAAGAGGCACCACAACGCGATGTATTGGTAATCGCATCACAACAAAGGTGAATAAAATTCAATGTGCGATTCCAACTGTTAGCAACATGTTATATAATCGTAATATGGCGGAGGGTTTGAATATTCTACTGATCGATGGGTTTCTTTACGATTTGATGAATTTGCAGCAAATGTGAACGGTAAGAAAGCAGCTCAAAGGTCATTGAGGAGATTTAATAGAAATTGAAGGGGCGGATATGTGAGAATTTAAAATGTCGCACATGGGGGAGAGAGAATTCCAAGGCAATGGAAAGCTGATTTCAATCAGCCAAATTCTATCACAGCAGACAGACTAAAGTGATGAAGAGAACACTCTCCAGCAAACAGTCCTGGAGACAGAAAATTGTAAGGAGACATTGAAGACGGTCAAGATAAACACCAAGGAGGAAACGAACGTGTATTGAGCCTCTCCGTCTCCCGAAAAAGAAGATTTGGTAATTCTGAGCTGCAAGTTGCTCCAATAATATCGAGTTTGGCTGAATTGCCATCTGTCACGTGACCCAGCTTGGAGCGTACTCACGTCTGAGTTTGAAGGTCCAAGCTCTCTAACGAATTCCATACGTTTCAATCAGGTTGCCTCCCATTCCTCTAAAGTCCAGAGTACACAGGTCCATTTAACTCAACCTCTCCTCACGGGACTGCTCTCATATCCAAGGAATCATTCTGGTGAAAATTGATTGCACGCCCTCTAAAGCACGTTTTAAGTTTCCTGAGCTAAAGAGACCAAAACTGCACACAGTACAAATTCTTCGTTATTTTCTCCCACCGATTGGTCCTGAATGGAGGCACAGCCAGATGTCCCAGTGAGCCGAACTGATCCAGAGGTGCGGGTGAAATTAAGTAAAGTTTAATCAATCGCAACAAGATTCTGGGGAGATTCTTGAATCAGGGAGAAATTCCCTGAAACTGTTATCGAACAGCATTTTATCGCAAACACCCCTTGAATGTTTTCCCATGAATTCAGAGGTCGGGCTCGCCTGTGACATCAGCCTAAAACTGCAAATCACAAGAGCGCTAAACGGCCGTTTAAATCCCACACTTTTAAATTAAGAGAATCTTGCTTCCCTTATGGGCCAAAGCATTATCACAAAATGTTAAATTATCCATTACCTAACCCAACACTTGTCGGCTGACGCATCACCCCGAAATTGACCAATTTACGATAACCGAAACTAACACATCCAACGTGACCCAGCAGCAAGAAACTGACCATGTGATCATTGTATAAATCAATAGGTAAACTGACCAATTACCCAGAAATTGGTCCAGTACCAATTAACTGAACCAGAAACCTTAAAATTACCCATCCCTTAAAATGATGCCAGCACTCGGTTTAATCATTCAGTGTTGGCTGGAAAGATTAACCTCGTGACATTACTGATGTCGGAAATTCAAACATATTTGAATCTCAACAAAGCGATTACTCAGATTAAAGAGTAAAAGGTGGAGAACAAGGTGGGTTGAATACTCAAAGAGACGTGAGAGAAGCGATCATAACTTGAAATACATATTTATATAATTTGGTACTGTCCAGAAAAATCACTGACTGTACAGAGTGATGGTAAAATGTAGATACTAACGTTAGTCCAAACATCGATCAAATCTGAAAGCATTTTCTATGAGAAGTGCTGACATCTATCCTCTTGGAGAGGCTGCTAATCAGTCGACTGGATGCCTGATTCTCACACAAAGGAAACATGCTCTTTGGTGCTCATGATCCCTTAACACATTAGTGCCATTCAGCTGGACACAGCAGTGTGAGATTTTATTCCCACTCATGCATACAATAGAATATCATGTATTTAAACAGATTTGTTGAGGATGAACACTCAGAACAATACAGTAATTCAACAATATCTCATCAATCATCAACTTCCATGCCTGGAATACCCTTATTTCCGTAATGGTTTTATGAGTAACTATGTTGTATTTATCGCTCCCTAGTTTTGGATTCTCCAACAGGTGTAAATATTTTCTTCACATCGAAACTGCTCAACTCATTTATAATTTTCAACACCTCTTTCAGCCCTCCTCTGAAAATCCTCAGCTCCTCCCAGCACCACCTAATACCTTCAACTCCTCCCCATCCCAACTAATATCCTCAATTCTTTCCCACCCAAGTAAATATCCTCAGTTTAAACCCCACCCCACCCCACCACACAAAATATCCTCAGCTCCTCCCCACCCCAACAATTATCCGGAGCTACTCCCCACCCCACATTTTATCCTCAGACCCCACCTTGTCCACCGAATATCCTCAGCTCCTCCCCAACCAACCAATATCCTCAGTTCCTCCCCACAGCAACTAATATTCCCAGGTTCTCTCCCTAATATCCACAGCTCCTCCCCAGCCCAACTAATATCCCCAGGTTCTCCCACCCAATAGCCTCAGCTCCTCCCCGTCCCACTTAATATCCGCAGCTCAACCCACACATCTAATATCGTCAGCTCCTTCATATTCCAATTAATATGTCCAGCTCCATCCCATCCCACACAATATCCTCAGCTCCTCTTCACGCCACATATAACCCTCAGTTCCTTTCCACCCCGCATAACATATCCAGCTGCTCTCCATGCCACATAATATCCTCAATCCAACAATTTTATCTCTATTGTTTTGTACTGAACGTGCCAGAAACACATTTTCACCAGTAGGCAAAGTTCCAACAACAAAATTGACAACAACGTTTACAGCAACGGCAGCAGCAGCAACAACTTGAGAGCATATATAGATTAATAACATTTTTGCAGCCCACCGGCGTAAACCTTGAGACAATCAGAAAAGTTCGATACAGGATAAAAATATAATTTCTGCTTTTGAATTAAAATCCTCTAGATCTGAACCACAGTGCTTCATTTTCACTGTTATGTCCTTATTAATTGCCAATTTTAGTCAAGTGTGTATCTGTACCCCAAAACCCCATTGCAAATCTACCCAATGTATTTCTCTGTAAGAGAGTAGGTAGCGGCCTTATCGGTCCTGCAAAAATGAAGCACCTCACACTTATCTATATTGAAAATCGTTTGTTATGTACTTGTTATTTACTGTCGAATTAATTAAAAGCTTTTACTGCGTCATGTAACCACTCTGTTGAAAACACATTCTTGTCATAAATGAGTGGTATATAAAGGGACGGCATAATAATGCACTTATCCTTCAGAAACGTGACTCACACAGTTATGCATTGACAAACAATCCAACAGCCCAAGGTAAGCTGAAAGTGGCATATCTATTCGTACAAGTTTCATTAATTGTAAAGTGGTCAACGTATTCGCCCATCCCTATGTCATCGTAGCAATGGCTGCACAAACATCCCCATTGCAATTAAGGCCAACATTCCATTTGCCTTCCTGATTACTTGCTGCCCCTGCATACTAATTTTTTGTGTTTCATGCAGAAGGACCCCATACGTTTCAATCTGTTTTCCTCTCATTGTTCTGAACACCAGAATATATAGTTTCAATTATCTCAATCGCTCCTTATAGGACAGACCTCATATCCACGGAATCAATCTGGTGACCCTTGATTGCACTCCCTCTAAAGCATGTTTTAAGTTTGCTTAGTTAAGGAAAGCAAAAATGTACGCACTACAAATTATTCGTTGCTTTCTCACACCAATGGGTCGTGAATGGAAACACAGCTCGAAGTCCCAGTGAGCCGAACTGGCCCCGAACTGCGGGTGAAATTAAATAAAATTCAATCATGAGCAGCAAGATTCAGGAGTTAATCTCGAATCAGGGAGTAAAACGTTGGGACTGTCGTCGAATGGCATTTATATCAAACTACCTTGAACTATTTGCGCATGAATTCAGAGCTCGGGATCGCCTGTGAAATAAACCTAAAACTGCAAAGCACAAATCCGCCAAAGGATAGTTTAAATCCAACAAATCTAAAATTAAGAGAGCCATGCTTGAGCGAGCCAGGCAGACCCAAGCCATTACCACAAACTGAACAATTGTCGATACCTAACACATCACATGTAAAGTGACCAAGCCGCCACAAACTAGCCAAGGGATCATTATATAACCGAACACATGTAAACTGACCGATCAGCCAGAAAATGCTCCAGTACCAATGAACTAAACTAGACAAATTAAAGTTATCCATTGCCATAAAATGATGCCAGCACTCGGTCTAATTCAGGGATAATTACGTGCTGGCTGGAAACATTAACCTGGTCACATTAACGATGTCGGAAATTCAAAGTATATTCCAGTCTGAATAGAGCGATTATATGAAAAAAAAACAATAAAACTTAAATCGCAACGGGGCTAAATACTCTAACAGGCGTGATGAAACGATTGTACCGTGAGATACATCGCAACACATATTGATAAAGTAAAGGACTGCCCAGACACATCACTGACCGGAGAGCTTGATGGCGAAAGTAGAACCCAACGTTAGTGCTAATATCGATCAAATCAGGAAGCATTGTCTGTGAGAAGTGTTGAGATCTGTGCTTCTTGCAGAGGCTGCGATCACCTGACTGGATGTCTGATTCTCAAACAAAAGTAAATCTGCTCTTAGTTGCTCAGGATACATTAACCCATTAGTGCCAGTCAAATGGGCAGAGCAGTGTGAGAGTTCATTCTCAGTCATATTAAAATAGAACAGAACATATTTTAATCGAGCTACGAACACTCAGAGCAATCCAATTAATAAAACAACGTCCCTTCAATCGTCACGCTCCCTACCTCGATAAATCTTGTAGAGGTAGATCAGGCTACGACAGGTAAACTGACAAATTTAACTGCATCAGTCAGACTCAGTAACGAAGATTCGATTTTATGTATTGGTGGAAAAGTTCTCAGAAACCTTTCATCAAAAGTAATATTGTGGCCTCTAAGGGAATGAAGGACAAGCGTTTCGGGTTTAAAAAAAAGGAGTTGAGACCAAAGTTCAGCCATGTTCATAATGAATAGCGGTGCGGGCTCGATGTAACATGTGGCGTACTCCAGCTCCTAATTCTTATATCTTTATGTTCTTAATGTCCCAGTGAATAAGATTTTACCCAAACTCCTCTTTATTGAGCTGAAAAATTGAGGAAGATTTTAACATACGAGTAAGAGCTTCAGGGAGAGACCTCTCTGCTGGAACTGTGCCAGCTCAGTGCCAGGTTCATTAAGCATAGGGATATAGATTCTCATCTGTGTCCGTGTCGCCGCACTGCAAATCGCATTGCAAAACATATCAATAAAAAGCAACGTGGGATTGCAACTGTTCTCAATGTATTATATAAGCGTATTATATAGTAGGGTTTGATTCTTTCACTGATCACTGCGATTCTTTTCGATTTAATGATTTACATCAAATTGAAAATCATGAAAGCTATGCAGTAGTCATTGAGGAGATTTAGCACACAGTGCAGGTCGAAGACAAGGGAATGTAAAATTTTGTACACTGCCATTGTTTGCCTACGCAGGATTGAACCTTGCTCGCAGCTGATCTGCTCAGTTTTCGACACAATGCCTGCAAAAGAGTGTATTATTTTCGCCGCTTCCCCTAGAAAGGTTTTGGATATTTCAATACAGCTTCGCAAGTCATTAATTGACTCGCTGGAAAACTGGATTACTGACCTTCTAATGGCGCAAACGATGGTTAAAGGTGTTATGCCAACAATGGAAAAGTTAAACTGAGTGTTCACGAAGGCGTGCTGGAAATGTTGACCAAACTCGAATGTGTGATTTAGGCTGTCTGCAAAGCTACTTAGAAGGAGGCCTGGAGAGACGGTGGGGAACCGCTATCAACACTAGTTGCTGTCTGGTAGCGTCAGTCTGTGTAACCATGGGGGAGAGCCATTTGAAAGTTAATTGGTGGCTGGTTCTAGTCAGCTGGAATGGTCTCACACCAGCCTGTCGAAAGTGACGAAGAGGTACGTTCTATAGAAAACAGTCTAGGACTCAGACAGACGGAATTCTGAGTTGTGAGTTGCAGCACTAACTTAAAGGTTGGCTGAATCGCCATCTGTCTTTTGTGGCTTACATAGGAGCGCACTCACCTCTGCGTTTGAAGCTACAAACCCTCTATCAATTCCATACATTAGAAAATAGAACATAAGAAATAGCAGCAGGAGTAAGCCATTTGGCTCCTCGAGCATTTTCCACCACTGAATAAGATGATGGCTGATCTGATCTTGGGCTCAGCTCCACTTCCCTGTCCGCTCCCCATAATCCTTTACACCTTTGTCGCTCAAAAAGCAGTCTATCTGCGCCTAAATATATTCAATGGCCTAGCCTCCACAGCTCTCTGGCGTAGGGTATTCCACAGATTTACAAACACCTGAGAGAAGAAATTTTCCTCATCTGAGTTTGAAATGGTGGCCCCTTATTCTAAACATTTGTCCCCTAATTTGTGTTTCTACTTTGAGTGGAAACCTCCTCTCTGCATCCAGCTGGTCGAGCCAGCTCATTATCTTATATGTTTCAATAAAATCGTCTCTCATTCTTCCGAATTCCATTGTGTATAGGCCCAACCTACTCGAACTGTTCTCATAAATCAACTCCCTGCTCCACGGAATCAACCTCGTGAAACATCTCTCTACAGCCCCCAATGCACGTTTATCCCCCCTTAAATACGGAGATCAAAATTGCACGCAGTACTCTGCGTGTGGCCTCACCAATAACCTGCACAGTTGTAATAGGATGTATCTGCTTTTATACTCCATCCCCCTTGTATTTAAACCCAACATTGCATTTGCCGACATGATTACTTACTGTACATGCATACGAACATTTTGTGTTTTATGCAGAAGGACCGCAATACATTTCAATCAGTTTGCCTCTCATTGTTTTAAACACCTGAGTACACAGGTACAATTAATTCACTCTTTCCTCAAAGCACAGCCCTCACATCGAAGGAATAAATCTGGTGAACCTTGATTGCTCTCTAAAGCATGTTTTAATTTTCCTAAGCTAAGGCGACAACAAAATATATATAGTACAACTTAATCATTGTTTTCTATCGCCGATGGGTCATTAATAAAGACACAGCCCAACGTCGCAGTGAGCTGAACTGACCCCGAGCTGCGGTAGAAATTAAATAAAGTTCAATCATTTGCAGCACGATTTTTGAGATAATGTCGAACCAAAGAGTAATACTCTGAAACTGTTGTCGAATAGCATTTATGTCAAACATTACTTGAATTATTTGCCCATGAATGCAGTGCTCGGGATCGCCTGTGAAATCAGCCTAAAAGTGCAAAGGACAAAACCGCCAAACGTGCGTTTAAAACCCACAATTCTAAAAGTAAGACAATCGTGCTCGTGCGAGTCAGACAGGCCCAAACCATTATCAAAAACTGACCAATTGCCCTTCACCAAACACAACGCAAGTAAACTGATCCAGCAGCCAGAAAATGACAATGGGTGCATTATATAAACCAACACATTTGAACTGACTGATCACCCAAAAATTGCTCCAGTACCAATTAACTAAACTAGAAACCTTAAAGTTACCCTTCGCCCTAAAATGATGATAGCACTCGGTCTAATTCAGAGATAATTAAGTGTTGGCTCGAAACATTAACATTGTCATATTATCGATATCAGCAATTCGAAGAATAGTCGAGTCTCAATAAAGTGGTTAAATTGAATCAACAGCAACAGGTAAATAACAATGGTGCTTAATTCTCAAACAGGCGTAAGAGAATCGATCATACCGTGAGATACATATTGATACAATTAAGGACTGTGTCGAAAGATCACTGACTGAAAAGTAAAATGCTCTGAGATGTTCACGTTACGTTATCTCATTAGTGCCAGTCAGGTGGGCATAGCAGCTTGAGTGTTCATTCTCACTCATGTTACAAAAGAATATAATATATTGTTAAAAAGCTATTAAGGAAGAACACTCAGAGCAACCCAATAATTAAAACAACGTCCCTGCCTCGATAACCCGAGCAGATGTAGATCAGACTACAACAGGTAACCTGGCATGTTTAACTGCGAGAGTCAGGCTCTGCAACTGAGATTCGATTGTATGTATTGGTGGAAACGTTGTCATAAACGTTTCATCAATAGTAATATTTTGGACTCTAAAGGAATGAAGGACAAGCGGTTCGGATTGAAAAGTGGAGTTGAGGTCAAAAATCTGGGCTTAATGATTAGTGGCGCAGGTGGAACAGGTGGCTACACTGGCTCCTACTTATTATGCTTTATATTATTAATGTCTCAGGTAATAACATTTTTACCTAAACTCCGTTTTTACTAAGATGAAAGTTTAATGAAGAATTAAACTCAAGAGTAAGAGTTGCAGATATAGCCCTCTCTGCTGCAACAATGCGAGCTCAGTGTCAGGTACATACAGAATAGGGATACAGATTCTCATCTGTGTACCTTTGGCTTCAAGAAGTACCACAAATGACTGTACTTTAAATCGCAACGCAACACAATGTGGGATTTCAACTGTTCTCAACATGATATATAAGTGTAATATATCACAGGTTTTGATTATTTTCATGATCGCTGTGTTTCTTTTCGATTTGATGAATTTCCAGCAAATTGAAAATCACGATAGCCATGCATAGTCATTGAGGAGAATTAGCACACAGTGCATGGTGGGAGATTTCAGAATTTAAAATGTTGCACACTGCCAGTGTTTGAACCTTGCTCACTGCGGAGCTTCTCATTGTTGGCCACAGTGTCCATAATCGTGCCTATTATTTAATCCGCTTCCACTGGAAGGATTGTGGATATTTCAATACCGCTTTTCAAGACACTAAATGATTGGCTGGAAACCGAGACTACTGACCTGCGAATGGAACAAATGTTGGCTGAACGTATTATTTTAACAATTTAAAAGTTAAACTGACTTTTCAAGAAGTTGTGCCGGAAATGTTGACCAAACTCCAAATTGTGATTCAGGCTCTGTGAAAAGCGACAGAGAAGGAGGCCTCGAGAGATGGTGTAGAACCGCTGTCAACACTAGTTACAATCTGGTAGCGTCAGTCTGTGTAATGTTAGGCGGGAGCAAATTGAAAGTCAATGGATAGCTGGTTCGAGTCAGCCAGAATGGTCTCACTGCAACCGGACCAAAGTGATGAAGGGAACACTGTCCAACAAACAGTCCAGGAGACAGACAGACTGAAGGGGAGCTGGAACAGAGTCAAGGGAAACATCAAGAGTACACCAACGAAAGCTGAGCCATTCCTTCTCCCGAATCAATAGAATTGGAAATTCTGAGGTCTGAGTTGCATCACTCACTTAAAGATTGGCTGAATCATCATCTGTCTTCCGTGGCTTAGCTTGGAGCGCACTCACCTCTGAGTTTGAAGCTCGAAGCCCTCTATGAATTACATACATAAGAACATACCAACATAAAAAATAGAAGCAGTTATCGGCCATTTGACCCCACGAGCCTGCTCCGCTTAACAATAAGATCATGGCTGATCTGATCATGGGCTCAACTCCACTTCCTTATCCGCTCCCCATAAACTTTTACCCCCTTACTGCTCAACGATCTATCTATCTGCGCCTTAAATATATTCAAGGACCCAGCCTCCACAGCTCTCTGCGGCAGGGAATTCCATAGATTTCCAACCCTCTGAGATATAACATTTCTCCTCATCTAGGTTTTAAAGTGTGGCCACTTATTCCAAGACTATGTCACCTAGTTTAACCTTCAACCTTCCCCTATCAGTGGAAATATCCTCTCTGCATCCACCTTGATGAAACCCCTCATTATCGAAACATAGAAACATAGAAAATAGATGCAGGAGCAGGCCATTCAGCCCTTCTAGCCTGCACCGCCATTCAATGAGTTCATGGCTGAACATGAAACTTCAGTACCCCATTCCTGCTTTCTCGCCATACCCCTTGATCCCCTGAGTAGTAAGGACTTCATCTAACTCCCTTTTGAATATATTTAGTGAATTGGCCCCAACCACTTTCTGTGGCACAGAATTGCACAGGTTTACTACTCTCTGGGTGAAGAAGTCCCTACTCATCTCGGTCCTAAATGGCTTACCCCTTATCCTGAGACTGTGACCCCTGGTTCTGGACGTCCCCAACATTGGGAACATTCTTCCTGCATCTAACCTGTCTAAACCCGTCAGGATTTTAAATGTTTCTATGAGGTCCCCTCTCATTCTTCTGAACTCCAGTGAATACAAGCCCAGTTGATCCAGTCTTTCATGATAGGTCAGTCCCACCATCCCGGGAATCAGTCTGGGGAATCTTCGCTGCACTCCCTCAATAGCAAGAATGTCCTTCCTCAAGTTCGGAGACCAAAATTGTACACAATACTCCAGGTGTGGCCTCACCAAGGCCCTATACAACTGTAGCAACACCTCCCTGCCCCTGTACTCAAGTCCCCTCGCTATGAAGTCCAACATGCCATTTGCTTTCTTAACTGCCTGCTGTACCTGCATGCCAACCTTCAATGACTGATGTACCATGATACACAGGTCTCGTTGCACCTTCCCTTTTACTAATCTGTCACCATTCAGATAATAGTCTGTCTCTCTGTTTTTCCACCAAAGTGGATAACCTCATATTTATCCACAGTATACTTCATCTGCCATGCATTTTCCCACTCACCTAACCTATCCAAGTCACTCTGCAGCCTCATAGCATCTTCCTCGCAGCTCACACTGCCACCCAACTTAGTGTCATCCGCAAATTTGGAGATACTACATTTAATCCCCTCGTCTAAATCTTTAATGTACAATGTAAAGAGCTGGGGCCCCAGCACAGAACCTTGCGGTACCCCACTAGTCACTGCCTGCCATTCTGAAAAGTACACATTTACTCCGACTCTTTGCTTCCTGTCTGACAACCAGTTCTCAATCCACGTCAGCACACTACCCCCAATCCCATGTGCTTTAACTTTCCACATTAATCTCTTGTGTGGGACCTTGTCGAAAGCCTTCTGAAAGTACAAATATACCACATCAACTGGTTCTCCTTGGTCCACTTTACTGGAAACATCCTCAAAAAATTCAAGAAGTTTTGTCAAACATGATTTCCCCTTCACAAATTCATGCTTACTTGGACCTATCATGTCACCATTTTCCAAATGCGCGGCTATGACATCCTTAATAATTGATTCAATCATTTTACCCACTACTGAGGTCAGGCTGACCGGTCTA
Organism: Pristiophorus japonicus; assembly: GCF_044704955.1. Taxonomy (NCBI): domain Eukaryota; kingdom Metazoa; phylum Chordata; class Chondrichthyes; family Pristiophoridae; genus Pristiophorus; species Pristiophorus japonicus. Next base: position 20,425,156 of record NC_092003.1, read on the forward strand.
TAATTCCCTGTTTTCTCTCTCCCTCCTTTTTTAAAAAGTGGGGTTACATTGGCTACCCTCCACTCCATAGGAACTGATCCAGAATCAATGGAATGTTGGAAAATGACTGTCAATACATCCGCTATTTCCAAGGCCACCTCCTTAAGTACTGTGGGATGCAGTCCATTAGACCCTGGGGATTTATCGGCCTTCAATGCCATCAATTTCCCCAACACAATTTCCCGACTAATAAAGATTTCGCTCAGTTCCTCCTCCCTACTAGACCCTCTGACCCCTTTTATATCCGGAAGGTTGTTTGTGTCCTTCTTAGTGAATACTGAACCAAAGTACTTGATCAATTGGTCTGCCATTTCTTTGTTCCCCGTTATAACTTCCCCTGATTCTGACTGCAGGGGACCTACGTTTGTCTTTACTAACCTTTTTCTCTTTACATACCTATAGAAACTTTTGCAATCCGCCTTAATGTTCCCTGCAAGCTTCCTCTCGTACTCCATTTTCCCTGCCCTAATCAAACCCTTTGTCCTCCTCTGCTGAGTTCTAAATTTCTCCCAGTCCCCAGGTTCGCTGCTATTTCTGGCCAATTTGTATGCCACTTTCTTGGCTGTAATACTATCCCTGATTTCCCTAGATAGCCACGGTTGAGCCACTTTCCCTTTTTTATTTTTACGCCAGACAGGAATGTACAATTGTTGTAATTCATCCATGCGGTCTCGAAATGTCTGCCATTGCCCATCCACAGTCAACCCCTGTAGTATCATTCGCCAATCTATCTTAGCCAATTCACGTCTCAAACCTTCAAATTTACCCTTCTTTAAGTTCTGGGCCATGGTCTCTGAATTAACTGTATCATTCTCCATCCTAATGCAGAATTCCACCATATTATGATCACTCTTCCCCAAGGGGCCTCGCACAATGAGATTGCTAATTAGTCCTCCCTCATTACACAACACCCAGTCTAAGATGGCCTCCCCCCTAGTTGGTTCCTCGACATATTGGTCTAGAAAACCATCCCTTATGCACTCCAGGAAATCCTCCTCCACCGTATTGCTTCCAGTTTGGCTAGCCCAATCTATGTGCATATTAAAGTCACCCATTATAACTGCTGCACCTTTATTGCATGCACCCCTAATTTCCTGTTTGATGCCCTCCCCAACATCACTACTACTGTTTGGAGGTCTGTGCACAACTCCCACTAACGTGTTTTGCCCTTTGGTGTTCTGCAGCTCTACCCATATAGATTCAACATCATCCAAGCTAATGTCTTTCCTAACTATTGCATTAATTTCCTCTTTAACCAGCAAGGCTACCCCACCTCCTTTTCCTTTTATTCTATCCTTCCTGAATGTTGAATACCACTGGATGTTGAGTTCCCAGCCCTGATCATCCTGGAGCCACGTCTCCGTAATCCCAATCACATCATATTTGTTAACATCTGTTTGCAAAGTTAATTAATCCACCTTATTGCGGATACTCCTTGCATTAAGACACAAAGCCTTCAGGCTTGTTTTTTTAACACCCTTTGTCCTTTTAGAATTCTGCCGCACAGTGGCCCTTCCTGTTCCCCGCCCCGGGCCTCTCCGCCCCCCACTCCCCCCCATCTCCCCTCCGTCTCCTGCCTCTGCCTCCCTTTTGTCTCCCTCTGTCTCCCTGCATTATCTTACAAGTTTCAATCATATCACCTCTCAACCTTCTGAATTTCAACGTAAGTAGGCCCAACCTACTCTGCGTATTCACATAAGTCAACCAACTCATCTCCGGAAACAACCTCGTGAACCTTCTCTGAACAGCCTCCAATGCAAGTATATGGAGGCACAGCCAGATGACCCTGTGTTCTGAACTGACCCAGAACTGCGGGTGCAATTAAGTAAGTTCAATCAATCGCAGCAAACTGCTGGAGAGAATCTTGAATGAGGGAGAAATTCCCTGAAATTTTTGTCGAAAAGCTTTTATAGCAAACAACCCTTGAACTATTTCCTCATGAATTCAGACGGCGGGCTCCCATGTGATATCAGCCTAAATTGCAAAGCACATCGCTCCAAACTGCCGTTTAAACCCCTCAATTTTAAATTAGGAGAATCATGCTTGGCTGAGCCAGCCAGGGCCAAATGATTACCACAATCTGATCACTCACCCATCATCTAACCTAACACATGCAAGCTGAGCCATTATCCCGAATCTGACCAATTAACCATCACCGAAGCTAACACATACAATGTGCCCCAGCAGCCAGAAACTGACCACGTGATCAGTGTACAAACCAACACATGAACTGAGCGATCATGCAGAAATTGGTCCAGTACCAATTACCTAAACAAGAAACCTTAAAGTTACCTATCCCCTTAAATAATGCCAGGACTCGCTCTCATCATTAAGTTTTAGCTCGAAAGATTAACCTAGTTACATTACTGATGCAGGAAATTCACAGTGTATTCGAGTCTTAATTAAGTGATTACATGGAATAAACTGTAAAAGATGGAGAACAGTGGGGCTGAATACTCAAAAAAGTGTGAGAGAAGCGATCTTAACTCGAGATTCGGTACTGTCCAAAAAAATCAGTGGAGAAAGGTACAGACCAATGTTAGCCTTAATATCAATCAAATCTAGATGCATTTTCTGTGAGAAGTGATGATTGTTGTCCTTCTTGGAGATGCAGTAGATCACTTGAGTGGATGCCTGATTCTCACACAATAGAAACCTGCCTTTAGCTGCTCAGATTACCTTATCCCATTAGTGCATGTCAGCTGGGCACAGGAGTGTGAGATTTTATTCCGACTCATGCTTATAATAGAATATCATATATTTGAACGGAGGTATTGGGGATGAACAAGCAGAGCAATATATTAATTCAACAATCCCGTAAATAATCAAATTCCCTGCCTGGAATGCCCTTATCTGCAGCTCCTCCCCACCACACATGTTATCCTCAGACACTTTCTTCCACATCTAATACCCTCAGCTCCTTCCAGCACCACCGTCAGCCCCTTTCCACCACACTAATATCAATAGCACTTGCCCACATTACAAATAGCCTCAGCTTCCCCCACCATCCCCCCCCCGCAAATATCTGCAGCTTCTCCCCACCGCACAAGTTATCCTCAGACACTTCGTTCCACACCTAATATGCTCAGCTCCTCTCCACCGCACTAATATCCTCAGCGCCACTCCACACCACTTAATATACCCTGGTACTCCCCCCACTAACATCCTCAGCGCCTCCCGACACCATCATTATCCTCAGCTCCTCCTAACACCACCTAATATCCTATGATCCTCCGCCGCTAATATCCTCTGCTACTGCCCACCCCAACTAATATCGTCAGCTCCTCCTCACACCACCTAATATCGCCAGTTTCTCCACCACTAATATCCTCAGCTCCTCCACAACCCACCTAATATCCGCAGCTCCACCCACCCATGTAAAATGCTCAGCTCCTCCCCATCAATTTTACCTCTATTGTTTTGACCTGAACGGAGCAGAAACTCATTATAGCACGACATTTTCTACACTGGGCAAACTTTCCAACAACAATATTTACAACCACTTTTACAACAATGACAGCAGCAGCCACCACTGAAAAGCATATATAGAGTAATGATATATTGGCAGCCAACCGCGACAAACCATGAGACAATCAGACAAGATTCGAGACCGGTTTAACATAAATTCCCTGCTTTTGAATTATAATTCTCTAGTTCTGAACCCCAGTGCTTTATTTGCACTTTTATGTCCTTATTAACCTCCGATGCTACTTTTAGTGATTTGTGTAACTGTACCTCCAAACCTGTTTGCAAATCTAACCCATTTATTTCTCTGTTTCCAAAGGTTAGCTAGGGTCTTTATACCTCCTGTCAAAGTGCATCCCCTCAAAAGCAAGTTTTTGCTTCCTGAGCTTAGTAGAACAAAAATGTACACAGTACAAATTATTCATTGTTTTCGCGCACTTATGGGTCGTGAATGGAGACGCAGCCCAAAGTCCCAGTGAGCCGAACTGAGCCCGAGCTGCGGATGAAATTAAATAAAATTCAATCATTAGCAGCAACACTCTTGAGTTAATCTCGAATCAAGGAGTAATAACGTGAAATTGTTGCCGAATAGCATTTATATCACACGTTACTTGAACTATTTGCGCATGAATTCAGAGCTCGGGAGAGCCTGTGAAATCAGCCGACACCTGCAAAGCACAAAACCGCCAAACGGGTGTTTAAGCCCCACAAATGTAAAATTAAGAGAATGATTCTCGACCAAGCCAGGCAGGCCCAAACCATTATCACAAACTGACCAATTGCCTATCACCGAACACAACACATGCAAACTGACCCAGCAGCCACAAACTGGTCAAGGGATCATTATTTAAACCCACACATGTAAACTGACCGATCACCCAGAAATTGCTCCAGGAACAGTTAACTATACTAGAAACCTTAAAGTCACCCATCGCCAAAAAATGATGCCAGTGCTCGGTCTAATTCAGGGTTAATTAAGTGTTGGCTGGAAACATTAACCTGGCCACATTACCAATGTCAGAACTGCAAAGAATATTCTAGTCTGAATAAAGTGAATCATGGAATAAAAATGAAAAGGTAAATGGCAATGGGGCTGAGTTCTCAAATAGGCGTGAGAGAAGCGATCATACCGTGAGATACATATTGACACAATGAGGGACTGTCCAGAGACATCACTGACCAGACAGTTTGATGGTGAAAGACAGAACCCAACGTTAATGCTAATATCGATGAATTCTGGAAGCATTTTTTGTGAGAAGTGGTGAATTCTCTTTTCTTGGAGAGGCTGCTGATCACTTGACTTCATGCCTGATTCTCACACAAAATGAAACCTGCTCTTCGATGCTCAGGTTACATTATCCCATTAGTGCCAGTCAAGTGGGCATAGCAGTGTGAGAGTTCATTCTCACTCATGTTACAATAGAAGAGGATATATTTCAATAGAACTATTAAGGACGAACAATCAGAGCAATCCAATCAATAAAACAATGTCTCTCAAATCACAAAGTCCCAGCCTAATAGATGTAGATCAGGTTACGACTGGTAAACTAACATGGTTAACTCCGAGAGTGAGGCTCATTAACGAAGATTCTATTTTATTTATTGGTGGAAAAGTTCTCAGAAACTTTTCATCAATAGTAATGTTTTGGACTCGAAACGAATGAAGGTCAAGCGGTCCGTGTTGAAAAGTGGATTTGATTTCAATGATCAGCCATGGTCTTAATGAATAGCGTTGCGGGCTCGATGGATCATGTGGCATACGTCGGCTCCTAATTCTTATGTCTTTATTTGCTTAATGTCTCAGGGAATAAAATTTTTACCCAAACTCCGTCTTTGTTAAGTTAATAAATTGACTAAGATGTAAACCCACGAGTAAGAGTTGAAGATATCAGATGGAACTGTGCCAGCTCAGTGTCAGGTGCATTCAGAATAGGGATACAGATTCTCATCTGTGTACCTTTGGCTTAAAGAGGTACTACAAATGACTGTACTATAAATCGCAATGCAACACATATGAACAAACAACAATGTGGGATTGCAACTGTTCTCAACATGTTATATAAGCATAATAGCTCAGAGAGTATGATTGTTTTACTGATCGCTTCGTTTCTTTTAGATTTGGTGAATTTGCATCTAATTGAACATCACGATAGCAGTGCAATAGTTATTGAGGAGATTTAGCTCACAGTGCAGGGTGGGAGATATGAAAATTTAAAATGTTGCACACTGACACTGTTTTCCCGCAGACGTTTGAACCTTGCTCGCAGCGGACCTGCTCAGTGCTTGCAATAGTGTGTACTATATAATCCGCTTCCCCGAGAAGGATTTTGGACATTTCAATACCGCTTTTCAAGACATAAAGGAGTGGGTAGAAATCTGGATTTCTGAACTACTAATGGAACAATCGTTGGCTAAAGGTGTTATTTAAACAAAGGAAAATTTAAACTGACAGTTCAAGATGGCGCTGGAAATATTGACCAAATTCCAAAGTGTGATTTAGGCTTTATGCATCGCTACAGCAAAGGAGGTTTCCAGAGACGATGGAGAACTGCTCTCACACTAGGTGCTGTCTGGTAGCGTCAGTCTGTGTAAGCATTGGGGAGAGAAAATTCAAAGTCAAAGGATAGCTGGCTCTCGTCAGCCAGAATGGTCTCACAGCAGCTGGTCCAAAGTGCCGAAGAGAACACTCTCCTGCAAACAGTCCAGGAGACAGGCAGACTGAAGGCGAGCTTGAACAGATTCAAGAATAACATCAACGAGGACACAAATGATTACTACGCCTTTCCTTCTCCAGAATCAGAGAATTTGCAATTCTGAGGTGTGAGTTGCACCATTCACTTATATGTTTGCTGAATCGCCATCTGTTTTCCGTGGCTGAGCTTGGAGCGCATTCATTTCTGAGTTTGATGCTCCAAGACCTATATGAATTCTGTACATACCAACAGAAGAAATAGGAGCAGGAGTCGACCATTTGGCCCCTCGTGCTCTAGCATTCAATAAGATCTTGGATGATCTGATCATGGACTCAACTCTACTTCCCTGCCCGCTCCCCATAACCATTAGCGCTCAAATTTCTGTCTATATGCACCTTAAATGTATCCAATGACCCAGCCTCCATAGTTCTCTGGGGCAGGGAATTCCATAGATTTACAACCCTCTGTGAGAATAAATTTCTCCTCATCTAGTGTTTAAATGCGTGGCCCCGTTTTCTAAGCCACTAGTTTAACTTTCCCCTATCAGTGGACATATCCTCTCTGCATCGACCGTGTAAAACCCCCTCATTATCATAAGTTTCAATAAGATCAACTCTCATTCTTCTGAACTTCAATGTGTATAGGCCCAAACTACTCAACTTATCCTCATAAGTCAACCCCCTCATCTCCAGAGACAAACTCGTGAACCTTCTCTGAACAGCCTCCAACTCAAGTATATAACTCCTTAAATATGATCAAAACTGTACGCAGTGTTGCAGGTGTGGGCTTACCAATACCGTGTTACAGTTGTTGCAGAAATTATTGCTTTTATACTGCATCCCCCTTTCACCCAAACTCTGTCCTTATTGAGCTGAAAAAGTGATGAAGAATTAAAGCCATGAGTAAGAGCGGCAGGGAGAGACCTTTCTGCTGGAACAGTGCCAACTCAATGTCAGGCACATTTAGGACAGGTATATAAATTTTCATCTGTTTTCTATTGCTGTACTGAAAATCGCATCTCAACACAAATGAATAAAAAGCAATGTGCGATTGCAACTGTTGCAATCATGTTATATAAGCATAATATATCAGAGGTTTTGATTCTTTTACTGATCGCTGCGATTCTTTTCGATTTGGTAATTTACAAATGGAACATCAAGAAAGGGGTGCTTTAGTCATTTAGGACATTTAGCACATAGTGCAGGGTTGGAGATTTGAGAATTAAAATATTATACACTCTCATTGTTTACCTGCACAGGTTTGAACCTTGCTCTCAGCGGATATGCTCAGTTTTGGACACAATGCTTCCAATATAATCTATTATTTAATCCGCTTCCCTTGAAGGATTTTGGACATTTCAATACCGCTTTTCAAGACACTAAGTGATTGGCTGGAAACCTGGATTACTGACCTGCTAATGAAGCAAACGTTGGTTAAGGTTATTATTTCAACAAAGGAAAAGTTAAACTGACTATTCACGAAGGCGTGTTGGAAATGTTGACCCATAACCAAAGATTGATTTAGGCTGTCTACAAAGCTACAGAGAAGGAGGCCTCGAGAGACGGTGGGGAAACGCTGTCAGCACTATTTGCTGTCTTGTTGCTTCAGTCTGTGCAACCTTAGGAGGGAGAAAATTGAATGTCAATGGATAGCTGGTTCTCGTCAGCCAGAATAGTGTCACAGTAGCCGGTCCAAAGTGATGAAGGGAACGCTCTCCAGCAAACAGTCCAGGAGATAGACAGACTGAAGGGAAGCTTAAACAGAGTCAAGAAAAACATCAAGATGTACACCAACGAATACTGCGCCTTTCCTTCTCCCGAATCAGAAGAACTGGAAATTCTGAGGTGTGAGTTGCACCACTCACTACTGTGGCTAAGCTTGGAGCGCACTCACCTCTGAGTTTAAAGCTCCAAGGTCTCTGTGAATTGCATGCATCAGAACATAAGAACATATGAAATAGGAGGAGGAGCCTGCTCCGCTTAACAATAAGGTCATGGCTGATCTGATCATGGGCTCAAACCCACTTCCTTGCTCGCTCACTATAAACCTTTACACCTTTATTGCTCAAAAATCTGTCTATCTGCGCCTTAAATATATTCAATGACCCAGCCTACACAGCTCTCTAGGGCAGGGAACTGCATAGATTTACAGCACTCAGGGAGAAAACTTTCTCTTCATCTAGGTTTTAATTTATGGCCAATTATTCTAAGACTATATCCCTTAATTTAACGTTCCCCTATCAGAGGAAATATCCTCTCTACATCCACCTTGTGGAACCCCCTCATTATCTTATCAGTTTCAATCATATCACCTCTCATTCTTCTGAACTTCAAGAGATGTAGTCCAAACCTGCACAGCGTATCCTCATAAGTCAACCCACTCATCAGCGGAATCAACCTCGTGAACTTTCTCTGAACAGCCTCCAATGCAAGCATATTCTTCTTTATATACGGAGATCATAACTGTGCGCAGTACTCCAGGTGTGGCCTCATCAATACTTCGTCACAGTTGGAGAAGAACTTCTTTGCTTTTATACTGCATCCCCCTTGAAATTATGGCCAACATTCCATTTGCCTTCCTGATTATTTTCTGTAGCTGCATACTAATTTTTTTTTGTTTAATTCAGAAGAACCGCCATACTTTTCAATCAGTGTGCCTCTCTTTGTTCTAAACACCTGTGTGTACAGGTCCAATTAACTCAATATCTCCACATAGGACAGCGCTCACCTCCAAGGAATCAAGCTGGTGAACCTTGATAGCACCCACTTTAAAGCAAGTTTTAAGTTTCCTGAAATAAGGAGACCAAAAATATACACTGTACAAATTATATCTTGCTTTCTCGCACCGATGGGTCGTGAATGGAAAAACAGCCACATGTTCCAGTGAGTCAAGCGGACCTCGAACTGCGGGTGAAATTAAATACATTTCAATCATTAGCAGCAAGATTCTGGAGTTAATCTCGAATCAGGGAGAAATACCCTGAGCTTTTGTCGAATAGCAATTGTATCAAACATACCTTGAGATATATGTCCATGAATTTAGAGCTCGGCATCGCCTGTGAAATCAGCTTAAAACTGGAAAGCACAAAACCGCCAAACAGTGGTTTCAACCCACAAATATAAAATGAAGAGAATCATGCTCGACCGAGCAAGGCAGGCCCAAGCCATTATCACAAACTGACCAATTGCCCATCACCTAACACGACACATGCAAACTGACCCAGTAGCCACAAACGGGCCAAGGGATCAGTATATAAACCAGCACATGTAAACTGACTGATCACCTAGAAATTGTTCCAGTACTAATTAACTAAACTAGAAACCTTAAAGATACCCATCGACATAAAATGATGCGAGCACTCGGTCTAGTTCAGTTGGCTGGAAACATTAACCTGGTCAGATTACCGATGTCGAAATGCAAAGTGTATTCGCGTCTGAAAAAAGCGATTCATGGAATAGACAGGACAAGGTAAATGGCAATGGGACTGTGTTCTCAAACAGGCGTGAGAGAAGCGATCATACCGTGCGGTACATATTGACACTATTAGGGACTGTCGAGAGACATCACTGACCAGAGCGCTTGATGGCGAAAGGTAGGACCCAACGTTAGTGCTAATATCGATCAAATCTGGAAGCATTTTAAGAGAGAAGTGGTGAACTGCCTTTTCTCGTAGAGGCTGCTGATCACTTGACTGAACGCCTGATTCTCACACAAAAAGAAACCTGCTCTGAGATGCTCAGGTGATGTTAGCCCGTTAGTGCCATTCACGTGGGCACAACAGTGTGACATTCCATTCTCACTCATGTTACAATAGAAGAGAATATATTTCAACAGAGCTATTAAGGACGAACACTAAGAGCAATCCAATCAATAAAACAACGTTCCTTCAATCATTAAATACCCTGCCTCGATAACGCTAGTAAATGTAGATCAGACGACGACAGGTAAACTGACATGTTTAACTACGATCGTCAGGCTCAGTTACGAATATTCGATTGTATGTATTGGTGAAAGTGTTCTCAGAAACCTTTTATCAATAGTAATATTTTGGATTCTAAGGGAATGAAGGACAAGCGGTTCAGGTTGAAAAGTGGAATTGGTCAAATCAGCCATGGTCTGAAAGAATAGCGGTGCTGGCTCGATGGAACATGTAGCATACTCAAGCTCCTAATTATGTAGGTTCATAATGTCTTAGCGAATACGAGTTTTACCGAAACTCCATCTTTATGGAGTTGAAAAATTGACAATATTTAAACCCACGAGTAAACCTTCAGATATAGCCAGCTCTGCTGGAACAGTGCCAGCTCAGTTTCAGGTACATTCAGAATAGGGGTATCGATTTTCATCTGTGTACCTGTGGCTTAAAGAGGTACCACAATTCTCTTTACTGGAAATCGCATCGCAACACATATGAATAAAAAGCAGTGAAGAATTGCCACTGTTCCTAGCATGTTATGTAAGCGTAATATATCGGAGGGTTTGATGATTTAACTGATTGCTGCGATTCTTCTCGATTTGCAGCAAATTGAACATCATGAAAGCAGTGCAATCGTCATTGAGGAGATTTAGCACACAGTGCAGTGTGTGAGAGTAGATAATTCAAAATGTTGTACTCTGCCGTTGTGCAAGTAGGCGCGCTGGAAATGTTGAAAAAGCTGCAAAGTGTGATTTAGATTGTCTGCAATGTTACAGAGAAGGAGGCCTCGGGAAATGCTGTCAACACTTGTTGCTGTCTGGTTGCGTCAGACTGTGTCACCACGGGAGAGAGCAAATTGAAAGTCACTGGAAAGCTGATTTTAGTCAGCAGGAATGGTATGACAGCAGATGACCTCATGTGACGAAGAGAACACTCTCCAGCAAACAGTCCAGAAGACAGACAATTTGATGGAGAGCTTGAAGACGATCAAGATAACCACTAAGGCGGAAGCTAACGAGTACTGAGACTGGATGCCTGATTCTCACAAAAAGGAAACCTGCTTTTAGATGCACAGGTTACCTTATCCCATTAGTGCCAGTCGCTGGGCACAGCAGCGTGAGATTTTATTCCACTCCTGCTTACAATAGGATATAATATATTTAATCAGATATTGAGGATGAACACTCAGAGCAATACAATACTTCAGCAATGTCCCGTCAATCATCAAACTCCTGCCTGGAATACCATAAGCGATTAGGTAAAGTGGCCTGTTGAAATGCGAGAGTCAATCTCAGTAACGAAGATCTGGTTGTGTGTATTGTTGTAAAGTTCTCAAAAACTGTTCATGACAAGCAACATTTTGTACTACACGGGAATCAAGGACTAGGGTGTTGGGTGAGAAAGTGGTGTTGATATCAAAGATCAGCCATGGTGTTAATGAATAGGTAGCAGGTTCGATGGGACATGTGACCTAATCCGGCTTTTATTTTTTATGTCTTTATGCATTAATGTCTCAGGGAATAAGCTTTTAAGCCAAGTTCAGTCTTTATTGAGCTGGAAAATTGATGACGATTTAAAACCACGAGTCAGAGCTGCAAGGAGAGTGATCTTTGCTGGAACAGTGCCAGCTCAGTGTCAGTTACGTTTATTACCGGGTAATAGATTCTGATCTGTGTAGCTGTGGCTTAAAGAGGCATGACAACTCGATGTACTGGTAATCGCATCGCAACAAATATGTATCAAATGCAACGTGGGATAACAACTGTTATCAACATTTTATTGAACAGTAATATATCGGAGGGTTTCGTCATTATATTGACCGATGTGATTCGTTACAATTTGATGAATTTGCAGCAAATTGAACAGCACGAACGCAGCACAATAGCCATTTTGGAAATTTAACACACAATGCAGGGTGGGAGATGTGAGAATTTAAAATGTTGTACGCTGCCATTGTTTACCCGCGCAGGTTTGAACCTTGCACGCAGCATATCAACTCAGTGTTGGACACAAAGCCTGCAATAGTGTATATTATTTAATCTGCTTCCACTGGAATGATTTTGAACATTGCAATACCGCGTTTCCAGACACTAAACTATTGGTTTGAAATTGAATTACTGGCACGCTAATGGATCGGACTTTGGTTAGATGTTCTAATTCAACAAATGAAAAGTTAAACTGACTGTTCATAAAGGCGAGCTGGGAATCATAACCAAATTTCCGAAGTGTAATTCTGGCTATCTGGAATGGTACAGATACAGAGGCCAGGAGAGATTGTCGGGAACCGTTGTCATCACTACTTGCTATCTGGTAGCGTCAGTCTGTGTCGCCACGGGGGAGAGAGAATTCAAAGTCACTGGAAAGCTGATTTTAGTCAGCAGCAATTATATCACAGCAGATGGACTGAAGTGACGAAGAGAACACCCTCCAGCAAACAGTCCAGGAGACAGACACTTTTAAGGAAAACTTGAAGATGGTCAAGATAAACACCAAGGAGGAACTAACGAGTATTGAACCTCTCCGTCTCCTGAAGAGGATGATTTGGCAATTCTGAGGTGCGAGTTGCTCCACTAATATAAAGGTTGGCTGAATCGCCATCTGTCTCCGTGACTCAGCTTGGAGCTCACTCACCTCTGAGTTTGAAAGTCAAAGCCCTCTTTAAATTCCTTACGTTTCAATCAGGTTGCCTCTCATTTTTCTAAATACCGGAGTACACTGGTCCATTTTACTCAATCACTCCTCATGGTACAGCCCTCACACCCAAGGATTCAATCTGTTGAAACTTGACTGCACGCCCTCTAAAGCACATTTTAATTTCCCTGAGGTAAGGAGAGCAAAACTGTACACAGTACAAATTCTTCGTTATTTTCTCCCACCGATTGCTTCTGAATGGAAGCACAACCAGATGTCCCGGTGAGCCGAACTTACCCAGAGCTGTGGGTGAAATTCAGTCATGTTCAACCAATCGCAGCAAGCTTCTGGAGAGAATCTGGATTCAGGGAGAAATTCCCTGAAACTGTTCTCGAACAGCATTTATAGCACACTCCCCTTCAACTTATTTCCAAGGAATTCAGAGGGAGGGCTCGCCTGCGACATCAGCCAAAAACTGCAAAGCACAAAACCGCCAAACGGCCGCTTAAACCCCATAATTTTAAATTAAGAGTATCTTGCTCGGCTGCGCCAGCCAGGACCAAGCCATTATCACAAACTTACCAATTGCCCTCATCGAACACAACACATGTAAGCTGAGTCATTATCCAGACACTGACCAATTAACCATCACCGAAGGTAACACATCCAACGTGACCCAGCAGCCAGAAACTGACCAAGTGATCATTATATAAACCAGCACATAAACTGACCGATCACCCAGAAATTGGTCCAGTACCAATTAATGGAATTGGAAACCTTAAAGATACCCATCCACGAAAATGATGCCAACACTCGGTCTAATCATAAAGTGTTGGCTGGGAAGATTAACCTCGTTACATTACTGATGCAGGACATTCAATGTATATTCGAGGCTGAATAAAGCGATGACTCGGAATAAACAGCAAAAGGTGGCGATCAATGGGGCTGAATAGTCACAGAGTCGTGAGAGAAGGGATCATAACTGGATATACATATTTATGCAATTCGGTACTGTCTAGAAAAATCACTCACCAGACAGGTCGTTTGCGAAAGGTAGATACGAAAGGTAGTCCTAACATCGATCAAATCTGGATGCATTTTACGTGAGAAGCAGTGATTTCTGTCCTTCTTGGTGAGGCTGCAGATCACTTGACTGGATGACTGATTCTCACACAAAGGAACCCTTCTTTAGATGCTCAGGTTGCATTACCGCATGAGTTCCAGTCAGTTGGGCACAGCGGTGTGAGATTTTATTGCCACTCATGCTTAGAATAGAATATCATATATTTAAACTGAGGTATTTAGGATTAACACTCAGAGGAAGACATTAATGCTACAATGGCCTTTCAATCATCAAATTCCCTGTCTGGAATACCCTTATTTCCCGATTGGATTTATAAGTAACAATATTGTATTTATGGCTCCCTTATTTTGGATTCTCCCACAGGTGTAAATATTTTCTGCACACCGAACCTGCTGAACACATTCTTAATTTTCAAGCCCTCTTTCAGCCCTCCTCATAATACTACCAACTCCTCCCAACACACCCTAACATCTCCAGCTCCTCCCCACCCACTTAATATCCTCAGCTCCATCCCACCCCACCAAATATCCTCAGCTCCTCCCCACCACACATGTTATCCTCAGACCATTCCTACCCCACCAAAATTCTCAGCTCCTCCCCAAACCCGCCTATATCCTCAGGTCCTCCTACCTGATATCCCCAGATCCTCCCCAGCACAAATAATATCGTAAACTCCTCCCCACACCAGTTTAAATCCTCTGCTCATCTCCTCCCCACATATAATCCTCAGTTCCTTTCCACCCCACATAATATATCCAGGTGCTCTCCACGCTACATAATATCCTCAGCTCCACCCCACTAAAACATAGTATCATCCACGACTCCCCTCCCAATGTAATATCCTCAGCTCCTCCCCACATTTTACCTCCGTTGTTTTGTACAGAACCGGCCAGAAACTCATTTTAGCGTGACATGTTCACCAGTAGGCAAAGTTTTCAACAACAATATTTACAACAACTTTTCCAACAACGACAGTAGCAGCAACCGCTGAAAATCATTCACAGAGCCATGACATATTGGCAGCCCACCGGCGCAAACCATGAGACAATCAGACAAGGTTCTGTTGTAGAGAGTAGAAATATATATATATATAACTAGGCATTAGTCACCTGCTGGATATTTAAAACTCACATAAGCTTAAAATGGACACACACATAAAATGGCTGCCCAGGCATGATGGGAAATCAGGTAGTCAAGCTGTGAACTGTTGAACGTTCAATGACCAAGCAATAACCCTGTGAGGCCCACTATAGGAATGCCTGGGATGCGGGAAGACAGAGATAAGAAGGAAACCATCTCCTGTGAACAAGGTCATAAACCAATTAATTCCCCAGGAAGAAAGATAAGAGGGAAACCATCTCCTGTAAACAAGGTTATAAACCAATTATTTCTCCCAGATGAAAGAACTAGGGAGAGAAGCCTGGAATCAGTCTTGTGATTTCCTCCCCGCTAAGCGTAATAAAGGCCGCATCAGCATTGGAACCGACTCTGAGTGTTGATTGCTTCTTCTGAGAAAACACTAACGCTAACAGTGGCGTAGTCGGCAGGATTTCCCGGAGTCGCTGGACGCCCTTGGAAAAACCCGGGTGAGTATAAAAAAAAACGATTTTTAAGTATAAAGGGTGCGGAAGGTGGAGGCCGGTTGATCGACACGAGGAGACGGTCTAATATCTCAAACGCCTAGCCTGAGCCTGAATTAAGAGGAATTTTGTCCCACGTGACGGCCAGGAACCAAGTAGGCATAGCGAACACACTTAGACCGTGGGATCGTGATACCGAGAGACATATTCCGGACCCAGTAGTGTAATTTGAAATACCCCGGGGTAGAAACAAGCGGTGTACAGCGGCTAACGGAATCCAAACCTGTGAACAGGGTCGGACCAACGGGCAGAGCGGTGGTAGGTAGTCGTTAAGGATACGTAGAGCACTGCGGGAATTGCTTAAACGCGTTTTTAAGAATTGTATAAGTTTGTGTAACAGCAGAACTTGTGACGTGACAGTAGCCAAGAGACAGTTTACTACAAGTCGCGCTAGAAAGAAAGCGGACCTCTGAGAGTCGATTCCTAACGGTACTAGTCCTACCCAGGAAAGGCCATGAAAACAAGTAAACTCGAGTGGGGACCAGAAGGGTCGCTTACCCGCCACCTGGCGCAAAAACAAAAGAAGCTAATTGAAAAAATGATTAAAGCAGTGTGGAATCCTCAGGAACTAGTTATGTGAGGAATTATTTAGATCAAACTACGAATTCCCTGAAAGGTCATGGATCCAAAAATAGAACCGGCCAAAACAAGAAGAGAGACTTCTGTAAATGTCTGATCGTTGAGTGAGAAGTGTCTGTGTGGTTTTTGACTGCAGAATGAATTTTTCTTTGTTTTCATGTTCCGAAAGCCTGGTTGGAAGAGGAATGCAAGTGTCTGTTTATTTTAGAAACAGAGTGAAAGTCTTTTTGTAACCCTTTGTAATGTTGTCCTGTATGTGGGAAGTTTTAAGACATTTAAGTTAGAAACGCAGGTGTGGATTTATTCGGATGATAATTTACGGAGCTAGGAAAATAAACAAATAAAGGATAGGTATGTTGAGCAAAATATTCATTTGACACGCTCACTTACTTGTCGAAAGAAAACATGCAATGATTGATTGGGTTGAAAGACATAAATTTAGTCTCGGAATGAGATAAAGAATGCTTTAAAAAAAAAGAGCTTCTAGAAAAAAAAAAGTTTGAAATAAAGATTGAAATTACAAAGTTTGAATTGGGATTTTGAGATATTCAGAGAAGGCACAGAAAATACTGAGGTGGATTCAAAAAAAAATTATTAAATTAAATCTGATCAGGTCAAACTTCTGGGCGAGTGGCGAGCTATCTGCGAAGGTGCAAAAGGGACTTTTGGAAAATGTTAAAAACAGCAAGCTTTAGTAACGACTTTGAAACTAGAGCATTTTGAGATAACGAAAGGCAGCCCTCAAGCTCTCAAAGCTGGTCTCCATTCCAGTTATGGAGAAAAAGAAAAAGATAAAGACGCCACTTTGAAAGTAAACAAATGATTTTAAATTAACAAATTTATGGAGTTACGAACCCTCCGTGTAAAATACAAAACCTAACTTGAAGAAAGAAAAAAAAATGTAACGGACTAAATGGAAAAAGACATAACTTACTAAATACTAGTTGATGTTTGCTGTGAAAAGGATATTGGTTTAATTGGAAGGAAAAAAAAGTTGGAATAAGTAAAAAACACTCTACATGGATTCGAATTTTAAATTATGAAAAATTTCAATGCAGTAAGAAAAGATTTCCAAAATGGACAGTGTTTATCAAAAAAAAGTCCCGAACAGTCTAAACAAGCAGGAGGGTTTTGAAGATAACGAGGAGAAAGAGAGAAATAAAAAAAACAGAATTGAATTTCAGTAAACAAAATTGCTATTGTATGTGTGGTCTTGTTTTAAAACAATTAAAAAAAAATTATTTGGCAAGTACTTGAATTAGAAGTTAAGAAAACATTGGAGTTTACTCGAATGATTTATGCTGTTTTTAACGGATTCCTAATTTCGAAGCCAGTTTTGAAGGCACAAAGACATTTTTTTCAGATGATTACGTGAAGTCACGTAATGACATCAGGTCTTCTTACAAACCTGGAAAGGAGTTAACCCTTTCCATTGACAGCCGTTTTATACTGAATATTATTAATTTGGATTTCTTAATAGGAAAAAAAAAGACTCACCTAACAGAGGAAAGAAAAATAAAAACAGAACTAGCTTATGTAATAATACTTGCCTGATACAATAAAGAAATAGATACTCAATAAAACAAATTGAAGAGTTAAAAGCTAAGATAAACAGGCTGGAAGAGGTAACGGGATTGGACAGATAGTGCAGTGCGCAGCCATAGCACCATCACCTCTGGCAACAGAGCCAATGTACCCCACGGTGGGTAGGTGTAGTCCACAAACCCAATCTAACGGTAAAGCAGACAGCGATGTTTGGAGGAATAGCTTTGGCCTTGGTCATAGGTGTTTGGGTAATATTTAAGTGGGTAAAGACACGGGCGCACGCCCTACAGATTCAGCTCGAAATGGTTCGATTATAACCTTGTGCTTCTGATTTTGCAGGGTGACAGGGACACTCGTAGAGCAAAAAACTTAACCCCTGGTGACGACCAGGCCGTCTGTTTAAAATTACAGATAATACTTAGCGGATTGGGAATACGAAAGGCGCTACTCGTAATATGGATAGCCCTGCGACATGCACGTACCCTGGGCAACATCGACGGATAGCAGAGCACGCTGGAAATAAACAACGACATGAACTATGGAGTCTTGTTTAATTTAACGGACGGAATGTGCATCCCAGCAGCCAAGGACTGGAGTAAGGACAGGACTTATTTTAATGAATGGTTACAAGTGAATCCTAATAAGAATCCTAATAAGAATCAGAGTATGTGTACAGTGCTCCACGGGTATAAGGAGCAGATGCATTAAACGGAGGGATGTCAAACTGCCTGATGAATGCACTTTCGGCATAATTTGCACGCCTCCGGGACAATCCCAGCAATCAGTCATCCGCAAGAAGGGAATAGGGCTGTGTGGGTATTACGAGGAGGCGGGGGCGGCTGCAATATCATTGTATGTATGTTTCTCACCCCCTCCGACATCATGCCCCATAAGAATCAGTACATTGCCCGAAGAACTGCCTTGTCCCATAACTACGAAGGGACCAGAGAATGGGATTGTAATGTACAACGAGGGGGAACTGTTGTATGATAATGTTAAACATGAAATTGTGCCTGTCCTGATCAATATTTCAGGCATCCAGATGCCGGAATACTGTACAGAACATTCAAGGAAGATGTACAATGTATTAAGTAAAGTTGTAATGCAGCAGGCTGCCGATGCAAAGGGTGCCAGTAGTTTCCGGGGACAGGGGTTAGCCCCCATGATGAAGAGGGAAATAGTAAATGATGTTGCTACCGTTTTCAATACAGGGACCTCCGTAGTGAACTCGATAGACATACAAGGATTAAATGAGAGGGTGGAACAGCTTAGAGGGGTGATGAAGGGGTTATTGAAAAGGGTGGAGCAAAACCAGGAAGACCAAGCCAACCTAGGAAAGGAGGGTGCCAAAATCCAGCTGGATGGCATCTCAATCCTGGAAGCTCACGCCAGAACCATCAATCACCTCATTGATAGAGAACAGGAAGATAGAGGGAAAGCAAAGACAGGGGCAACTCTGTCACGCTTATGGTCTGTGGATGGTGGGACAGATCCGCCACAATCTCGACCAGATCCAACGCGGGGAAGTACCCGATTGGATGGACAGTTCACATTTAGCTCAGTTGGCTAACCAAAGGGGGACACTGGATAATTGTACTCTGAAGGGACTGACCAGAGTAGACCCAGCAATTCCAGATTGCCAGATGGGTAGGACTACCGGGATAGGGACAGTCCTGATGATCCCTATAGCCGCGCGGGACTCAGGGCCGTTCCCCCTATACCAACGAGAGAATATCGGAGTAATACGGGAAAATGTCTCCATACGCTACTACCTGACCACCACCTCCGCCGTTCGTCGAAACAACATACTTACTGGGATTTCCCTAGCAGATTGCAAGCAAAAGGGGGAAATCACAGTATGCCCTCACCTGGTGGGCCGAGGGGAGCTAGACGAGTACGGGTTTAACCGAACCGATGGGTGTGTACTGGAAATAGTGCCCGCACACACGCACTTCGCGAGGGCAGGCTACGGAGGGAAGGGAAGATACTGCATCTCTACTACTGAGCGTTCATTCCAGTATAATGACCTGCAGTGCCCTATACCACAGCCAAACTTTTGCTTTACACCACTACGACCTGTCGCGATCGGGCAAGTGCATATCACTCAGGTTAGGCGCCGGAAGTCCGAAGTTATTGAGGTAACCGATCAGCTCCATGATCACTTGCAGGATTATGACGAGCCAGATCAGGTTCCTATCCCACATCTAACCCAAGTATTCCGAGAGTTGAGGCTCAGAGTGGGTCAATCCGTAAAGCTCTACCACCAACTGCAAACTAAAATCAAAGTACTGGAAGAAGATACCGAGGTAGACTTACAAAGTCAGAGTTGGTGGAGAAAGGTCTGGGACTGGTGAATAAATGTGAACATCCACCCATAGATTCAAATAATTTCACATATACTGGTGGGGATACAATTGATCTTTGCAATAACATGGGGCGTGGTGGCCTGCCAGGTATGCAGGCACCACAAACGGCGGAGACAGACCAATCACCGTTCCCCGGATATTAAACAAGCCTGTTTGATAAGGGGACGGGAGGAGTTTGCCTTTGTTAATTTGATCTAAGCAACTGATACTCCTGAAACCGCGTGACTGGCCAGCACGTTGAGGCAAGGAATACTGGGCCGTGCACAAATATCTGATAAAGGCAGTACGGTCGGTTAAAACGGGACTAGGACTAGTCCCTTTACCGAAAGGGGGAATTGTTGTAGAGAGTAGAAATATATATATATAACTAGGCATTAGGCACCTGCTGGATATTTCAAACTCACATAAGCTTAAAATGGACACACACATAAAATGGCTGCCCAGGCATGATGGGAAATCAGGTAGTCAAGCTGTGAACTGTTGAACGTTCAATGACCAAGCAATAACCCTGTGAGGCCCACTATAGGAATGCCTGGGATGCGGGAAGACAGAGATAAGAAGGAAACCATCTCCTGTGAACAAGGTCATAAACCAATTGATTCCCCACGAAGAAAGATAAGAGGGAAACCATCTCCTGTAAACAAGGTTATAAACCAATTATTTCTCCCAGATGAAAGTACTAGGGAGAGAAGCCTGGACTCAGTCTTGTGATTTCCTCCCCGCTAAGCGTAATAAAGGCCGCATCAGCATTGGAACCGACTCTGAGTGTTGAGTGCGTCTTCGGAGAAAACACTAACGCGAACAGTTCAATACAGGTTTAAAATAACTTCCCTGCTTTTGAATTATAATCATTTTGATCTGACCGCCAGTGCTTTATTTTCACTTTTATGTGCTTATTAACCTCCGTTGCTAATTTTAGTGATTTGTGTATCTGGACTCCAAAACCCATTTGCCAAGCTCCCCCATTTATTTCTCTGTTTCCAAAGAGTAGGTTGGGTACTTAACCCTCCTGACAAAATGCACCTGCTCACACTTAACTTTATTGAAAATCATTTGTTATTTACATGTCCATTATGCAAGTGTGTTTACGGTAGAATTAATTAACAGCTTTTAGTTCGTCATGTACACACACTGTTTTAAAAAAAAACTTTAATAAATGAGTGGTCTATTAAGGGGCTGCATAATAATGCACTAATCCCTCAGAAACGTGATTCACACTGCTGTGCATCGACAAACAATCGAAAATCTCAAGGTTAGCTGAATGCGTCGTGTGTACTCGTACATTTTGTGTTCGAGCCGCGGGAGTTCGTGTTCGAGGAGGCTTATAAAGACCCATCGAGGAGGAGTCGGGAGTTCGAGGAGCGGGAGTTCGTGATCGAGGAGGCTGATAAAAGCCCTGTCGAGGAGGAGTCAGGGAGTTCGAGCAGCGGGAGTTCGTGGTCGAGGAAGCCAGCTGGTGCAGCTGCAGCAGGAAGGCAAAAAAGAATTAGAAAGAAATCGAAAGGTGACGTCACTGTCAAGGGGTAAGTGATTGGCTGGTGATTGGTAAGTAGTTGTTCTTTTCTTTATCAGAAAGTAACCTTTTAGCATTGCTGTTGCCAAATTAAGTTTATCTAAGAGTTAAGTCACAGCAAGAGAGCTTGAACACCTGTTGTGCTCCTCCTGTTCTATGTGGGAAGTCAGGGATGCTTCAGGTATCCCTGACGACGACATGTGCGGGAAGTGCTTCCGCCTGCAGATGCTGACAGACCGCATTGCGGCACTGGAGCTGCGGGTGGATTCAGTCTGGAGCATCCACGATGCTGAGAATGACGTGAATAGCACGTTTAGCGAGTTGGTATTACCGCAGGTAAAGGTTACACTCCCAGATAGGCAATGGGTGACCAACAGAAAGATTAGTGCAAGGAAGGTAGTGCAAGTTTCCCCTGCAATCATCCCGCTGCAAAACATATACACCACTTGGGGTACTGAGGGGGCGATAACTCATCAGGGGAGGGCAGCAGCAGCCAAGTTCATGGCACCGTGGTGGCTCTGCTGCACAGGAGGGCAGGAAAAAGAGTGGGAGAGCTATAGTTATAGGGGATTCAATTGTAAGGGTTATAGATAGACGTTTCTGCGGCCGCAACCGAGACTCCAGGATGGTATGTTTCCTCCCTGTTGCAAGGGTCAAGGATGTCTTGAAGCTGTTGCAGCACATTCTGAAAAGGGGGGGTGAACAGCCAGTTGTCGTGGTGAATGTATGTACCAACGATATAGTAAAAGACGCGGTGAGATCCTACATGGCGAATTTAGGGAGCTAGGAGCTAAATTAAAAAGTAGGACCTCAAAATAGTAATCTCAGGATTGCTACCAGTGCCACGTACTAATCAGAGAAGGAATCACAGGATAGCTCAGATGAATACGTGGCTTGAGTCGTGGTGCAGAATGAAGGGATTCAAATTCCTGGGATATTGGAAACAGTTCTGGGTGAGGTGGGACCAGTACAAACGGGATGGTCTGCACCCTGGCAGGACCAGAACCAATGTCCAAGGGGGAGTGTTTGCCAGTGCTGTTGGGGAGGAGTTAAACTAATATGGCAGGGGGATGGGAACCTATGCAGGGAGACAGAGTGAAGTAGAAAGGGGCAAAGTGTGTTTGAAAGACAAGCTTGAAGGCTTTGCGCCTCAGTGCAAGGACTATTCTGAATAAGGTGGACTAATTAACTGCGCAGATTGCAGTTAATGGGTATGATGTAATTGGGATCACGGAAACATGGCTCCAGGATGACCAAGGCTGGGCAGTTAACATCCAGGGGTATTCAATATTTAAGAAGGATAGACAGAAAGTAAAAGAAGGCGGGGTGGCATTGCTGTTTAAAGAGGAAATTAACGCAGTAGTAAGAAAGGACATTTGCTTGGATGATGTGGAATTAGTATGGGTGGAGCTACGAAAACCAAGCGGCAGAACACGCAAGTGGGAGTTGTCTGCAGACAACCAAACACCAGTAGTGAGGTTGGGGACAGCATCAAACAAGAAATTATGGTTGTATGCAATAAAGGTACAGCAGTTATCATGGGTAACTTTAATCTACATATCGATTGGGCTAACAAAACTGGTAGCAATGCGGTGGAAGAGGATTTCCTGGAGTGTATTAGGGATGGTTTTCCAGACCAATATGTCGAGGAACAACTAGAGAGCTGGCCATTCTCGACTGGATGATTTGATAAAGAACTAACCAGCAATCTTGTTGTGCGAGGCCACTGAGGGAAGAATGATCTTAACATGGTTGAATTCTTTATTAAGATGTGTCCTGAACTTAAAGAAAGGTAACTTCGATGGTTTGAGCCGTGAATTGACTCGAATAGACTGGGAAATGATATTAAAGTATTGACGGTGGATAGACAATGGCAAACATTTAAAGATCACATGGATGAACTTCAGCAATTGTACATCCCTGTCTGGAGTAAAAATAAAACGGGGAAGGTGGCTCAACCGTGGCTAACAAGGGAAATTAATGATCGTGTTAAATCGAAGGAGGAGGCATATAAATTGGCCAGAAAATGCAGCAAATCTGAGGACTGGGAGAAATTTAGAAGTCGGCAGAGGAGGACAAAGGATTTAATTAAGAGGGAGAAAATAGAGTAGGAGAAGAAGCTTGCCAGCAACATAAAAACTGATTGCAAAGTTTTTTATAGATAGGTGAAGAGAAAAAGATTAGTGAAGACAAAGGTAGGTCCCTTGCAATTGCATTCAGGTGAATTTATAATGGGGAGCATAGAAATGGCAGACCACTTGAACAAATACTTTGGTTCTGTCTTCACGAAAGAAGACGTAATTAAACTTCTGGAAGTACTAGGGGACCGAGGGCCTAGTGTCAAGGAGGAACTGAAGGATATCCTTAAGAGGCAGGAAATTCTGTTTGGGAAATTGATGGGATTGAAGGCCGATAAATCCCCTGGGCCTGATCGTCGGCATCCCAGAGTACATAAGGAAGTGGTCCGAGAAATAATGGATGCATTTGTGATTATGTTCCAACAGTCTATTGACTCTGCATCAGTTCCCATGGACTGAAGGGTCGCTAATGTAACACCACCTTTTAGAAAGGGAGGGAGAGAGAAAGCGGGTAATTATAGACCGGTTAGCGTGACATTAGTTGTGGGTAAAATGTTGGAATCAATTATAAGGATGAAATAATAGCGCATTTGGAAAGCAGTGACAGGATCGGTCCAAATCAACATGCATTTATGAAGGGGAAATCATGCTTGAAAAATCTACTGGAAGTTTTTGAGGATGGAACTGGTAGAGTGGACGAGGGAGAACCAGTGGACGTGGTGTATTTGCAATTTCAAAAGGCTTTTGACAAGGTTCTACACAAGAGATGGGTGTGCAAAGTCCAAGCACATGGTATTGTGGTTAATGTACTGATGTGGATAGAGAACTGGTTGGCAGACAGGGAGCAGAGAGTCGGGATGAACGTTTCCTTTTCAGAATGGCTAGCAGTGACTAGTGGAATGCCGCAGTGCTCAGTGCTGGGACCGCAGCTCTTTACAATATACATCAATGATTTAGATGAAGGAATTGAGTGTAATATCTCCAAATTTGCAGATGACACTAAGCTGGGTGGCGGTGTGAGCTGTGAGGGGGACGCTAAGATGCTGCATGGTGACTTGGACAGGTTAGGTGAATTAGCTAATGCATGGCAGATACAGTATAATGTTGATAAATGTGAGGTTATCCATTTTGGGGCAAAATCGCGAAGACAGAATATTATCTGAATGGTGGCAAATTATGAAAAGGGGAGGTGCAACGAGATCTCGGTTTCATGGTTCATCTGTCATTGAAATTTGGCATACAGGTACAGTAGGCGGTGAAGAAGGCAAATGGTATGTTGGCCTTCATAGATAGGGGATTTGAATATAGGAGCAGGGAGGTATTATTGCAGTTGTACAGGGCCTTCGCGAGTCCTCACCTGGAATATTGTGTGCGGTTTGGTCTCCTAATCTGAGGAAGGACGTTCTTGGTATTGAGGGAGAGCAGCGAAGATTCACCAGACTGATTTCTGGGATTGCTGGACTCACATTTGAGGAAAGACTGGATCAACTGGACCTTTATACATTTTAGAAGGATGGGAGGGGTTCGTATAGAAACATATAAGATTCTGACGGTGTGGGACAGGTTAATTGCGGGTAGAATGTTCCCGATGTTGGGGAAGTCCAGAACCAGGGGGCACAGTCTTCGGATAAGTGGTAGGCCACCTAAAACTGAGATGAGGAGAAACTTACTCACTCAGAGACTTGGTACCGTGTGGAATACCGTGCTGCAGAAAGTTGTTGATGCCACTTCATTGGATATATTCAAGAGGTAATTAGAATTGGCCCTTATGGATAAGGGGATCAAGGTGCATGGAGAGAAAGCAAGAAAGGGGTACTGAGGGAATGATCAGCCATGATCTTATTCAATGCCGGTGCAGGCTCGAAGTGCCGAATGGACTATACCTGCACCTATTTTTTTTCTATGTATCCTATGTTTCTAATTGTAATGTGTCAACTTATTCACCCATCCCCCATGTAATATAGCAATGGCTGCACAGACATCCCCCTTGAAATTAAGGCACACATTCCATTTCCCTTCATGATTACTTGCTGTACCTGCATACTAACTTTTTGTGTTTCATGAACAAGAACCGCCATACCTCCCAATCAATTTGCATCTCATTTTTCAAACACTTGAGCATACAGGTCCAATTCACTCAATCTATCTACATAGGACAGCCCTCGCCTCCAAGGAATCGATCTGTGGAACCTTGATTGCACAAACTCTGAAGCAACTTTTAAGTTTTCTGAGCTAAGTACACAGTACAAATTATTCGTTGTTTTCTCGCACCGATGGGTCGCGAATGGAAACACAGCCCGAAGTCCCAGTGAGCCTAATTGACCACGAGCTGCGGGTGAAATTCATTAAAATTCAATAATTAGTAGCAAAACTCTGGAGTTAATTTCGAATCAGGGAGTAATAACCTGAAACTGCTGTCGAAAAGCATTTATACCAAACATCCCTTGAACTATTTTCGCGTGAATTCAGAGCACCGTATCGACTGTGAAATCTGTTTAAAACTGCAAAGCACAAAGCTGGCAAACGGCGTTTAAACCCCACAAATCAAAATTTAAGAGAATCACGCTCGACCGAGCCAGACAGGCCTAGGCCATTGTTATAAACTCAACAATTGCCCATCACCTACCACAACACATGCAAACTGACCCAGCAGCCGGAAATTGGACAACGGATCATTATATAAACTAACACATGTAAACAGACCGATCATCTAGAAATTGTTCCAGTACCAATTAACTAAACCAGAAACCTTAAAGT
The DNA here is from genome assembly GCF_044704955.1 of Pristiophorus japonicus. Lineage (NCBI taxonomy): Eukaryota > Metazoa > Chordata > Chondrichthyes > Pristiophoridae > Pristiophorus > Pristiophorus japonicus. The sequence continues at coordinate 20,451,462 of NC_092003.1, forward strand.
TACACTTCCCCATAAAATGATGCCAGCGCTCGATCCAATCATTAAATGTTACCTGGAATCATTCAGCTGGAAATCTTGAAACATTACTGGTGTCGGAAATTCAAAGTATATTCGAGTCTGAATAAAGTGATTACATGGAAGAAGCAGAAAAAGGTGGAGAACAATGGAACAACCAGGCGTGAGAGAAGCGATCATAACGGAGATACAAATTTACACAATTAGGTACTGTCTAGAAACATCACTGCCCAGACATTTTGATGGCGAAAGGTAGGTACCAAGGTTAATCATAATATCAATCAAATCTGGATGCATTTTACGTGTGAAGTGGTGATTTCTGCACTTCTTCCAGAGGCTGCTGATCACTAGACTGGATGCCTGATTCTCACACAAAGGAAACCTGCCATGAGATGCTCAGGTTACCTTGTCCCATTAGTTTTAGTCAGCTGGGCACAGCAGTGTGAGATTTCATTCCCACTCATGCTTACAATGGAATATCATATATTTAAAAGGAGGTAGTGAGGATGAACACTCAGAGCAAGACATTAATTCAACAATGTCCTGTCAATCATCAAATGACCTGCCTGGAATACCCGTATTTCCCTATTGGATTTATCAGTAACTAGTTTGTATTGATGGCTCCCACTTTTGGATTCTCCCACAGGTTTAAATATTTTATTCACATCGACCCTGCTCAAACCATTCATAATTTTCAAGCCATTTTTCAGCCTTCCTCTTAATATCCTCAGCTCCTCCCCACTCCAGCTAATATCCTCAGCTCTTTCCCACCAACCAAATATCCTCAGCTCCCCCATCCCACCAAGTAAGGTTTGTTCCACCCCCCCCAATATTATCCTCAGCTCCTCATCACCTAATATCCTCAGCTCCTCTCTCCACCATAAAATATCCTCAGCTCCTTTCCACCCAACATAATATATTCAGTTGCTCTGCACACCACATAGTATCCTCAGCTGCTTTCCACCAAACCATAGTATCGCCCGCGACTTCCCTCCCAATCTAATATCCTCAGCTCCTCCCCAACAATTTTACCTCTATTGTTTTGTACTGAACGGGCCAGAAACTCATTTTAGCGCGACATTTCACCAGTGGGCTAAGTTTCCAACAACAATATTTCCAACAACTTTCACAACAATGAGATTAGCAGCAACCACTGGAGAGCATATATACATTCATGACATTTTTGCAGCCCACCGGCGCAAACAGTAAGACAATCAGACAAGGTTCGATACAGGTTTAAAATAACTTCCCTGCTTTTGAATTATAATCCTCTAGAACTGAACTCCTATGCTTTATTTGCAATGTTATGTCCTTATTTACCTCCGTTGCTAATTTTCGTGCTTTGTGTATCTGTACCCCAAAACCCATTTGCCAAACTACCACATTTATTTCTCTGTTTCCAAAAGGTAGGGTGCTTATCCCTCCTGACAAAATGCACCTGTTCACACTTATCTATATTGAAAATCATTTGTTATTTACATGCCCATTATGCAAGTGTGTTTACGGTAGAATTAATTAACAGTTTTTACTTCGTCATGTACATACACTGTTTAAAAAAATTTTAAGAAATGAGTGGTTTATAAATGGGCTGCATAATAATGCAGGAATCCCTCAGAAATGTGCCTCACACCGCTGTGCATCGTTAAGCAATCCAAACGCCCAAGGTTAGCTGAATGGGGCATATCTATTCGTACAACTTGTATTAATTGTAATGTTGTCAACGTATTCGCCCATCCCCCATGTCATAAAGCAATGGCTGCACAAAAATTTCCGTTGCAATTAAGGCAAACATTCCATTTACCTTCCTGATTACTTGCTGTACCTGCATACTACCTTTTTGTGTTTCATGCACAACAACCCCCATACTTCGCAGTCAATTTGCATCTCATTTTTCTCAACACCTGAGAAGACAGGTCCAATGAACTCAATCTATCCACATAGGACAGCCCTCACCTCCAAGGAACCGAGCTGGTGAACCTTGATTGCATACCCTCGAAAGCAAGATTGAAGTTTCCTGAGTTAAGTAGACCAAAAATGTAAATAGTACAAATGATTCATTGTTTTCTCGCACCAATGGGTCGTAAATGGAAACACAGCCCGAAGTCCCAGTGAGCCGATCTAACCACGAACTGCGGGTGAAATTCAATAAAATTCAATAATTAGCAGCAAAACTCTGGAGTTAATCCCTAATCAGGGAGTAATAACCTGAAACTGTTGTCGAATAGCATTGATACCAAACATCCCTTGAACTATTTTCCCATGAATTCACAGCTCCGTATCACCTCAGAAAACTGTCTAAAACTTTAAAGCACAAAGACGCCAAACGGTGTTTAAACCCCACGAATCTAAAATTAAGAGAATCATGCTCGACCGAGCCAGGCAGGCCTCGGCCACTGTCAGAAATTAAACAATTGCCCATCACCTACCAGAACACACGGAAACTGAACCAGCAGCCACAACATGGCCAACGGATCATTATATAAACAAACACATGTAAATATTTTCTTCACATCGAACCTGCTCAACCCATTGGTAATTTCCAAGCCCTCTTTCAGCCCTCCTCTTAATATCCTCAGCTCCTCTGCACCCCATCTAATATCCTCAGCTCTTTCCCACCCGACAAAATTTTATTAACTCCCCCATCCCAGCAAATAACGTTAGCTCCACCCCACCCCACATATTATCCTCAGCTCCTCCTCAGCTAATATTCTCAGCTCCTCTATATTCCAGTTAATATCCTCAGCTCCTCCCCACACCACAAAATATCCCCAGCTCCTTTCTACCCCACATAATACATTCAGCTGCTCTGCACACCACGTAATATCCTCAGCTCCTTTTCACCAAAACATAGTATCGTCCCTGACTCCCCTCCCAATCTAATATCATCAGCTCCTCCCTAACAATTTTATCTCTATTATTTTATACTGAACGGGCCAGAAACTCATTTTAGCAGAACATTTCCAACAGTGGGACAGCTGGTTCTAGTCAGCGGAATGATCTCACAGCAGCCGGTCCAAAGTGATGAAGAGAACATTCTCCAGTAAGTCTCAATAAGATCATCTCTCATTCTTCTGAATTCCAAAGTGTGTAGGCCCAACCTACTCAACCTATTCTCATAAGTCAACCACCCCGTCTCAGGAACCAAGCTAATGGACCGTCTCTGTACAGCCCCCAATGCACGTTTATCCCTCCTTAAATACGGAGATCAAAGCAGTACACAGAGCTCCCGGTGTGGCCTCACCAACAACGTGTACAGATGTAGCAGGACTTATCTCCTTTTGTACTCCATCCCCCTTGTAATAAAAGGCCCACGTTCCATTTGCCTACCTGATTACTTGCTGTACCTGCATATGAACCGTTTCTCTTTCATGCACAAGGACCCCCATACGTTTCAATCAGTTTGTCTCTCATTTTTTAAACACCTGATTATACAAGTCCAATGAACGCAACCTCTCCTCATAGCACAGCCCTCACATGCAAGGAATCGATCTGTTGAACCTTGATTGCAGCCCCTCTAAATCACGTTTTAAGTTTCCTGAGCTAAGAAGACGAAAAATGCAGACAATACAAATTATTCCTTGATTTCTCGTAACGATGGGTCCTGAATGGTGACACAATCCGAAGATACAGTGAGCCGAACTGACCACGAGCTGCGGCTGACATTAAATAATATTCAGTCATTAGCAGCAAGACTCTGTAGTTAATCTCGAATCAGGGAGTAATACCGTGAAAGTGTTGTCGAATAGCAATTATATCAAACATCCCTTGAACTATCTGCCCATGTATTCATAGTTCGGGATGGCCTGTGAAATCTTTCTAAAACTGCAAAGCAGAAAACCGCCAAACGGGGGTTTAAACCCCACAACGCTAAAATTAAGAGAATCATGTTCGACAGAGCCAGACATGCCCAAGCCATCATCACAAACGGAATAATTGCCTATTACCTAACACAACACATGTAAACTGATCCAGTTGCCAGAAACTGACGAAGGGATCATTACATAAACCAATACCTGTAAACTGACCGATCACCCAGTAAAAGGTAAATAGCAATGTGGCTGAATGTTCAAACTGCCGTAAGAGAAGCGGTGGTACCGTGAGATGCATATTGACACAATTAGGGACTGTCCAAAAACATCACTGACTAGACAGCTTGATGGCGATGGTTGGACCCAACATCATTGCTAACATCGATCAATTCAGGCTGCATTTTCCGTGAGAAGTGGTGCATTCTGTTTTCTTGGCGAGTCTGCTGATCACTTGACTGGATGCTTGATTCTCACACAAAAGTAAACCTGCTCTTAGATGCTCACGTTACATTATCCCATTAGTGCCAGTCAGTTGGGTATAGCATCATGAGAGTTCACACTCACTCATGTGAAAATAGAACAGTATATATTTAATAGTGCTATTAAGGTTGAAGACTCAGAGCAATCCAATCAATAAAACAACGTCACATCAATCGTCAAACTCCCTGCTTCAATAACCCTCGTAGATGTAGATCAGACTACGGCAGCTTAACTGATATGTTTAATTGCGAGAGACAGGCTCAGTAACGAAGATTCGATTTTCTGTATTGGTGGAAAAGATCTCAGAAACTTATCATCAGTAGTAATGTTTTGGACTCTAAAGGAATGAAGGTCAAGCTGTTCGGGTTGAGAAGTGCAGTTAATGTCAAATATCAGTCAAAGTCATACTGAATAGCGATGCAGTCTCGATGGAAAAGATGGAGTTCTCCGGCTCCTCATTCTTACGTCTTTATGTTCTTACTGTCTCAGGGAATAAGATTTTTACCCAAACTCTGTCCTTATTGAGCTGAAAAATGGTCTAAAAATGCAAAGCACACAATTGCCAAACGGGCGTTTAAACCCCACGATGTTAAATTAAGAGAATATTCTCGGCTGAGCCAGCCGGGGCCAAGCCATTAAGACAAACTGACCAATTGCCATCACATAAGCCAACACATGTAAGCTGCACCTTCACCCAGAAACTAACCAATTAAAAATCACCGAAACAAACAGAACCAAAGTGATCCAGCAGCGTGAAACTGATCAAGTGATCATTATATAAACCTACACTCAACCTGGCCGATCACCCAAAAATTGGTCCAGTACCTATTAACTGAAACAGAAAGCTTAAAGTTACCTATCCCCCTAAACTGATGCCAGCACTCGGTCTATTCAATAGAACATAATCTATTAAAGGAGAGCTATGAAGAGCCAACACTCAGAGCGATTCAATCAAGAAAACAACGTCCCCTCACTCCTCAAACGCTCTGCCTCAATAACACAAGTAGATGTAGATCAGACTACGACAGATAAGCTGACATGTTTAACTGCGAGAGTCAGGCTCAGTGACGAAGAATCGATTGCCTGCATTGCTGGAAAAGTTCTCAGAAACTCTTCATCAATAGTAATGTTTTGGACTCCAATGGAATCAAGGACAAATGGTTCGGGTTGAAAAGTGGAGTTGAGGTCCAACATCAGCCATGGTCTTAAGAAACAGCCGAGCTATCTCGGTGAAACATGTGGCGTACTCCTGCTCCTAATTCTTATGTCTTTATGTTCTTAATGTCTCAGGGAATAGGATTTTTACCCAAACTCAGTCTTTATTGAGCTGAAAAATTGATGAAGGTTTAAGCCCCCGAATAAGAGCTGCAGGGAGAGCGGTCTCTGCTGGAACAGAGTCAGCTCAGTATCAGGTTCTTTCAGAATAGGTATATAGATTCACATCTGTGTACCTGTGGCTTAAAGAAGTACCACAAATCGCAGTACTGGAAATCGCATCACAGCAAATTCGAATAAAATGCAACTTGTGATATCAACTGTTCTCAATATGTTATATATAAAATTAAATATCGGAAGGGTTAAATTGTTTTACTGATTGCTACGTTTCCTTTCAATTTGGTGAATTTGTAGCAAATTGAACATCACGAAAACTGCGCAATAGTCAATGAGGCAATTTACCTCACTGTGCAGTGAGGGAGATTTGAATATTTAGAATGTTGAGCGCCGCCATTGCTAACCCGAGCGGATTGAACCTTGCTCGTAGCGGATCTGCTCAGTTTTGGACAAAACCGTTTGTATTCTTTAGTCCGCTTCCACTTGCAGGATTTTGGACATTTTAATACCGCTTCTCAGGGCACCAAGGATGGGCTGAAAAACAGGATGACTGGCCTGCTAATGGAGTTGAGTTAAAGTAAAGGTATCAATTCAACAAAGGAAATGTTAAACTGACTGTTCAAAAAGTCATGCTGGGAATCTTGACCAAATTCACAAACTGTGATTCAGATTGTCTGGCAAGGCACAGAGAAGGAAGCCTCGTTGGACTGTGGGCAACCGCTTTCAACACAAGTTGCTGTCTGGTCGTGTCAGTCTGTGTGACCATGGGGGAGAGAGAATAGAAAGTCAATGGAAGCTTGTTTTTTGTTAGCACGAATGGTATCAGACCAGCTGTTCTAAAGTGAAAAAGAGAACACATCCTACCGCGCAGTCCAGGAGACAGACAATCGGGAGTGTCATGAGAAACATCAAGGAGGGCATGAACAACAATGAATCTCTCCATCTCCCGACCCTGAAGAATTGGACATTCTGAGGGTCGAGTTGCACGACTTACTAAAATGTTGTCTGAATCGCCATCTGTCTGCCGTGACTCAGCTGGGAGCTCACTCAACTCTGCCTTAGAAGTTTCAATACTTCAATTAATTTTACATGTTTCAAGGAGATCACCACTCATTCTTCTAACCACCATAGAATATACCCACATTTTACACAATATGACCTCAGAGGAGAGCTCTCATATCCAGGTCATCAATCTTGTAAGCCTTCCATGCAGCACCACGAAAGCATATATCTCCTCCAATCGGCAAGGAGACCAATGCTGTACAAAATACAAATTATCCGTCATTTTCTCTTCTCCGATGAGTTGTAAAAAGGGATATGCACTGCATTCCAAACTGTAATATTCGAATTTACCTCATACCCCTTACTAATACTCTGATATAAACCAGATCCCTCACATTAATACAGATATACCCCACATACCACACTGCAAAACACCGATAACCTCACACCCCTCACTGTAACAATCTGGTATTTACCACATACCTCACTGTAACTCACTGATCAATACCACTGCTCTCATTCTAACACACTGATATCACTCACACACCTCACTCCAATAAACTGATACATTCTGCACCCTAAACTGTAACACTCTGACTTGCAACACACCCCACATGTTAACATGCTGATACAGCCCACACTATAACAGAGACGTAACGCTGTGATATACCCGACACATCTCACCGTGTCACTGATGTACACCCAACACCTTAGTGTAACAGTCTGCTACACCCCACATCCCTCACTGTAACGCGAGGATATACCCCAAACTCCACACTGTATCACACTGATATAAACCTGATCCTTCTTTGTAATACTGATTCACACCACACCATTTATTTTAAGACTGATATACCCCAAATCCTCACTGCAAATCTGATATACACCACACACCAAAAGTAATATTGATATAACCCACATTCGTCACTGTAACACACTGATAAACACTTCGCTGTGCCACTCTGGTATACAACATAACCCTCAGTCTAACACTGACATACTCCTCACCCCTCAATGTAAAATACTGAAAAAATCGACGCCCATAACAGTAACACTGTTCTACACCTCTCATTGTAACACTCTGATATAGTGCACACCCCTCACTGTAAAACGCTGATTTTCTCAAAATACCTCAAGTGAAAATTGATACACTCCCCACACACGTCACTGTAAAATTCCGATAATCACCATACCCCTCACTATAACTCTGATATTCCGCACATCACTCAATGTAAAAGTCTGATATACCCTTCAAACCTCACAGTAAGAAACTGATATACTCCACACCACACTGATATCCGCAACAACCCTGAAATGTAAAACACTTGAATACCCCACGCCCCTTACACTGATATACCTCAAACCCTGACTGTAATATTCAGATGTACCCCTCACCCGTCACTGTCATACACTGATTCACAACAAACCCCACACAGTAACACGCTGATATACATTACTCCCCTCACAGTAACATTCAAATATACCCCAAACCCCTCACTGAAACATTCGAATACTCTTATATAACCCATAATCCTCATTATATCACTGATATATTCCGCACCCTTCATTGTAATACACTGATATACATCGCATCCCTCATTCTGGCACTGTAATACGCCACAACCCTCACGGCAACAATGATATACTCCAGACTACTCACTGTAATACTCTGATATTCAACACACCCCTCACTGTAAACTCTGAAAAACCCTACACCCCTCACTGTAAAACGCTGATATAATCCATAATCCTCATTATAACACTGATACACTGCACAATACCATTTATTGTAATACTCTGATATATATCGCTCCCTTCAGTTTCATACTCTAATATATGCCATACCCCTCCCTGAAACACTCTAATATTCCCCACTACCTCAATGTAAATGTCTAATATACCACACATCCCTCACAGTAACAGACTGATATAATCAAGACACATAACAGTAATACTATTATACCCCACAAGCCTTCCTGCAGCAATCTGATATATGCCACACCCCTCACAGTAACACATAGATTCACCCCAAATCCCACACAGTAACAATCTGTTTTACCGTCCACCCCTCACTGTAAAAATCTGATATAACCCATAATCCTCATTATAACAATGATATACTCCACACCCTTCACTGTAGTAATCAGATACACCACAAGCCACACACAGCAAAACACTGAAATAGCACACACCCCACACTGTAAGACTCAGATATAAACCCACACTTCTCACTGTAACACTGATAACACATCAGCCCTGACTTTATCGCAATGATATACCCGACACCCCTCTCGAAGATACTGACATAACTCTCACCTCTCACTCTAAAACTCTAGTATACCCCCAAATCCTCATTGCAACTATTATAACACCATACCCCTTAAGTTAACACTCTGATATACCCCACAAACCCCATTGTAACACTCAAATGTACACTACACCCATCACTGTGACATTGATACACCCCTCACTGTGTCACAGATATGCCCCAAAAACTTCATGCTAACAGTCTGAAATACGCCACACCTTTCATTGTAAAATACTGATGCAACCCACACCCTCACTGTGTCACACTGATATATGCCACAACCCTCACTGTAACAGTGATATGCCCAACTCCCCTCACTATAACATTGCTACAACTCGCACCACAAACCCTTCACTGTAACATAGATATAAGCAACACTCTTCACTGCAATACTCTAATATACATGACTCCCCTCACAGTATCACACTAATGTAACCCACACCCCTCACTGTAACACTCTAATATAATCCACGCTTTTTACTATAACACTCTGATATAACCCTCGCCCCTCAGTGTAACACTCTGATATACCCCACACCCTCACTGAAATACACTGTCGTTCATCACACACTCACTGTAACAAACATATATACTGCACACCTCGAACTGCAACACTGATATACCCCATACCTCTCACTGTAACACTCTGATATAATACTCCCCTCGAGAGGCCAAATGGCATACTCCTGCTGCACCTTCTTAGGTTCTTATTATGCCTCTAACACTGACATCCCCACACCCCCTCAGCAACACTTTGATATAAAATATGCCCCTCGGTGTAACATACTGATATACTCCACACCCCTCAGTGAAAAACATTGACATATTTCAAAGCCTTCACTGTAAAACGCAGATATACTCCACATCCCTAACTGCAAAACTCTGCGATGCCAACCAAGCTCGCTGTAAATCTCTGATATTAACCGCATCCATCAATTTAACACTCATATACCCCACACCCCTCACGGTAAAATTCTGATATAACACATGCCCCTCATTGTAAAACAATGTTATATCACACACACCACAATGTAACATTCTGATAGATCCCACACCGTTCATAGTAACACAGATATGGACCAGACGCCTCATTCACAATCCTCACTGTAACACTTTGATATAGCCTACACTCCTCACTTTAACACACTAAAATACCCCACTGTAACACTGATATGCCCATACCCCTCTCTGGACACGCTGACATATCCAGCACACGTGACAAGGATAGTCCGATGTACATCAAACCCATCACTGAAACACTCTTTTATATACAACAGCCCTCACTGTAGCACTGATTTACCCCACCCAACTGATAGTAGCACTAATATACACAAAAGCCCTTACTGTAACACTCTGACCGACCCGACACCCCAAACTATAACACTGATATAACCAACATCCGTCACAGTAACACCCTGATTTACACCACACACCTCAATGGAGTCCTCTGATATGCGCCACACCCCTTACTTTAACACTCTGATTTACATAACTGCACTGGCCGGTAATCTGCAATTGCCAGCTCGAGAACTGTAACCCCGCAGGTTACGGCATTTTAAGTGCCCATCCAACCATCTCTTAAAATTGGTGAGGGTTTCTGCATCCACGACTCTTCTCGGCAGTGAGTTGCAGTTCCCCACAACCCTCTGCTTTAAGAAACCCCCCCCCCCGTGAAATGCGCTCTAAACATTCCACCAACCAGCGTTAAACTATGGCCCCTCGTAATGGACACCTACACCAAAAGAAAACACCCTTAATATCCACTGTGTCCAGGCCCCTCAATATTTTGAACACCCAATGAGGTCTCCTCCCAACCTCTTCTGTTCCAATCAGAACAAACCCAGCCTATCCAATCTGTCCTTATAACGAAGATTCTCCATTCCTTGCAGCATCCTCATAAATATCCTCTGCAACCTCTCGAGTGCAATCCCTCCCTTCCTATAATATGGTGACCAGAAATGCATGCAGTAATCCCGCTGTGGCCAAAACAAAGAATTGTACAATTGAAGCATAACCTCCCTGCTCTTCTGTTGTTTGCCTCGGCCAATAAAGGCAAGCATTCCGTATGCCTTCTTAAGAACCGTATCCACCTGGCCTGCTACTTTCAGGGAATCTGTGGACCAATGGTGGAGCTTTGGAGGCGTGGCCGATTCAGTTGGAGCTGTGCTGCTGAGAGAGAAGGAACTCCCTGCTGAAGCTCCTGTCTCGAAAGCCTGGAGTGAACCCTGAGAACAGCCCAGGAAGAGGACGAGAGGGCTGGCTTACGACACATTCAACATCCAGAGGGAGAGGAGGAGAGCTGAAAAATTCAACAACTTTATTTACTTCTACAAAGAGTTGGAGAGAGGGGGAAAGAGCAACAAGCTGTGTGGAAGGAGAGAGATTCTACAACATTCGACAGGTGGGTGTTGGTGCATTCCCCGAAAGACATTGTTTTATTGGTGAGGGGAGAAAAGAATATTTTCTTCGAGGCCCGGAACATCACGGGTGTGTGTGTGTGTGGAAGTGTGTGTGGGGGTCTTGCTTACAGCTAGGCCCCACACACCACTGAAGCATTCCTCCCCCATTGCCTAGCCTGGGATAGCTGGAGATACCTGGCTGAAGATTTACTAATCACCCTATTAAACATCGTTGGGAGTGTGTGCCTGGGTGGCTCCAGCTGTCGCAGGTGAAGACATCTTCTCCTCCCAACCGAAGACCATCCCATAAGACTGTACCTTGCTTTGTTTTCCATCATTTAGGGAGTACGTCCCAGAAAAACACCCACCCATCGCTGTGAGGGAAGACCTGCCCTCACAGCTTCCCTCTTTCTCACCCCCCGCTATCTCACCCTCTCTCTTTCACTCTCTCTGTCTCTCCCCTCTCTCTCTGAGAGCTCCCTTCCTCCTTAATTGGAAAAACAATTAAGAGAACTTAGCAGAGGGAGCAAGGCCCCTCCCCAATTGTCAACTAGGGGCGAGGTGTGCCTCTTTGAGAGCTCCTCTGCTCATAAATTTAAACGAGGCCAATTTAAGAACATTAAGCCCTGTGACTCTGGGGTGGGTGTAGCCCTTAAAGGGACCCCGTGATGGCGACTCCATCCACGCCGGTGGCAGGGCCAGCTAAGACTTATGCACAGACGGCGTCCAAATCCAAGGCGCCTCCTGCGCCACCTGCTGCCCTGCCACCATTCAGACTAATTACTAAGAAAAACGGGGTCAAGGGCTACACTCACCCCACAATGAGCGTCGAGAAGTGCGTGCGGGCGATGGCTGGGGTAGTCAGCCCCTCGGCCATTGCCGCAGCCTCCAAGATGTCTGGGAAGGCTGTATTCTTCCTGGGGCCGGAGCGGGCGGTGTCCCTGGCCCTTGAAAAGGGGCTCACGGTGGGCGGGACGTTCCTGCTGGTGGACCCTCTCGAGGCCGCCGTGCAGAGGGTCGTCCTTTCAAATGTCCCGCCCTTTGTTCCCGCTGAGCTTCTCCTCCCTCACCTGTACCAACTGGGGGAGGTAAGGTCAGCGATCAACCCCATACCGCTCGGCCTCAGGGAGAACAGCCTGCGCCATGTGTTCTCCTTCCGCCGCCAGCTCTTTGTCCAACTGGCGCGGGAGGAGATAACAGAGGGATAATTTAATGTGGTGCTCGAGGGGGCTGCCTACCGCGTCTTCTGGACGTTGGATGGCGTGCGGTGCCATGCCTGTAGGGAGGTGGGGCACGCTTCCAAGGCAGCCAAACCACCGAAGGCGGCCAAGGCTGGCGCCGCCGCCACCCCTCCCCCTAGTTGCGTCCACGTGCCGGGAGCCGTAGGTGCGCGGGCATCGTCGGGGACCTTTGTTTTCACGGACTCTGGCGTGGGGGAGGGAGAGCGTCCGATCGGAAAGAGGGCGCGGAGGAAGGCAAAACATCTCGAGGCGGCTCCCCTCAGTGCGCCAGAAACTTTGACCACCGCGCTCAGCCCAACCCAGTCATCGGCGAGCGCGGGGTGCCCTGAGCCCGTGCCCGAGCCCTTGACCAATACCGCAGAGGGGCTCGGGAGCAGGCAAGATAAGAAAAAGGGGGGTGCGAAGCGGGAGGCCTTGGCAGACATGGAGGTCTCCCTGCCTCCATGCAGGCGGAGGGGGAACAACATCCCTCCGCGGAGAAGTCGGTGCCCGCCGCGTGTCCCGCGTTCCCCACCAGGGCCCCCAAACTGCGCCGTAGATGGGAGGAAAATGTCCCCCGGGAGGGAAGGGCAATCGCGACTGCCCGGCCTCTGCCTCCCGGGGATGGCGTGGAGGATCTGCCTGTCGTGGGGGGCGTGGGGCCAGCGGAGGAATATGATGCCGCCAGGTCGGGCGTCCCGGGGACTGAGGCAGGCGGGACCGAAAAGGCTGAACCTGAGCCCGCCCAGCTAATATCCAACTTCTCCCGGGACTTGCTCGACTCGGCAGAAATACACAGTATTAACAATTTTAATGAATCTGTACACGCTGGGCCGGTGGGTCGCGGCGGGGAGGGAGAAGAACACCAACCCACGCCCCCTAATTTGGAGCTCGGGTACTTGGAGGACCTGGAGAATTTCCTAATCCATGTCGCTCCGAGTTCCCTGGTTCCTGGGGCGGAGGGGGAACCCCTTCCGCTGTCACTTCCTGACCCAGCACCGCTTTTAAAAGAGCCCGGTGGGGACTCCTCTGTCGACAATCCTGGGGGTGGGATCGGGGTAGAGCCAGGACTGGATGGAGCGGCCGGGCCGTTTGCCATACCTCGTGTCGTCAACGGGCCGGCTGCTGGCGGCGACCTCCCGGAGGGGGACGGGGACATGGTAGGGGACTCGGGAGAAGATCTCGAGTCCATCGCCAGTGATGCGGTGGATCTCCTCGTGCCCGCCGCTGACTCCCCCCTCATTCCCGTAGAGGAAATCCGGGACTTTTTGGTCCAGAGCCAGGGTTGACGCAACCGAGCCCATCTGGCCCTGGAAAGATGGTCCGAGCCGGGGCTGTTCTTCGCGTCCGTCCGCGCCGCCGCTAAAACCATGGCCGTGGGCGGGCCCTTATCCAAGGCGCAAGGCCTTGAGCTGCGGCAGCTCAAAAGGTTCCTCGCTGGACGACTGAATGAGTGGAGGTCAACAAACGACTCCAGACCCCCACCACAATAGGTTAGGTACAGGTTGCACGATGCTTTTGTCATGAAGATAACCATAGCCAGCCTCAACATCAACGGCAGCAGAGAGGCACACCGTAGATTGAATAGCTCCTGCGCTAGGGGAAATATGCGGTGTGCTTCCTGCAAGAAACCCACACCATTCCGGGAGACGAAGCCACGTGGCTCCTGGAATGGCAAGGAGAGGTCCGCATGAGCCACCTCACGACCAATTATTGTGGGTTGGCCATCTTGTTGGCCCCGCATTTTCAGCCTGAGATCTTGGGGGTCGAGGAGCCCATGCCAGGCCGCTTGCTGCACGTCACGGTTCGCCTGGGGGAAGTGCCGCTCTATCTCGTGAACGTGTATGCCCCTCAGCCCGGCCCGTAGCAAACGCGTTTCTTCGAAGAAGTGTCTGCTCTTCTTGGCTCCATCGACGTTGGGGACTGCATTGTCCTCGGGGGAGATTTTAACTGCACCCTCGAGGCGAGGGACTGCTCGCTGCCCCGCAGACCATGGCGGCAATGGAGAAGTTGAGGGAACTGGTCGGGTCCTTCGACTTGGTGGACATCTGGCGAAATCTCCATTCCGACTCCAGCGCTTTTACTTGGTTGAGGCCTGGAGTAGGATGGTGCAGAGTCGACCGACTTTTCGTGTCTCGGGCATACGTTTCCTGTGTCCCGGCGGCCTCCATGCGACCGGTGCCGTGTTCGGGCCACCACCTGGTGTGGGCGGAGCTCGCTTCGCTCTGCGTGAGGACGAGGTCCGCCTACTGGCATTTTAACAACCAGCTGCTGGAAGACGTGCGGTTCCAGGACTCATTCCGTCTTTACTGGACTGACTGGAGAAGGAAGCAGGGGGGCTTCCCCTCCTTGAGGCTATGGTGGGACGTGGGCAAGGCTCACGTCTGCGTCTTCTGTCAAGAGTACGCGAGGGGGTCGAACAAGAGGCGGGCGGCAAGGGTCGGGCGCCTAGAAAAAGAGGTGCTCGACCTCCAGTCCCGTCTCGGACAAGTCGCCAAGGACCCGGCCCTGTGGACAGTGTACTAAGTTAAGAAAACCGCGCTGAAGTACATGCAGCTCGTCGGGTTTCGAGGCGCGTTCGTGAGGTCGCGGATCCGGTTCTTGCGGGATCTGGACCGCGTTTCCCCCTTCTTCCACTTGCTGGAAAAAAGACAGATTGTCCGTAAGCAGCTCTTGACGCTGCTGGCCGACGACGGCTCTCTCGTTTCAGATCCGGAGGGCATCAACAACAGGGCCCGTGAATATTACGGGGCTCTGATCTCTCCGGAGCCGTCCAGCGAGGAAGCGTGTAGAGTTTTGTGGGAGGACCTGCCGAAGGTCGGCCCGGAGGGCGCCGAAAATCTGGAAGCTGCGCTAAGCCTGGCGGAGCTGACCGGCGCCCTCGCTCGGCTCTCGAGGGGAAAAGCCCCGGGGCTGGACGGGCTGACCGTGGAGTTCCACAGGGCATTCTGGGACGTCCTGGAGGGTGACTACGCGCGGGTCCTGGGGGAAAGTCTGGCGACCGGGGAGATGCTGCTCTCTTGGCGCAGGGCAGTCATCGTCCTGCTGCCTATGAGGGGTGATCTCTGCCTCCTTAAGAACTGGCGCCCGGTCTCCCTCCTCAGCACGGACTACAAACTCTTCGCCAGGGCGATGTCTGCTTGCCTTGTCACCATGCTGCACCACATGATCCATCCCGACCAGTCGTGCACGGTCCCGGGCCGGATAATCCACGATAACATCCATCTGGTCCGGAACCTCATCCATCATTCCCAGGAGGCTGGTCTGTCGGTCGCCTTCCTATCTCTCGACCAAGAGAAGGCGTTCGACAGGGTGGATCACGACTATCTGTTCGGTACTCTGCGCGCTTTCGGGTTCGGGACTCATTTCGTCGCCCGGATCCGACTTTTGTACACCGCCGCGGAGTGTCTGATAAAGGTTAGCGGGTCCTTGATGGCGCTCCTTCGGTTTGGGAGAGTGGTGCGCCAGGGATGCCCCATGTCTGGCCAGTAATATGCCATCTGCGTCGAGCCTTTCCTGCGCCTCCTGCGGACGAGATTGACGGGAATGGCTCTGCAAGGGCCGGGCTTGGAGGTCGTCCTCTCAGCGTACGCCGATGATGTGCTCCTCGCGGTAGAGGATCCCGCTGACCTGCGGAGGATGCTTGAGTGCCAGGAGATTTACTCGGCCGTATCCTCTGCCAGGATCAACTGGGAGAAATGTTCCGGACTCCTGGTGGGTCATTGGTGGGTGGACTCTCTGCCGTAGGAGCTCAGGCCTTTTGCCTGGAGCACGACCCATCTCCTCTATCTGGAGTCGACCTTAGCCCCGACGAGGAAGCCTGGCCGGCGAACTGGCAAGAGCTGGAGGCCAAGGTCACCGTTCGCCTAGGGCGCTGGACAGGACTGCTCCGAGTGCTGTCCTACAGGGGTCGTCTGCTAGTCATAAACCAGCTGGTGGCCGCCATGTTGTGGTACAAGCTGGTCACTTTGACCCCTCCCCCTGCGTTTGTCACCAAGATACAAAAGAAGCTGGTGGACTTCTTCTGGAACAACAGGAAGCACTGGGTCTCTGCCGCGGTCTTGAGTCTTCCGCTTGGGGAGTGCGGTCAGTCGTTGGTGTGCGTCAGTACCCAGCTCGCGACTTTCCGTCTTCAGACCCTGCAGAGTTACCTTTACGTTGAGCCCCCTCCTTGGTGGCATGCTCTGGCGATGTATTTCCTCCGCCAGCAGCACGGCCTCAACTACGACACGCAACTCCTGTTTGTGAGCTTAGGGGGCGTCAGGACCACCTTCCAGGAGCTGCCAGTCTTTGACAAGGAACTCACCAGGGTCTGGAATAAAGTCTCCACCAAGCGCAGCAGCTCTCCACCGGCTGGAGTGGCGGCTGTTCTGCAGGAGCCGCTGCTCGGGAATCCATATATCCACGACCGAGGTTTTAGGTGGCGGTCGGACGAGAGGGCTGTGGCTGGTGAGGTGACCAGGGTCAGGGACCTGCTCGATTGCGGAGAAGCGTGCTGTATGGCGCCAGACACGCTGGCGCGGTGCCTAAATTCCGCCAACGTCCACCGCGCGGCCGATGCCATCGAGTCGCTAAAAACAGCTCTGGGCTCTGACTCCATTAGGTGTATCGAGGAGGCTCAAGCACGTGGGGTGATCCCGTCCGAACTGACCCCCGTCCGGACGGTATTCCTCATCGGCGCCAAACCCCGGAAACTACCTTGGGAGCCGGCGCCTCCCAACTTGAGCAGCCTCGAGGAAATCCCCTCCGTGCCTTTCAGTTCCGTGCGGAGGGGTTTCCTGTACGGGCTGCTCCTGCACACCCTCAAATTTGCCATCCTCGCCTGCCATCCGTACACACCATGGCATACCATTTTGCCGTCCGGAGTAGGCGGCGGTACCCAATGGAGGGCACTCTACGCGGGAATCCTCCCAATAATTATCAGGGACTTGGTCTGGAGGGTGGTGCACGGAGCAGTGCCGTGCAATACATTTTTCAGCCGGCTCACGGGCTCCCAGTCCGCCTGCAATTTCTGCGGTCTGGTAGAGTCCGTGTTCCATGTTTTTATTGAATGCACGAGGTTACAGCCCCTGTTTTATTATTTAAAGGGGCTGCTCCTGAAATTCTGGCTGCACTTCAGTCCCACACTCCTGATCTTTGGGCACCCTATGCGGAGGGGAGCGGGTAGGTCCGAGGACCTCCTCATAGGACTGGCCATGGGTGCCATCAGCCGGTCCAGGCAGCGGGTGGTCGAGGGGGTCGTCCAACCTGACTGCCTGCCTCTCTTCCGCGCGTACATCCGCGCCAGTGTGTCCTTGGAGATGGAGCACGCGGTGTCCACCGGTATGCTCGTGGCCTTCCGCGAGAGGTGGGCACCGGAGGGACTGGAGTGCATCATCACGCCCGGCAATCAAATTTTAAATTGATTTTATGTTTTAAATTTTAATTTGTTTTAATTGCCGGTGTTTTTAGTGTCCCCCTCCCCTTTTGTAGGGGGCACTTGGAGAAAAAAATAACACATGATTTTAGTGACCAAAAAAAACATTAAATATAAACAAACAAACAAAAAAAAAACAAAAAAAAAAGAAAAAGGCCTTGTAAATATTTGGTGCTTCCCCCAGATCGGGGGGACACGATTTCACTTTTTCGTTTCCCCCAAAAGAGTTCTGTGAACAAGGTCCTTTTGTTCATCTACACTATTAAGTAGCCTACCACTTAATGTGTGTACCCTTTCATTATTAGCCCTCCCAAAGTGTATTAACTCATACTTCTCTGAATTCGATTCCATTTAACACTGTTCTGCCCACTTAAGCAGGAGATTGATATTCTCTTGCAGCCCTTGACTTTCCTCTTCATTTGTACATCACAGCCACTTTTAGTATCGTCTGCAAACTTCTTAATCTTACTCGCTATATTGAAATCTAAATCATTCATATATACCACAGAAAGCAAGGAACCCAGTACTGAACCCTGCGGGATCCCACTGGAAATATGCTGCCTGTCAAAAAAAAACATCCATCAACCATTACTCTTTGCTTCCTGCCTCGAAGCCAAGTTTGGATCCAACTTGCCACTTTGCCCTGGAACACATGGGCTATAACCTTTTTGATCAGTCTAGCATGTTGGACTTCAGCAAAAGCGTTGCTAAAGTCCATATACACTACATCGTAAGCACTACCCTAATCGACCGTCTTGATTTCCTCCTCCAAAAATTCTATCATGTTAGTCAAACACGACCTTCCCTTAACAAATCCGTGCTGACTGTCCCTATTTCATCCTTGCCTTTCCAAATGTAGATTTCTCTTGTCTTTCAGGATTTTTTCCAATAACTTTTCCACCACTGAGGTTAGGCTGAAGGCCTGTCATTACTCGGCCTATCCCTTTCTCCCTTCTTAAACAAGGGTACTACATTAGCAGCCCTCCAATCCTCCGGCACCATCCCCAAATCCAAAGATGACTGGGAAATGAAGTCAAGGCCTCAGCTATTTCCTCGGTCACTTCGCTCAACAGCCTGGGATGCTGTTGATCCGGGCCTGAGGACACAGCTACTTTCAAAGCTGCTAAACACCTTACTACTTCCTCTCTCACTATATTTATTTAATCCACAATATCACACTCCTCCTCGATACCAGTATCTGCATTGCCCTTTTCCTTTGTGAAAAAAGATTCGAACTGTTCGTTAAGAACATTTCCAACATCTTCAGGCTCCACACAGAAATTACTCTCAAGGTCTCGATTGGCCCTGCCCTTTCTTTAGTTACTCTCTTACTCTTAATATATTTATAGATCACCTTAGGGGTTTCCTAAATTTCACGCCAAGAATTGTTCTTGCTCACCCTTAGCATTCCAAATATTGTTTTTAATTTTGCCTCTGAACTTTCTATATTCCTCTCAAGATTCTATAGTAAGTAGCTCTTGGTAGAAGACATGAGCATCCCTTTTTTGCTTTATCCTCCCCTGTAAGTCCTTAGATATCCGGGGGCTCTCGAAGTATTATTCCCACCCTTTTTCTTTTGGGTACATGTTTGGCCTGAGCCTTCCGGATCTGTTCCTTGAATGCCTCCCACTGTTCCAACAATTATTTACCCACAAGTAGCTATTTCCAGTCTACTGTGGCTAAATCACTACTTAACTTAGCAAAATTAGATTTTCCCCAATTCGGAAATTTTATTTCAGACCTATCCTTATCCGTATCCATAACCATCTTCAATCTGACTGAATTATGGTCACGAGCACCGAAGTTCTCTCCCACTAATACCCCTTCAACCTGCCCAGATTCATTGCCCAAAACGAAATCCATAACCACCCCCTCTCGTGTTGCACTTGCTACATACTGACGAAAAATGTTCTCTTGAATGCATTTCATGAATTCCGCACTCTCTGAACACTTCAAACTAAATTTTCCCAATCAATATTTGGATAGTTAAAATCTACTATTACTACCTATTGTTTTTGGACATCACAGAAATTTGCCTACATATTAGCTCCTCTATCTTCCTCCTATTGTTTTGAGGTGATCGAACCTTTTCCCTTTTTTATTTTTCAATTCGACACATTTGGCTTTTTTTGATGATCCCTCTAACACATCATCCCTCCTCACCGCTGTAACAGTTCTTTAATCAGTATCGGGAACCCCCCGTCTATTTTTACCCCCGCCGCCCACCCCCCCCCCCCCCCCGCACCCCGCCTTGTCTAAAAGTCCTGTAACCAGGAATATTGTTCTGCCAAACCAGCCCCTCTTTCAGCCATATTTCTGTTATGGTTTAAAAGTCATACTCCAAGTATCTACATGTGATCATGCATCGTATTCGCTATACTCCTTGGATTAAAGTACATACCAATTAGCACAGGAAGTCCGCCTTGATTACTACGTACTAACGATTGTTTCCTCTGTCTTACAGATTCACTTTCTTAATTTTTGCTCTCCACTGTCTGCTTACTTCCTTCCCTATTGAATTTGTTCTCAGGATCCCATCCCCCTGCCAAGCCAGTGTAAACTCTCCCCAACAACACTAGCAAAACTCCCCGCGAGGATATTGGTCCAGGCGCTGTTGAGGTGCAACCCATCTGTTTTTTAGAGGTACCATCTCCCCGGGACGGTCGCAATTCCTCAGGAATATAAAGCCCTCCCTACTACACCAATTCTCCAGCCACGTGCTCTTTCTTTCTATCCTCAAATTCTAAGTCTTCAGCCGGTGGCACTGGTTGTAACTCGGAGATTACTACTTTTGAGGTCCTACCCTTTAATTTTCTGACCTGCATCCTGAATTCTGCCTGTCGTACCTGATCCCTCTCGTTATCTATATCGTTGGTCCCGATAGTGACCACGACCTCTAGCTGTTTAACCTCTCCCTGCAGAAGGCCCTGCATCAGCTCTGTGACATCCTTGACCCTGGCACCAGGGTGGCATCATTCCATTTTGGAGTCATGTATACGGCCACAGAAACGCCTGTCTGTTCCCTTGACTGCAGAATCCCTTATCACGAGCGCACTTTTATTCTTCGTTTCTCTCCCACTGTGCAGCTGAGCCACTCGTATTACCTTGGAATTGATTCTGGCTGCACTCCGCAGAGGCACCATCGCCTTCAACGATACTCAGAAGAAAATATCGTTTGGAAAGCGAGATGGACTCACGAGAGGACTCCTGCACTACCTGCTTAACATGCTTACCACGTCTGGTGTTCAACCACTTTTCCCCTGCCTGCACGTTTTTAAGCTGCGGGGTGACCACCTCCTGAAACATGCTATCCACGCTGATCTGAGCCTCGCGGATGCATCGTATTGACTCCGGTCGCCGCTCCAGCTATAAAACGTGGAGCTCGAGTCTTTGAAGCTGCAGACACCTTCTGCACACATGGTTGCCCAGGACGTGTGAAACATCCAGGAATTCCCACATGCCGAAGGATGTGCACTCCAAGGGACCAAGCTGCCCTGCCAACCCTCGAGTTAGCCTTAGCTAGTTTAAAATCTAATTATAAAGAGAAACGAGATATACTTATCAACTCACCGACCTCTGTGGCCTCACAACCTCTTCGACCTCGCGTCCTCCCGACTCCCGACCTCTGAACACCAGACCTCTGAAATCCCGACGTCTCGAACTCCCGAACTCTGAACACCCGACCTCTGAGCTCCCGACCTCCCGACTCCCGACCTCTGAACACCCGACCTCCGAGCTCGCGGACTTCTCGAAATCCCAGCCATTCGATCTCCCAACCTCTCAGATCTGCGAACACCTGACTTTGCGAACTCCCGAAATCTCGGACCTCTGATCTCCCGAACTCTCGAACTCCCGACATCTCAAACTACCGACCTCTCGGTCCTCTCGAACTCCCGACCTCCGAACTCACGAACCCTCGGAGCTCTCGAACTCCCGACCTCTCGGACCTCCAAACTCAATCCCTCTCGGACCTCTCAAACTCCTGGACCTCCCGGACCTCTCGAACTCCCGGACATCCCTGACCTCTGAACTCCCGAACTCTCGAACTCCGAACTCGCGAACACTTGAACTCCGAACTCCTGACCTCTCGAATTCCAAACTCCCGACCTCTCGAACTCCGAACTCCCAGACCTCTCGCACCTCAAAATTCAGCACCTCTCTGACCTCTCGAACTCCCGAACCTCCCGGACCTCTCGAACTCCCGGACATCACGGACCTCTGAACTCCTGAACTCTCGAACTCCGAACTCCCGACCTCCCGGACCTCTCGAAATCCGACCTCTCGCAATCCCGGACCTCCCGTTCCAACGAACACCCGGCCTCTCGAACTCCGAACTCACGACCTCTTG
The DNA here is from genome assembly GCF_044704955.1 of Pristiophorus japonicus. Lineage (NCBI taxonomy): Eukaryota > Metazoa > Chordata > Chondrichthyes > Pristiophoridae > Pristiophorus > Pristiophorus japonicus. The sequence continues at coordinate 20,473,791 of NC_092003.1, forward strand.
GACCTCCGAACTCCCTCCTGACTTGGAAATATATCGGCCGTTCCTTCATCGTCGATGGGTCAAAATACTGGAACTCCCTCCCTAACAGAACCGTGGAAGCACCTTCACCACACGGGACTGCATCGGTTCACCTATGGGTGATTAGGGATGGGCAACACATGCTGGGCCTGGGCAGCAACGCCCATGCAAAATCATACAATTGAACAGCACAGAAAGACTGTTGTGCCCATCGTGCCTCTGCTGGCTCTTTGGTTGAGCTATTCAATCTGTCCATTCCTTTTCGCCAGCGCCATGCAAATATCTTTCTTCCACGATCCCGAGATTGAATTGTATTAAAAAAAATCTGGGTCACAATTGGTAAAGCAGCTGAGAAATCGGCCCGCCGTGCCTGTGTTTGTGGTAATGTTACAGTTACTGCCCTTTTTAAATCATCATCAACAAAATGTCTTTAACGTAGTAACACGTCCCAAGGCTGGAGCGTTATCAAACAAAATTGACTCCGGGCCATATATTCGGACAGAGGTCCAAAATCTTGGTTTTAAGGAGCGTGTTAAGGAGGCTAGAGCGGCGGGGAGGTTTAGGCAGGGAATTCCAGAGTTTCGGTACCAGACAGCTGAAGGCACGGCCGCCAATGGTGGAGCGATGGAAATCGGGTGGATGTGCAAGAGGCCAGGATTGGAGGAGTGCAGATACCAGCCAGTGCATTTCATGTAATATCTGTCATTTCCGCGAATGCTGTGCTCCACCTCAGGGACAGTTGATGGATGGCAGACTGCGACATTTCACTCTGTTCCTCCTTGTGCCTTTTTCCTCTGATCTGGGCTGGGAATATAGGATTCTGTACCCCGAACAAATTACCGTGATACCCTTGCACTGCCACCAGGACGGACCCCTCTCCAGTTCGTAGACCCAGATGGTAGGTTTTGGCCGCATTGGCTACAATTTCATCTCGGGCGTGGGGGCAAGATGAACGGTATCGGCCTGGCCGCCCAGTGAATGTGATAGACCTGAACACCAGGCATTGCATGGAACGGGCAGGGAATCCCACACCGCCCATTTTGCGAAACCGTCGGGACCGCTTTGTAGTGCCAAGTTGTTTGTCCAGAAGCCAACCATCACGGGGGTAACCCGGAATCAGTCAGCCTGCCCTGTCACAGAAGGTGAGTGACAATTCTGGGAGCGAGCAGGCGAAATCAAAGCTGAGTGTGACACAATTTAAGCCCCAGCTGTGTCTTTACAGGAACACTCCCAGATGTTTCTGATCTACGTCTGTACTCCAGTTCCAGGTATGTGTGATTATTCTTGTGCACATTTGCCAGATTTTTGACTGTGTCTCGGCATGATTGCACTCAGATGTGTGACTGTCTGGGCACTAATTCACCCAGATGTGTGACTGTGTCTTGGCACTAATGATCCCAGATGTGTGGCTGTGTCTGGGCACTAATGATCCCAGATGCGTGAGGCTCAGTGTAACACTGCACCCAGGTGCGAGTTATTCTGCCGGCGCACGAATGCTCGCAGATATGTGTGATAATGTTGTTACAGTAATGCTTCAGATGCGATTCTCTGTCCATGAACTAACGCTATCAGTTGTAATTCCAGCTGTACACGAATGCTTGCCGATATGTTATGCCACCAATGCGTGAATGCACGCGGATATATGTTACTGTCTGCAATACTGCTCGCAGACATGTGTGATTCTCTCTGCGTAGAAATGTACCCAAATGTGAGTTAGTCTCGCTGTGCATTAATACTCCCAGATGTTTGACTGTGTCTGTGCAGAGATGTATCCAAATGTGTGACTCGTTCTGTGTAATAATCATAGCATCATAGAAATTTGCCGCACGGAATAAGGCCATTTCCGCCCATCGTCTCCAGTCGACAAAGAGCTATCCAGCCGAATCGCACTTTGCAGTTGTCGGTCCGTAGCACTGAAGGTTATGGCACTTCAAGTGCACACTTTTTAAATGTGGGGAGTGTTACTTCCACTGTCACCCTTTCAGGCAGTCAATTCCAGACCCCCACCACTCTCTGGGTGAAGGAATTCCCCCTCAAATCCCCGTTAAACCTCTCCCCAATAACTCTAAATCTATGTCCCCTGTTTTGACTCATCTGCAAATGGAAACAGGTCCTTCCTATCCATTCTATCAAGGCCGCTCATCATTTTATACAAGTGAATCACGTCTCCCTCAGCCTCCTCTGTTCCAAAGAATAACAGCCAGCCTATCCAATCTTTCCCCATTGCTAAAATTCTCCAGTCCAGGCAACATTCTTGTAAATCTCTTCTACACCTCTCCAGTGCAATCACGTCCTTCCTATAATGTGGTGACCAGAACTGCACACAGTACTCCAGCTGTGGCCTAACTCGTGTTTTATACTGCTCAGGCATAACCTCCCTCCTCTTCTATTCCAAGCCTCGGCTAATAAAGCAAATGTTCCGTATGACTTGTTAACCAGCTTATCTACCTGACCTGCTACCTTCAACGATCTTTAGACCTGCACTCTAAAGTCCATTTGCTCCTCTGCACTTTCAGTATCCTACCATTTAATGTGTCGTCCCTTGCCTGGTTAGCCCTCTCCAAATTCATGACCTCACACTTGTCCAGATTGAATTCCATTCGTCACTGTTCTGCCCAGCTGCTCAGTTGATTGATATCTTCCTGCAATCCGCAGCTTTTTTCTTCATTATCAACCACACAGCCAATTTATTTTTCGGCTGAAAACATCTTAATTATAACCCCTATATTCAAGTCGAATACATTTATATCTACCAGAAAAAGCAAGGAATCCAGCACTGAGCCCTGTGGAACCCCAGTGTTGCAGTTTTGCAGTCAGAAAATCACCCATCAACCATTACCCTTTGCTTCCTGCTTTCTGAGCCAATTTTGGATCCAACTTGCCACTTTGATAATAATGCGCCCAGATTGTGAGTCTGTGTAGAGATGAATCCAGATGTGAGTTATTCTGTTCTGTCCACTATAGGTCCAAGATGTGCCTGATCCTGTCTGTCCACTAAAGCTCCCAGACATGTTTCTATATCTGTTCATTGATGTAGCCATATGTATGATGACTGTTTCTGTAAATATGCATCCAGGTATGACTTATTCGTTCTGTACACGAATGCTCTCAGATGTGAATTTTGCTGTCTCCGCATGAATGCCCCCAGGAGTGTTATTCTATCTGCCCTCCAGGATGTTGATGACTCTTTCTGCACACTCACGCTCCCCAATGTGTGATTCTCTCAAAGCATGACCGCTCCCAGATGTGCAATATTGTCCACGCACTAATTCACCTAGATGTGTGGCTCTGTCGATATAGAAGTGCACGCAATTGAGGGATATCCTGTCTTCGCACTACCCATCACAAATGTTTCACTCCCAGAGCTTTACTCTAACCCGTGTTGTCCCTGCCCTGGGAATGTTTGCTGGGACAGTATAGAGGGAACTTTACTCTGTATCTAACCCATGCTGTACCTGCCGTGGGAGTGTTTGATGGGACAATGTAGAGGGAGATTTACTCTCTATCTTACTCGTGCTGTACTTGCCCTGCGAGTGTTTGATGGAATAGTGCAGAGGGAGTTTTATTCTGTATCTGACCCATGCTGTCCCTGCCCTGGGAGTGTTTGATGGGACAATGCAGAGGGTGCTTTACTCTGTATTTAACCCGTGCTATGCCTGCCTTTGGAGTGTTTGGTAGGACAGTGTAGAGGGAGCTTTACTCTGTAACAAACCTGTGCTGTACCTGCCGTGGGACTGTTTGATGGGACAGTGTAGGGTGAGCTTTACTCTGTTTCTAACCCGTGCTGTACCTGCCTTGGGAATGATTGATTGGACAGGGTCGAGGGAGCTTTACTCTGTATCCAACCCGTGCTGTACCTTCGTTGGGAGTGAGTGATGATGGGACAGTGTAGAGGGAGCTTTACCCTGTATCTAACCCGTGCTGCATCTGCCTTGTGAGTGTTTAGTGGGACAGTGTATAGGGAGCTTTACTCTAGATCTAACCCGTACTGTACCTGCCCTGGGAGTGATTTATCAGACAGTGTAGAGGGAGCTTTACCTGATATCCAACCCGTGCTGTACCTGCCTTGTGAATGTTTGGTGGGACAGTGTAGAACGTGCTGTAGCTGCGCTGCGATTGTTTGATGTAATATTGTAGAAGATTCAATGGAAATTGCATAAAGATAACATTTGTCCGAATGCCAATTCGGTGGACTGCCCCATGTGAAAGTTTGTGGAAATCGGAATATGAGGAGGCCGTTCCGCCCCTCGAACCTGTTCCTCCAATTCAATATTATTGTGGCTGATGTGTACCTTAACTCCATCAACCCACTGCAGTTCCGTATCCTTCAATCCCCTTATCCAAAAGAAGTTATCAATCTCAGTTTTGAAATTTACAATTGCCCTACCCCCCACGGCCTCAACAGTTTTTTGGGGAGAGCTATCCAGATTCGTATCACCCTGTGTGTGAAGAAGTGCTCCCTGACATCACCCCAGAAAGGTCTGGCTCAGATGTTAAAGTTATTCCCCTTGTTCTGGACTCACCTCAGCCGAGGGAATAGTTTCTCTCTCTCCCTACACTGTCGAATCCTTTAATCAGCTGAATCACCTCGATTGGATCGTCCCTTAATCTTCTACATATAATAGGAGTACAAGGCAACTTGTCCGCATAATTTAACCCCGGTATCTTTGTGGTGTATCTGCGCTGCTCCCTCTGCAAGGCCGATATGTCATTGCTGAGGTGCGGGGCCCAGAGCTGGATGCGATCAATAAGGCGTGAACAGAGTATCAGCAGCAAGGCAGGATTTCTGCAGATTGGTGGGCTATGTGGTTCTGAGTAATGTTCACACTTTGGGCCCCACAGAGGAGCTGCAGTAAGGCAGTGAAGATGGTTTGGATCCCGATTTTGTACTTGGATGAAGATATGTCCTTGGTGACGACCAACATTTACCTGACCGAGGAATGCGGCTGGGAGCTGGAGGAGGAAGCAGCCGGATTGGGAGCGTGCAACGTCTCTCCTCTTCACAGTATCCAGACTATTCCAAATAGTCCGAATATTTCACTGGACCGCACCAGGAGATGGAGCAACAATATTTCCCAGTAGATTTCTGGGATGCAGGAGTGAACTTTGGTGATCAGCAGTGTTAGTGCTTTTGGAGAGTTCAGTTGCTTTATTATAGCTGTTGGGTCGGAGGAGTGAAGTGGGGACGAGGGGTTGGGGCGAGGGGGAGGAGGGTGCGGGGGAGGGGGCTGGATTGGGGAGGAGGAGGGTAAGGAGGTTGAGGAGGGTGCGGGGGAGTGTGGGGTGGGCATGTTTGAGAGGGAGGTGCGTGTGGAGTAGGGGTAGTGTGGGTTGGGAAGGCGGGGGAGATTTGTGTCAATGAACATCTATGGGGCGCATTGAGAGGTATCTGCTCATTGTCTCAGTGTAATTATTTTACGAGTTGAAATCCTGAACCAAAATTAAACCTCTCTGCATTTGGGGAAGAGGAATTTTTAACAGGTCTCCTGTACAGCCGCGCTCAGCAATCCGGCACCCTCACCTCCCACCCGAAACGCTCTCCCCCTCCTCCTCCTGCCTCTCGCCCTCTGCCGCGACCTTCCCCAACTCCCCTTCACCGCGCTCTCCCCTCCCACTCTCTCCTTCCCCCTGCTCTCCACCTCAAGCTCTCCCCCTCACTCCTCTCTCCCCTTCCCCCTCTCCCCTCACCCCGCTCTTCCCCTACCCCCTCTCCCACTCCACCCTCTCCCCCTCACCACCTTCTCTCCCATGTTCCCCGCTCCCATCCTCCTCCCGCTCTCCCCATTCCTGCACTCTACCCCTCCAGCCACTCTCTCCCTCCTCCCGCACTCAACCTCCCTCTCTCACGTGCTCCCACCATCCCCCTGTCCTTCTCCAGCTCACCCCCACACCGCACTCTCCCCCTACCCCCGCTATTCCCCTCCCGCTCTCGCCCTCACTCCGCGCTCCCCCTCCTCCTGCTGTTCCCAACACCCCGCTCTCCCCGTCCTGCTCTCCCCCTCACCCCACTCTCCCCCACTCCCCCTCACCCAGCTCACCCAATCACTGCGCCATCTCCTCCGTTCTCCCCCTCACCCTGCTCTCCCCCTCTCTCAGCCATTCCCCCGCTCTCTCCCTCACCCCGCATTCCCACTCACCACGCTCTCCCCCTCACCAGGCTCTTCCCCACCAACTCGCAATCTGCCGTGTCCCCAACATACTGCAGCCACTTATACCCCGTCCACGCGCCACATGCCCCAATTCCCTCATTTGCCTGTGAGCAGCGGGGTAAATTATTTATTAATCATGCAGGTTTGCGACGAATAATCGATTTGCATAGCGAGACTACAGAAGATGAACGCGCAATCTATGAGAAGGAGAGAATTTTCCTTTTGGCTTTGGTATAATTTGCAAACATGAAAACAATTCTTTTTGACCTGGTTCTCACATTGAATGAAAGTTCTTTCACCCCTCCCCCCCAGGGTCATCCATCACGTCCTGGTAGTTCAGTTGCAATATCTACTCGAAACGAGGACTGGAAAATGATTGTAAAATGAAGCACAGCTGGATTTGGAGCAGCGGGAGCCAGTGAATGAAGAATAGGGAACAAACCAAGTCTGGATTTGTAGGGAACAAAAGTTGTGTCAAATGGCAATAAATCTTTTTTTTCCCAAAATAACCTGTCGTGTTACTTTGAAAGGAATAGAAATTCTCGTTTTGGTTTTGTGACGATGCCTCCCAGGTGTGAGGAGAAGCAGCAGCATGTGTCCAGACTGAACGTCCCCTGCCTGTGAAGAACTTCCAAAATAAAAGGACACAATAAACCTTCAAAAGGACATAGACAGGCGAAGTGAGTGCGCAAAAATTTGACAGATAGAATATAATGTTGGAAAGTGTGAGATCATGCACTTTGGCAGAAAACAAGAGCAGTATATTATTTAGATGGAGAAAGATTGCCAAGTGTCGCAGTACAGCGTGACCTGGGGGTCCTGGTGCATTAAACACAAAATAAAAATATGCAGGTACAGCAAGTGATCAGGAAGGCCAATGGTATCTTGGCTTTTATTGCAAAGAGGATGGAGTAAAAAAGCAGGGAATTGTTGCTCGAGCTATACAGGACACTGGTGAATACTGCGTACAGCGTTGGTTTTCATTTTTAAGAAAGGATATATTTACTTTCGAGGCAGTTCAGAAAACGTTCACTTGGTTGATTCCGGAGAGGAGGGTGTCGACTTATGAGATAATATTGAGTAGGCTGGACCTCTAGTCATTCGAATATAGTAAAATGAGAGATTATCTTATCGAAACGTACACGATTATGAGGAGGCTTGAAAAGGTGGATGTAGAGAGGATGTTTCCACTGATAGGGGAGACTAGAACTAGGGTTCACAAACTTAGAGTAAGGGGCCTCCCATTTAAAACTGAGATGAGGAGGAATTTCTTCTCTCAGAGGGTTGTAAATCTGTGGAATTCGCTGCTTCAAAGAGCTGTGGAAGCTGGGTCATTGAATAAATTTAAGGGAGGGATATACTGTTTCTTAACCGCTAAGGGATTAAGGGGTTATGGCGAGCGCGCAGGGAAGTGTATCTGATTCCATGACTGGATCAGCCATGATCGTTTTAAATGGTGGAGCAGGCTCGAGTGGCCGTATGGCCTACTTCTGCTCCTCATTTCTCATGTTCTTATATAAAACGACATGGTTGATATCCCCAGCAAGAATGGCATTCGGGCTGGACATTCACGACATGGCTTCAGCATTGGCATTACGCCCGCCCATGGCCTTTGCTTCATCCTTTGTCCAGTTCCCTGGCTCCCCGCTTGTTAGGTATAACTGACTGGGTCCTGCTGGGATCCCAGTTCCCCTGCAGGAAAACTGAAGCTACTGCAGCGGCCTGTGGAGTTCCCTTTAATCCATTACCCAAATACAGGGCCGGAGTTAAAGCCGTCTCTGGCCATTCGCTGCGTGTGTAGCCAATCGCCATTCCCCAATCAACAGAAATAAACCAGTGACCAGGTACCACACTCCTCCCCTCACCCCACCAGTATTCTACACCCGAGGGCAATGGTCAACCTCACTTCCCGATTCTTCTCCTTCTTTGGCAGTCCCTCAGAGTCTAGGATGACTTGCTTCCACACTAACAAGAATTCTCAGGTGACTGATGAGTCCAATGCGGGATCTACAGTCTCTGTTACAGGTGGGGCAGGGTCGGGTTGTTGGCACGGGTGGGTGGGGGACTTTGGTTGTTGTGCGCTCCTTCTGTTGTTTGTGCCTGGCTTCCGTGTGCACCCGGCGAAGACACTCGAGGTGTTCGATGCCTTCTCGGATGCTTCTCCTCCACTTTTAGCGGTCTTGGCCCAGGGATTCCCAGGTGCCGGTCGGGATGTTGCATTTTTTTCAAGCAGGATTTGAGGGTTTCCTTAAAGCATTTTCTCTCCCCTCCAGGGGTTCACTTGCCGTGATGTAGCTCGGAGTGGAGCGCTTGTTTCGGGTGTCTAGTATTGTGCATGAGGACGATGTCGCCCGTCCATCGGAGCTGATCGAGCATGGACACTGTTTCGAAATATTTTGTATCAGTCTTCGCGTTAGAAGACACTTAAAACATCCCGAATGGATAATCAAGGGACTATAGGTAGGGAGGACCTTAACACAGTATCTATCACTCATGAAGCAGTAATGGTAAAACAATTGGATGAAAGGCGGACACTTCCCATGGACCTGAAGCCTTGCATCCTTAGGTCTTAAAAGAAGTGGCTGCAGAGATAGTGTATGCATTGGATGTGATCAACCAAAATTCCCTGTGTTCTGGGGTGGTCGCATCGGATTGGACAAATGCAAATATAACGCCTCTATGTAAAAAAGCAAGCAGACAAAAAGCAGGAAACTGTGGACCATTAGCCTAACATCTGACATTGCGAGAATGCTGGAGTCCATTATTAAGGAACAGTAGCGGGACATTTGGAAAAGCATGATTCAATCAAGCAGAGTCAGCATGGATTTATGAAAGGGAAATCATGTTTGACAATTATAACTTAAATGGAGAAAAATTGCAAAGTGCTGCAGTAAAGAGGGACATGGGAGTGTTCGTGCATGAATCACAAAAATGTAGTATACGGGTACAGCATGTATTCAGCAAGACAAATGGAATGTTGGCCTTTATTGCTGCTCATATTTCTGATGTTGTAATCCCTCAGTGATAACACCCACATACCCTCACTGTGACACATTGATATAACCCATGCCCCTCAGTGTAACACTCTGGCATAATTCACACCCATCACTGAAATGCAATTACATGCTCCACAGCCCTCGCTGTGATATATTGCTATACTCCACACCGTAACTGTAAAAATCTGAGATACTATACATAGCTCGCTGCAAAACTCTGATATATCCCACACCACTCACTGAAACACTCTGATATACCTCACACCTCACACTGTAAGACCCTGATATAGCCCACACACCTCACAGTAACACCGATATATACCACACCCTTCACAGAAAGACTGATATACCCCACACCTCTCACAGCAACACGGATATACACCACAGCCCTCGTAGTAACACACTGATGCACCCCTAACAGTAACACTGATATACACCACACCCCTCACAGTAACACTAACATTCACCACACCCCTCACAGTAACACTGATATACCCAGCATCACTCACAGTAAGACTATTTTTCCCCACACCACTCACATTAAAACGGATATGCATTTCAGCTCTCGCTAAAACTATGATAAGCACCACATCCCTCAGTGTAAAACACTGATATACCCACCCCCTCCCTCTAACACTCTGATGTACCCCACACCTATCACTGTAACATTGATAGAACCGCACAGTCCTCACTATAAAACTGCAATACTCCACACCTCACTAACCTCAAAGTAACACGCTGCAATACCCTACATTCTATCATTGTAACACTGATAAAAACAACATCCCTCACTGCAACACATTGAGTTATACCACACCCCTCAATGGAGCAATCTGATGTGCCCCACACCCCTTATCTTTACTCTGATATACCCCACACCTACTACTGTAATAGTCTGATATACTCCACACCCCTCACCTTAATACTCTGATATGACCCACACAGCTGAATTTAATACTGATATACCTCATACTACTCACTGCAAAACTGATATCACCAACACCCACACGTTAATATTGATATATTCCACACCGCTCACTGTGACACAGTGATATACCCCGCAATCCTCACTTTAAGAACCCGATATCTGCCACACCCCTCACTGTAAGACTCTGCTATACCCCACACCCCTCAGTGTAACATTCTGATCTACCCCACACCCGCCACAGTAACACTGATATACAGCACATCCCTCAGTGCAATACTGATATACAACATACCCCTCACAGTAACACTGATTTTGTGGAAAAATATTTCCGAGAGTGTATAATATATAAAGAGAGGTTTATTAAATTGGAGACAAAGATTTGGGAGAAGTGTTAGAGACCCCTGTCTCTGAACCAGCTTCTCAATTTGGTATCTCCAGTGAGGTTCTTTTATCTTACAAATTGCGTCACTTTACATCACGTGCATTCAATCATCGCATTACAAGGTTTACAAAGCTTTTCATACAATTACTATCCAAGGCTGAGCTCTTGATATGAACCATCCTCGCATTGTGACAGGGCATTATAAACAAGTGCAGGCTTTTTGGCACCGGTATCGACAAAACATACCCCCACTTATCTCTCCAGTCGTTCATTATCTCACTTTCCTATCTCCATAACTCAAGGCCAGCATACCTTGAAGTGTAACTGTGTTTTTTTTAATATAAAGCAAATGCATCAGTATTGTCCGTTACAAAATTCATTAAAGGGGAAAATAAAAACAAATGTTTGGTCCCATATACTAATCAAGTATATGTCCAAAAATCCGCTCCAACAATATTCCCCCTTTTGGTCCTGGAGGTTGTTCACGAAATCCAGGTGACCACAATGATAGTTGCATGGTGTCATATATTCGTCCTTTGGGATATGTTACTTCCCTGATGTTCCGTATGTCCACCTTGCATGTAGCTCTAGGCTACCCTTCAAAGATAGTGGTCAGTGTCAACCTCGTCTGTTTCTTCATCCTTGGTGTCTTCAGGTATTTCAATCAGGTGTGCTTCTTCTACGGCGATCACACTGGCTACTGGCATCAGTCCGGCCATCATAACTTTACAGCAGATATCAAAATACCCGATAATCAGACAGCAAGTAATTATTATTACAACCAGAATAATTACTCCATGCATAAGATAGGACCCCCAGGATGCCCCTAACAGCCAGTCAAACCAGCCAGATCCTCCTGCTGTCGTGGATAACTTCTTTACCTCCCTTCTTATGTGATCAGCGAGGTTGGTAATGTTTTCTGAATTATCGGGAATGTAAGTGCAACATTCAGCTCCAATTAAGGCACATGTGCCCCCACTTTGTGCTAGTATCTTGGGCCATTCGGTTCTGGAGTACCATTGTGCGTATGGCTAACATTTCAGCCGTTATGCCCTATATTGCTTCAGCAGTGTCGTTAACTATCTGTTCCAGTACCCTTGCTAGGTTACGTAATTCATCCATGGTGCGTCCTATCCCGAATGGGAGCATCATGACCCCAAATAGCCTCTCTACCGGGGTAAGATCTCGTTTTAGTCGACCTGGTGTCTGTACTTCTGCTAAAGTACGTACCCGTCGAACAAAAGGGGACTACATATCCCAAATAACAGGGCCCCCTCCAGTTCTGAGGCAACCAGGGGTAGGCCTTATGCGCGCACACAAAATAAATGCCATTGTATGCTGTTAGATTCGATCCCAATCTCTCTCTCCGCCCCCGTCGCCACCTAATCTTAGGGTCCCAGTCCTGGCTACTTGTCTGATTTTTCAAACCTTCTATTTCAAAGAACCCCTGGTTTGTTGTTTCGCAGGCTATTATGTTCAACCTGGTGAGGTTAAAGAATCCTGCTACAAAACTTGTTTCCTCACCTGTCAGGTTTCTAGTGAAACAAATGTCAGCGGTGGGCTTTCCAACTCCTGAGGTGTTGGTCAAAACCAGCAACGGGGGTCGTACCGACCTGTTGTATTTCGGCTGGTACCATCCGTCAATGCATCCAAAAGGCAACCCCCCCAATCTCCACGTGTCTTTATCCCCACTCTGGTTCCAGTATAATTTACTTCCCCTGCACCGTTTTGTCACATTACCCACTCCGCTACTTCCGAAATATTAAGGGAGATTGACCTCAAAGGGATGCCTCCTTTGCTATGTATGGGTAGTGCGAACATAACCAGCAACTAGAAAAGTTCTCATGTTGTGCATAAAAATAAAACATGTACAAAAAGGTATTCACATGTAAATCTCATTTCGGTCTAGCTAGCAGGCCGGACCTAACACGAACTACGATAATCGCACTGTTCGCAATATATAGTTTCATCATCTTATTACTCTATATTTAACAAATAGTCAAAGGCAAAATGGCCAAATGGCTTGCTTGAAGAATCTCTCGCTGTCAATCTGTAATTAGACAAACAAAAACAACTAATACGTGTGCTAAACGGCTGGTTCAAAAACCTTAAGCTGGGTCCGATGCTTCCATTGTCCGTTCCCTTTACCATCGATGCAGGCACAAGTGTCCCTGCTGATTATAACCTCATACGGTCATATCCATTTTTGGGGCAAACCCCGGTTTTCCCAGGAGGACCCTTACCATAACGCGACTTCTCACCAACGGGACTTCAGGGAGCTTTGTAAGCTCTGCTTCCGCATCTTTTTCTTCCTGATTGTCCCTAACTAATTTACGCATCCCTTTTAATGAGTACTTAGTTCCAAAACATACCGCTTTATTTTGTCTTTTAATGGGCCAACTTCGTTCCCCCCTGTTATGATGTTCTCTGGTAATTGCATCGCCCTTCCTGTCATTAGTTCATAAGGGGTTAATCCGGTTGTCCGGTTTGTCGTGGCTCTTAACTTCATCAATATAATGGGTAATACTTCTGTCAACGTTTTTCCTGACGTTTTCATGGCCTTGGCCAGGGCGTTCTTATGGGTATGGTTCATGCGCTCTACAATCCCAGAAATCTGCGGGTGGTAGGGGATGTGGAATTTTTGTTTTATGCCCATCAGCTGAAATATTGTTTTTTACAATTTTTCCGGTGAAGTGGGTGCCTTGTTCAGAATAGCCTTGCCACTGTTGAGGCAGTGCAACTACGTGTGGGGAAAGCTTCCACCCACCGTGTAAATTGATCTATAATCACTAGGCAATATCTTTTTCCATGGGATGGGGAAAAAGGACCTGTGAAATCAATGTGTACGTGTTCCCATTGCCCCCGTGGACTGTGGCTTCCTCACACTCTTCCTGTTCTTATGCCTTCTGTGCAGCTACGTCTGCAGCTTTATTTCCCTCCTGACTCAGTCAATCTGGACTGGTTCTGTCCGGCTCCCTCCTGTGGGCTTTAATTTTAATAACCGCTACCTGTTTTGGTTTATTACTGGCTGCTAAAAGAGCTTCTATTCTCAGCTGATGCATTATGGGATGTCCGCTAGTTGTGATAAAACTTCTTCTCCGCCATGCTGTCATATAATCGTGTACTACCCCGAATGCATATCTACTGTCTGTATAGATATTAACAATCTTATTTTCCGATAATTCCAGTGCCCGGGTGAGGGCTACCAGTTCTGCCACTTGAGCTGACGACCCCCCATTAATTCGCCCTGATTCAACTGTCTCTAGATCCTGATTAACTACGGCCCATCCGGTACGAGGTAGTCCCTCTACGTATTTTCGTGAGCCGTCCACAAACAAGGTTTGTTCTGCGGTTTGAAGGTTGGCGTCTTTAATTCTGTCCTCTTCCAGATCCTCACATACCTCTTCTCAAAAGTGGGGTCCCCTTCACCCATCATACCTTCTGCGGGGTTGTTTCCTACATCCTTAATTATGGTTACCGCTTTGTTGGGTGTTAAGAGGACTGCTTCCCACTTTGCCTGTCTCATATTAGATACGGTTCTCAGTTTTCCTGTGTTTAACATTTCTACCAATGTGTGTTTAGTGTGGAGAATGATGTTTCCAGTCATCACCACAGGCTCGCTTAATTTTTACCACACAAGCTGCGCAATCAAGCGCGGCTATACATCTGGATAACCCACTCACCACCGAGTTTTCGGTGGTAGAGTAATAGGCTATAGGTCTCCATTTATCCCCGTGATCTTGGGTGACCATTGCCATATAGAAGCCACCTTCATTGTTACAGTGGATGTGGAAATCCTTACCCATGTCAGGCAGTCCCAATCCAAGTGCGGAGACTAGTTCTGACTTGAGTTGACTGTATGCCTGGTCTTGCTCAGGGCCCCACTCTATGAGGTCAAGGGCCGGTTTCTCCCCTTTCACTAATCTTTGTATTGGCTCAGCAATTTTTGCAAAATCAGGGATAAATTTCTGGCTGTAATTAAAGAGGCCCAGTACCTTCCTCACCCCCCTTACCGTTACTGGTCTAGTCATGTCCTTGACAGCATTTTTCCGATCTGAGGGCATTTCTTTCAGCCCCTTTGAGAGGCAGTACCCTAGGTACAGGACCTGGGTTTTCCCTACCTGGGTCTCTTTGGGGTTAAACTTAAGGCCCGCCGTTTCCAGAGCCCTTAATACTAAATATAGGGTTGCCTGATGTCCTTCCTTGGTTTCTGAGGCTATTAATATGTCGTCGACATATTGTAAAATACTATTTCCTGCCGGTACCTCTATTTGTTTTAGTATATCACTCATGACTCGATGGAATATGGCAGGACTATTATGGAATCCTTGTGGTAATCGGGTCCAAGTATATTGTTTATCCTCCACCGTGAAGGCAAATTTTTCTTGTGATTCTGGGTCGAGAGGAAGGGCCCAAAAAACATTGGCTATGTCCAGGACTGTAAAGATCTTATGTTCAGGGGATAATCCATTAAGAATTGTGGAGGGGCTGGCCACTATCGGGTGTAATTTGGGGGTGACCTTGTTAAGGGCAGTGTCGTCGATAGTGAGTCTATAACTCCCATCTGGTTTCCCTACCGGCCATGTTGGTGAGTAAGTGGTGCGAACTGTTTCTTTTAAGATACCCTTTTCCACTAGCCCTTTTACTATTCCTACAACCGCTGTTCTAGCTTCAGGTCTAATAGGGTATTGTCGGTGTGGTTCATGAGGTGGTCCAGGGACGTTAGTAGGATCCATCTTCGCCTTTCCAGTATCCAATTTTTTCTGTGCCCAGACACCGGGCACAGAGGAACATATGCCTCCATACCCTCCAGTCCCGATAAGCCAGTCAGTTTTTTGTGGCTGTAGCTACACCTATACTTTCCACATGGTGCGCTATCTGTCCTAAATCTCCCTTACTGCCATCCGTCTTTGGCCATGTCAGTTTTCCCTTGCCGCAATCAATCAGGACCTTAAATTCCCTGATTACATCATTCCCTAATATTGTTCCCTCACGATTCTTGCATCCGTAAAATCTCATGGGTATATATAAGTTATCAATTTCCACCAATTGAGTGTTGCTCAGGTCGGCCAGTGTGGGCCGTCCATCTGTTCCGTTTATCAGAGTCTTCTTGTCGGTGACGGAAAGGGGCATATTGGTAACGGATATTGAGGTTCCCGTGTCCACTAGCATCTCACACTGTCTACCTACTAGTGCAGACACATATATCCTTCCCTCCTTTTTACTTTGTACAGGGGCCGCCGGACATCACCGCGTGGCTTTGTACGCCTGCCACTTCTGGTATTCCTGTTCTGACAGGGTGCTTGCCTTATTAGGATTGCCATTTTTACCACAGCATGTCGCTTCCAGGTGCTCCTTCTTACCACAATACGTACATTGCTTTTCACTGCCTTTCCTTTTGCATTCCCTGGCAAAATGGCCCGGTTTTCCACAATTATGGCAAGTCCCCCTTTTCTGCCCTCCTCCTGTCCCGTGGCAGAGACCTTTTCCTGCTTTATCTTTTTATTTTCTAAACTGCTAAAGCTTACTGTATTAGCCTTTTTCAAAAGTCACTTTTACACCTTCACAGATAGCTCACCACTCGCCCAGGAGTTTGACCTGATCCCTGAAGGTATTTCTAAATTTAAAACTCTTTTTTTTTTACTGAGCTCGAAGCTTTCGTGTCAAGGGTTTACACAAAGGAAAATGGGAGCGTTTTAAAAGGCATTCTTTATCTCATTCCTAGACTAAATTTATGTCATTCAACCCAATTGCATGTTTTCTTTCGACAAGTAAGTGAGCGTGTCAAATGAATTCTTTTTTTTTTACTACCGGGACCATGTATTTTTTTTATCTTTTACTCAACAAACCTATCCTTTGTGCATTTCCAAGCTCTGTAACTTATCATCCGAATATATCCACACCTTCGTTTCTAACTTAAAATGTAATAACATAAGGTTCACAGTTTCTTAAACTTCCACATACAGGACAACACTACGAAGGGTTAAAAACATATTTCACTCTGTTTGGAAAAAGTGGGTGGAGCTAAAACAGGCAGGCAACTCCACTCCTTCCCAAACAGGCTTTCATTCATTCCGCAGTCAAAATAACTCAAGTACTCTCTTCATTCAAAATAGACACTCACAAAAGTCTCTCTTCATTCAACAAAGCTTATGTCTGGATCCATATGTCACTTAAGAAAGTCACTATTAGCTTTTCTTATGTCATTACGAAATTACGCAAGTTAAAATTAATGATAGGAATTAATTAATGACCCGGGCAGCCCGCGTTTTACATTCCCTTCCTTACCTTCCATGTTCGCCAGTCTGGGACGTTTCCATTTGTTTCTTTAATACTCAGGGTCACGACTACTCAGTGGAGACCCTTTGTTTTCGCAACAAAGCTAATGTGTTTCCTTACCACCGGAGTTTTCGGCTCTCGGTTGGAGTGATCAGTTCCCTTCCACACCAACCTTATTTACTAAAGGACAACTCAAACTGGTTCGTCAGCCTCTTCCCGCTATCTACTTACTCGTATCTTATGCAATATCCCGTCGTGCCCGTACACCTATCTATTCAGTCTCTAACACCAGATTCCAGATACTGTCTTAAGTGATCACGTCTGATCGGTCAGCATCCTGTTCGTGACGCCATTTTGTTGTGGAAAACTATTTCTGAGACTGTATAATATATAAAGAGAGATTTATTAAATCGGAGACAAAGCTTTAGGAGAAGTGTTAAAGACCCCTGTCTCTGAACCAGCTTCTCAATTTGGTATCTCCAGTGAGGTTCTTTTATATTACAAATTACATCACTTTACATCACATGCTTTAGCACTAGTACTTAAGTCGAATCATTGCATTCATACAATTACTATCCAAGGATCAGCTCTTGAAATAAACCAGCCTGCATTGTGACAGGGCATTATAAACAAGTGGCAGGCTTTTTGGCACCGGTACAGACAAACATACCCCCACTTATCTCTCCAGTCGTTCATTATCTCACTTTCCTATCTCCATAACTCAAGGCCAGCATACCTTGAAGTCTAGCTGTGTTTTTTTTATATAAAGCATAATGCATCAGTATTATCCCTTACAAAATTCATTAAAAGGGAAAATAAAAACAAATGTGTGGTCCCGTATACTAGTCAAGTATATGTCCAAAAATCCACTCCAGCACTGCCCTGGGGGTACTGAGGCTTCCACTCCCTTCGTCTGGGTACTGAGACCAACACTCCCTGCCTCCCTGCCCTGGGAGTACGAAGGCCCACATACCCTTCCTTCATCCCTGCTCTGGTGGTACTGAGGCTCACACTCCCTCCTTCCCTGGCCTGCAGGTACTGAAGCGCACACGCCCTCCCTCCCTGTCCTGGGGGTATTGAGGCCCACACTGCCTCACACTCTAACCTAGGGGTACTGATGCCCATACTCTCTCCCTCCTTGCACTGGATTACTGAGGCTCACACTCCCACCCTGCCCTGTGGGTACTGAAGCCCACACTCCCACCCTCTCAGCCCTGCAGGTAGTGAGGCCCACACTCCCTCCCTCCCAACCTGCACTTGGGATACTGAGACCCAATCACCCCGCCTCCCTCCCTACCGCGAGGTTACTGAGGCCCACACTCCCTCCCTGCCCTGGGGTGAAGGAAGCCCACATACTCACACTCCCCCCATGCCCTGGGGGTACTGAGTGTCACACTCCCTCCATCCAAAACTGCACTTGAGATACTGAGGCCCACACACCCTCCCTCCCTCCCTGCCCTGGGGGTACTGAAGTCCACACTCCCACACTCCCTGCCCTGGAGGTACTGAGGCCTACATACCCTCCCTCCCTGCGCTGGGTGCACTGAGGCCCACAGTCTCTCCCTCACTGTTGTGGAGGTACGGAGGTCCAAACTCCCTCCCTATATGGGAGTACTGAGGCCCTCACTCGCCCCCTCTCTGCCCTGGGGGTACTGAGGCCGAAACTCCTTCTCTTCCTCCCTGGGCGTACTGAGACCCACACTCCCTCACTGCCCTAGAGGTACTGAGGCCCACCCACCCTCCCTCCCTGCCCTGTGGGTCCTGATGCCCAATCTCACTCGCTCCCTCACCGTCCTCGGGGTACTGAAGCTTACACTCCCTCCCTCACTGCCGTGGGAGTACTGAGGCCCACACTCCCTCCCTATATGGGGCTACTGAGACCCACCCTCCCTCCATCCTGGCCCTGGGGTCCTGAGGCCCACTATCACTCCCTCCCTCGCTGCCCTGGGATACTGAGGTCCCCACTCACTATCTCCCTGCAGTGGAGGTACTGAGGCCCAAATTCCCTCCCCCCGGCCATGGGGGTACTGAGACCCACACTCGCTCCCTCCCTCCCTGTCCTGGGGGAACTGAGGCCCACACTCCCACCCTCCCTGCACTGCGTGTACTGATTCCCACACTCACACCCTCTCTGTCCTGGGCATACGGAGACCCACTCTACCTCCCGCCCTCCCTGCCCTGTGGGCGCTGAGGCCCACATTCCCTCCTTGCCCTGGTGGTCCTGAGGCCCATATTCCCTCACTCACTGCCGGGGGTTAATGAGGCCCAAACTCCCACCCTATCTGGGGGTACTGAGGCCGACACCCTCTCCCTCCCTCCCTGCCCTGGCGTTACTGAGGCCCTCACTCCCACATTTGCTGCCCTGGAGGTACTGAAGCCCACACTCCCTCCCTCCCTGCGCTGGGTGCACTGAGGCCCACAGTCTCTCCCTCACTGTTGTGGGAGTACGGAGGTCCAAACTTCCTCCCTATATGGGGGTACTGAGGCCCTCTCTCGCCCTCTCTCTGCCCTGGGGGTACTGAGGCCGAAACTCCTTCTCTTCCTCCCTGGGCGTACTGAGGCCCACACTCCCTCGCTGCCCTAGAGGTACTGAGGCCCACCCACCATCCCTCCCTGCCCTGTGGGTCCTGATGCCCAATCTCACTCACTCCCTCACCGTCCTCGGGGTAGTGATGCTCACACTCCCTCCCTCACTGCCGTGGGGGCACTGAGGCCCACACTCCCTCCCTACATGGGGGTACTGAGACCCACCCTCCCTCCATCCTGGCCCTGGGGTCCTGAGGCCCAATATCACTCCCTCCCTCGCTGCCTTGGGATACTGTGATCCCCACTCACTATCTCCCTTCACTGGAGGTACTGAGGCCCAAATTCCCTCCCTCCCGGCCATGGGGGTACTGAGACCCACACTACCGCCCGCCCTCACTGCCCTGGGGGCGCTAAGGCCAACATTACCTCCCTGCCCTGATGGTCCTGAGGCCCATACTCCCTCACTCACTGCCGGGGATTAATGAGGCCCAAACTCCCTCCCTATCTGGGAGTACTGAGGCCGACACTCGCTCCCTCCCTCTCTGCCCTGGCGTTACTGAGGCCCTCACTCCAACATTTGCTGCCCTGGAGGTACTGATGCCCACACTCCCTCCCTCGCTGCCCTGGGGGTACTGAGTCCCACACCCACTCCCTCCCTCTCTGTCGTGGGGGTGCTGAGGCCCAGACTTGCTCCCTGCCCTGCGTGTACTGAGGCCCACACTCCCTCACTCCGTCCCTGCCCTGGGAGTATGGAGGCCCTTACTCCCACCTTCCTTGCCCTGGAGGTACTGAGGACCACACACCCACCCTCCCTACACTGGAGTTACTGAGGCCCAAACTCACTCCCTCCCCGCCATGGGGGTACTGAGGCCCACACCCCTTCCCTCTCTGCCCTAATGTTACTGAGGCCCACATTCACTCGCTTCCGTGCCCTCGTGGTACTGAGTTTCACACTCCCTCCCTCCCTGCCCTGGGGGTAGTGAGTCACACACTGCCTCACTCCTTGTCCTGGGAGAACTGAGGCTCACAATCCCACCATCCCTGCCCTGGGCATACTGAGACGCACATTACCTCCCGCCCTCCCTGCCCTGGGGTGCTGATGCCAACACTCCCTCCCTCCCTACCTCGCTTGAGGTACTGAGGCCGTCATTACCTCCTGGCCCTGTGGGTACTGAGGCCCACACTCCCACCCTCTCTGCCCTGGATGTATTGAGGCCCACACTCCCTCCCTCCCAACCTGCACTTGGGATACTGAGGCCCAATCTCCCCCCCTCCCTCCCTGCCACGAGGTTACTGAGGCCCACACTCCCTCCCTGCCCTGGGGTTAAGGAGTCCTACACTCCCTCCCTTCCTCCCTGCCCTGGGGGTAAAGAGGCCCACACACCCTCCATCCCAACCTGCACTTGTGATGCTGAGGCCCACACACCCTTCCTCCCTGGCCTGGGGGAACTGAGGTCCACACTCCCACACTCCCTGCCCTGGAGGTACTGAGGCCTATACAACCTCCCTCCCTGCGCTGGGTGCACTGAGGCCCACAATCTCTCCCTCACTGTTGTGGGGGTACGCAGGTCCAAACTTCCTCCCTAAATGGGGGTACTGAGGCCATCACTCGCCCCTCTCTGCCCTGATGGTACTGAGGCCGATACACCTTCACTCCCTCCCTCGGGGTAATGAGGTCCATACTCCCTCGTTGCCCTAGAGGTACTGAGGTCCACCCTCCATCCCTCCCTGCCCTGTAGGTCCTGAGGTCCACTCTCATTGCCTCTCTCACCGTCCTCGGGGTACTGATGGCCAAACCCCCTCTCGCACTGCTGTGGGGATACTGAGGACAACATTCCCTCCCTATTTGGAGGTACTGAGGCCCATCCTCCTTCCATCCTGGCCCTGGGGTCCTGAGGCCCAATCTCACTTCCTCCCTCGCTGCCCTGGGGGCACTGAGGTCCCCACTCACTACCTCCCTGCACTGGAGGTGCTGAGGCCCACATTCCCTCCCTCCCGGCCCTGGGGTTACTGAGACCTACACTCCCTCCCTCCCTCCCTGTCCTGGGGGAAATGAGGCCCACACTCCCTCCCTCCCTGCCCTGGGGGTAATGATGCTCACACTTTCTCCCTGCCCTGCGTATACTGATTCCCACCCTCACACCCTCCCTCTCGTGGGCATACTGAGACCCACTCTACCTCCCGCCTTCCCTGCCCTGGGAGCGCTGTGGCCCACATTCCCTCCCTGCCCTGGTGGTCCTGAGGCCCACACTCCCTATCTCCCTCCCTTGGTGTACTAAGGCCCATACTCCCTCCCTGCCCTGGGGATAAGGAGGCCCACACTCCCTCCTTGCCCTGGAGGGATTGAGGCCTACACTCACTCACTCACTGCTCTGTGGGGCCTGAGGCCCACTCTCAATCCCTCCCTCCCTTTCCTCGAGGTACTGAGGACCACACTCCCTCCCTTTCTCCGGGCACTGAGGCTCACACACCCTCCCTCTCTCCTTGTACGGAGGCCCACAGTCACTCCCTCCCTGCACTAGGGGCATGTAGGCCCACACTTCCTCCATCCCGGCTGGAGGGGTACTGAGGCCCACACTCCCTCCCTCCCTGCTCTGGCGCTACTGAGGCCCACAACCCCTCCCTCCCTGCCCTGGGTGTACTGAGACTCATACTCCTCCCTGCCCTGGAGGTACTGAGGCCCACGCACCCTCCCTACCTGCCCAGGAGTACTGAGGCCCACTCTCTCTTCCTGCCCTGGTTTAATGCGGTCCACACTCACTCCCTACCTGACCTGGGGATACTGAGGCTTCCACTCCCTCCCTCTGTGTACTGAGACCTACACTCCCTGCCTCGCTACCCTGGGAGTACTGAGGCTCACATATCTTCCTTCCGTCCCTGCCCTGCTGGTACTGAGGCCCACACTCCCTCCCTTCCTGCCCTGTGGGTATACTGGCCCACACTGCCTCACACTCTCACCTGGGATTACTGATGCCCACACTCCATCCCTCCTTGCACTGGGTTACTGAAGCTCACACTCCCTCCCTCCCTGCCCTGCAGGTACTGAGGCCCAGACTCTCTCCATCCCTGCCCTGGGGGTACTGAGGCCCACACTGCCTCACACTCTAACCTGGGGGTAATGTGGCCCAACTGCCTCCCTCCCTGCCCTGGGGTTGCTGAGACCCACACTCCCTCCGTGCGCTGGGCATACTGAGACCCACACTACCACCCGCCCTCCCTGCCCTGGGGGCACTGAGGCCTACATTCCCTCCCTGCCCTGGTGGTCCTGAGGCCAAACTCCCTCCCTCACCGCCTTGGGAGTTCTGAGGCCCAATCTACTTCCCTACCTGGGAGTAATATGGCCCACACTCCCTCACTCCCACTCTGCCCTGGGGTTACTGAGGCCCTCACTCCCACATTTGCTGCCCTGGAGGCACAGAGTCCCGCACTCATCTCCCTCCCTGCCCTGGGGATACTGAGGCCCACACACACTCCCTCCTTCCCTGTCATGGGGGTGCTGAGGCCAAGACTCGCTCCCTGCCCTGCGTATACTGATGCCCAGACTCCCTCACTCCCTCCCTGCCCTGTGCGTATGGAGGCCCTCACTCCCATCTTCCCTGTCCTGGAGGTACTGAGGACCACACACCCTCCCTTCCTATACTGGAGGTACTGAGGCCCAAATTCCCTCCCTCCCCGCCCTGGGGTACTGAGGCCCACACCCCCTCCCTCTCTGACCTGTTGTTACTGAGGTCCACATTCACTCGCTTCCGTGCCCTCGTCTTACTGAGGCTCACACTCGCTCCCTCCCTGCCCTGGGGATACTGAGGCCCACATTCACTCCCTCCCTGCCCTGGGGTTAGTGAGGTCCACACTGCCTCCCTCCCTGTCCTGGGGGAACTGAGGCCCACACTCCCACCCTCCTTTCACTGGGCATACTAAGACCCACACTACCTCCCGCCCTCCCTGCCCTGGGGGCGCTGAGCCCCACACTCCCTCTCTATCTTGGGGTACTGAAGCCCATACTCGCTACCCTCCATGGAAGTCCTGAGGCCCACTCTCATTCCCTCCCTCCCTGACCTCGAGATACTGAGGATCACACTCCCTCCCTCTCTCCGGGTATGAGGCCCACACTCCCTCCCTCTCTCTGGGTACGGAGGACCAGAGTCACAACCTCCCTGCGCTAGGGGTATGTAGGCCCACACTTCCTCTGTCCTGGCCCTAGTGGTATTGAGTCCCACTTTCCCTCATTCGCCGCACTGCGGGTACTGAGGCCCTTATACCCTCCCTCACTGCTCTGAGGTAGTGAGGTGCACAATCCATCCCTTCCTGCCCTGGCGGTACTGAGGCCCACAATTTCTCCTTCCCTGCCCTGGGAGTACTGAGGCCCACATTCCCTCCCTATCTTGGGGTTCTGAGCCCCACACTCCGTCTCGCTCTGCCCTGGATGTACTGAGGCCCACACTCCCTCTCCTCCTCCCTGGGGATACTGAGGCCCACACTTCCTCACTCCATTCCTGCCCTGGATGTACTGAGGCCCACACTCCCTCCCTCACTGCCGTGGGGGTACTGAGGTGCACACTCCCTCCCTATATGGGGGTACTGAGGCCCTCACCCGCCCCCGCATTGCTCTGGGGGTACTGAGAACCCACATTCCCTCCCTCGTAACCTGCACTTGGGATACTGAGGCCCACACTCGCTCCCTCCCTGCCCTGGAGGTACTGAGGCTCACACTCCCTCGCTCCCTGCCCCGGTTGCACTGAGGCCCACACTCCCGCCCTCACTGCCGTGGGGGTACTGAGGTCCACACTCACTCCCTATCTGGGGTACTGAGGCCCTCAGCCGCCCCCTCTCTGCCCTGGGATTACTGAGGCCAACACTCATTCTCTCGCTCCCTGGGGGTACTGAGGCCCACACTCCTTCGCTGCCCTGGAAGTACTGAGGCCCACCCTACCTCCCTCACTGTCATGTGGGTCCTGAGGCCCACTCTCACTCCCTCACTCCCTGTCCTCGGGATACTGATGCCCACATTCTCTCCATCACTGCCGTGGGGGTACTGAAGCCCACACTCCCTTCCTATATGGAGATACTGAGGCCCACACCCCCTTCCTCTCTCCGGGTATGGAGGCCCTCAGTCACTCCCTTCCGCCCCTCGGGGTATGGAGGCCCACACTCCCTCCATACCGACCCTGCCGGTTCTGAGGCCCACTCTCACTCCCTCCCTCGCTGCCCTGCAAGTACTGAGGCCACACTCACTACCTCCCTGCACTGGAGGGACTGAGGCCCACACTCCCTCCCATATGTGTACTGAGGCCCACATTCCCTCCCTCACTTCTCTGGGGTACAGAGGCCCTCCCTCCCTTCCAACCTGGCTTTGGGTTACTGAGTCCCACACTCCTACCCTCCCTGCCCTGGAGGTACTGAGGCCCACACTCCCTCCCTCCCTGCCCTCGGTATCTTGAGACCAAAACTCCCTCCCTCCCTGCACGGAAAGTACTGAGGCCCACACTACTTCCTCCCTCCATGCCCTTGGAGTATGAGGCTCACACTCCCTCGCTCCTTCCCTGCCCTGGGGATACAGAGTCCTACACTCCCTCTCTCCCCCCCTGCCCTGGGGGAACTGAGGCCCATATTCCCTCACACTCTGACCTTGGGTTAATGAGGCCCACACTGCCTCCCCCACTGCCCAGGCACTCTCTCCGTCTCTAAACTGGAGCTACTGAGGCCCACAGTCCCTTCCTCCCTGCCCTGGGGTTGCTAAGGCCAACACTCCCACACTCCCTGCTTACCCTGGGGGTACTGAGGCCGACACTCCCTCCCTCCCTTCCTGCCCCGGGTGTACTTAGGTCCAAACTCCCACTCTCCCTGCCCTGCAGTGCTGAGGCCCACAATCCCTCCCTCCCTGCCCTGGGGGTCTGAGGCCCATACTCCATCACACTCTGACCTGGGGGTAACGAGGCCCACACTCCCTCCCTCCTTGCCCTGCGTTCCTGTGGCCCTGATGCACTCCGGACTTTCCTGCCTGATTGTACTGAAACTCACACGCCCTCCCTCCCTGCCTGCCCTTAGGGTATTGAGGGAACTCTCCCTCCCTTCCTCCATGCCCTGGAGGTCCTGAGACCCACACTCCCTCCTTACCTTCCTGGAGGTTGAGGCTCTCACTCCCTTCCTACCCTGGATGTCCTGAGGCCCACACTTACTCGCTCACTGCCAGAGGGGTACTGAGGCCCACACTTTCTCGTTCACTGCATTGTGGGGTAATGAGGCCCAAATTCTCTCCCTCCCTGGCCTTGTGGTACTGAGGCCCACACTCGCTCCCTTGCCTCCCTGCCCTGGGGATACTGAGGCCCACACACATTCCCTCCTTCCCTGTCATGGGGGTGCTGAGGCCAAGACTCGCTCCCTGCCCTGCGTATACTGAGGCCCAGACTTCCTCACTCCCTCCCTGCCCTGTGCGTATGGAGGCCCTCACTCCCATCTTCCCTGTCCTGGAGGTACTGAGGACCACACACCCTCCCTTCCTATACTGGAGGTACTGAGGCCCAAATTCCCTCCCTCCCCGCCCTGGGGTACTGAGGCCCACACCCCCTCCCTCTCTGACCTGTTGTTATTAAGGTCCACATTCACTCGCTTCCGTGCCCTCGTCTTACTGAGGCTCACACTCGCTCCCTCCCTGCCCTGGGGATACTGAGGCCCACATTCACTCCCTCCCTGCCCTGGGGTTAGTGAGGTCCACACTGCCTCCCTCCCTGTCCTGGGGGAACTGAGGCCCACACTCCCACCCTCCTTTCACTGGGCATACTAAGACCCACACTACCTCCCGCCCTCTCTGCCCTGGGGGCGCTGAGCCCCACACTCCCTCTCTATCTTGGGGTACTGAGGCCCATACTCGCTACCTGCCCTGGAAGTCCTGAGGCCCACTCTCATTCCCTCCCTCCCTGTCCTCGAGATACTGAGGACCACACTCCCTCCCTCTCTCCGGATATGAGGCCCACACTCCCTCCCTCTCTCCGGGTACGGAGGACCAGAGTCACAACCTCCCTGCGCTAGGGGTATGTAGGCCCACACTTCCTCTGTCCTGGCCCTAGTGGTATTGAGTCCCACTTTCCCTCATTCGCCGCACTGCGGGTACTGAGGCCCTTATTCCCTCCCTCCCTGCTCTGAGGTAGTGAGGTGCACAATCCATCCCTTCCTGCCCTGGCGGTACTGAGGCCCACAATTTCTCCTTCCCTGCCCTGGGAGTACTGAGGCCCACATTCCCTCCCTATCTTGGGGTTCTGAGCCCCACACTCCATCTCGCTCTGCCCTGGATGTACTGAGGCCCACACTCCCTCTCCTCCTCCCTGGGGATACTGAGGCCCACACTTCCTCACTCCATTCCTGCCCTGGGTGTACTGAGGCCCACACTCCCTCCCTCACTGCCGTGGGGGTACTGAGGTGCACACTCCCTCCCTATATAGGGGTACTGAGGCCCTCACCCGCCCCCGCATTGCTCTGGGGGTACTGAGAACCCACATTCCCTCCCTCGTAACCTGCACTTGGGATACTGAGGCCCACACTCGCTCCCTCCCTGCCCTGGAGGTACTGAGGCTCACACTCCCTCGCTCCCTGCCCCGGTTGCACTGAGGCCCACACTCCCGCCCTCACTGCCGTGGGGGTACTGAGGTCCACACTCACTCCCTATCTGGGGTACTGAGGCCCTCAGCCGCCCCCTCTCTGCCCTGGGATTACTGAGGCCAACACTCATTCTCTCGCTCCCTGGGGGTACTGAGGCCCACACTCCTTCGCTGCCCTGGAAGTACTGAGGCCCACCCTCCCTCCCTCACTGTCATGTGGGTCCTGAGGCCCACTCTCACTCCCTCACTCCCTGTCCTCGGGGTACTGATGCCCACATTCTCTCCATCACTGCCGTGGGGGTACTGAAGCCCACACTCCCTTCCTATATGGAGGTACTGAGGCCCACACCCCTTCCTCTCTCCGGGTATGGAGGCCCTCAGTCACTCCCTTCCGCCGCTCGGGGTATGGAGGCCCACACTCCCTCCATACCGACCCTGCCGGTTCTGAGGCCCACTCTCACTCCCTCCCTCGCTGCCCTGCAGGTACTGAGGCTTCACTCACTACCTCCCTGCACTGGAGGTACTGAGGCCCAAACTCCCTCCCATATGTGTACTGAGGCCCACATTCCCTCCCTCACTTCTCTGGGGTACAGAGGCCCTCCCTCCCTTCCAACCTGGCTTTGGGTTACTGAGTCCCACACTCCTACCCTCCCTGCCCTGGAGGTACTGAGGCCCACACTCCCTCCCTCCCTGCCATCGGTATCTTGAGACCAAAACTCCCTCCCTCCCTGTACGGAAAGTACTGAGGCCCACACTACTTCCTCCCTCCATGCCCTTGGAGTATGAGGCTCACACTCCCTCGCTCCTTCCCTGCCCTGGGGATACAGAGTCCTACACTCCCTCTCTCCCCACCTGCCCTGGGGGAACTGAGGTCCATATTCCCTCACACTCTGACCTTGGGTTAATGAGGCCTACACTGCCTCCCCCACTGCCCAGGCACTCTCTCCGTCTCTAAACTGGAGCTACTGAGGCCCACAGTCCCTTCCTCCCTGCCCTGGGGTTGCTAAGGCCAACACTCCCACACTCCCTGCTTACCCTGGGGGTACTGAGGCCGACACTCCCTCCCTCCCTTCCTGCCCCGGGTGTACTTAGGTCCAAACTCCCACTCTCCCTGCCCTGCAGTGCTGAGGCCCACAATCCCTCCCTCCCTGCCCTGGGGGTCTGAGGCCCATACTCCATCACACTCTGACCTGGGGGTAACGAGGCCCACACTCCCTCCCTCCTTGCCCTGCGTTCCTGTGGCCCTGATGCACTCCGGACTTTCCTGCCTGATTGTACTGAAACTCACACGCCCTCCCTCCCTGCCTGCCCTTAGGGTATTGAGGGAACTCTCCCTCCCTTCCTCCATGCCCTGGAGGTCCTGAGACCCACACTCCCTCCTTACCTTCCTGGAGGTTGAGGCTCTCACTCCCTTCCTACCCTGGATGTCCTGAGGCCCACACTTACTCGCTCACTGCCAGAGGGGTACTGAGGCCCACACTTTCTCGTTCACTGCATTGTGGGGTAATGAGGCCCAAATTCTCTCCCTCCCTGGCCTTGTGGTACTGAGGCCCACACTCGCTCCCTTGCCTCCCTGCCCTGGGGATACTGAGGCCCACACACATTCCCTCCTTCCCTGTCATGGGGGTGCTGAGGCCAAGGCTCGCTCCCTGCCCTGCGTATACTGAGGCCCAGACTTCCTCACTCCCTCCCTGCCCTGTGCGTATGGAGGCCCTCACTCCCATCTTCCCTGTCCTGGAGGTACTGAGGACCACACACCCTCCCTTCCTATACTGGAGGTACTGAGGCCCAAATTCCCTCCCTCCCCGCCCTGGGGTACTGAGGCCCACACCCCTCCCTCTCTGACCTGTTGTTATTAAGGTCCACATTCACTCGCTTCCGTGCCCTCGTCTTACTGAGGCTCACACTCGCTCCCTCCCTGCCCTGGGGATACTGAGGCCCACATTCACTCCCTCCCTGCCCTGGGGTTAGTGAGGTCCACACTGCCTCCCTCCCTGTCCTGGGGGAACTGAGGCCCAGACTCCCACCCTCCTTTCACTGGGCAGACTAAGACCCACACTACCTCCCGCCCTCTCTGCCCTGGGGGCGCTGAGCCCCACACTCCCTCTCTATCTTGGGGTACTGAGGCCCATACTCGCTACCTGCCCTGGAAGTCCTGAGGCCCACTCTCATTCCCTCCCTCCCTGTCCTCGAGATACTGAGGACCACACTCCCTCCCTCTCTCCGGGTATGAGGCCCACACTCCCTCCCTCTCTCCGGGTACGGAGGACCAGAGTCACAACCTCCCTGCGCTAGGGGTATGTAGGCCCACACTTCCTCTGTCCTGGCCCTAGTGGTATTGAGTCCCACTTTCCCTCATTCGCCGCACTGCGGGTACTGAGGCCCTTATTCCCTCCCTCCCTGCTCTGAGGTAGTGAGGTGCACAATCCATCCCTTCATGCCCTGGCGGTACTGAGGCCCACAATTTCTCCTTCCCTGCCCTGGGAGTACTGAGGCCCACATTCCCTCCCTATCTTGGGGTTCTGAGCCCCACACTCCATCTCGCTCTGCCCTGGATGTACTGAGGCCCACACTCCCTCTCCTCCTCCCTGGGGATACTGAGGCCCACACTTCCTCACTCCATTCCTGCCCTGGGTGTACTGAGGCCCACAGTCCCTCCCTCCCTGCGTTGGGGCTACTGAGGACCAATCTCCTTTTTCCCTCCCTGCCACGAGGGAACTGAGGCCCACACTGCCTCCCTGCCCTGGGGGTATTGAGGCCTACACTCCCTCCCTCACTGCCGTGGGGGTACTGAGGTGTACACTCCCTCCCTATATGGGGGTACTGAGGCCCTCACCCGCCCCCGTATTGCTCTGGGGCTACTGAGAACCACATTCCCTCCCTCCTAACCTGCACTTGGGATACTGAGGCCCACATTCGCTCCCTCCCTGCCCTGGAGGTACTGAGGCTCACACTCCCTCGCTGCCTGCCCCGGTTGCACTGAGGCCCAACCTCCCGCCCTCACTGCCGTGGGGGTACTGAGGTCCACACTCCCTCCCTATATGGGGTACTGAGGCCCTCAGCAGCCCCCTCTCTGCCCTGGGGGTACTGAGGCCAAAACTCATTCTCTCGCTCCCTGGGGGTCCTGAGGCCCACTCTCACTCCCTCACTCCCTGTCCTCGGGGTACTGATGCCCACATTCTCTCCATCACTGCCGTGGGGGTACTGAAGCCCACACTCCCTTCCTATATGGAGGTACTGAGGCCCACACCCCCTTCCTCTCTCCGGGTATGGAGGCCCTCAGTCACTCCCTTCCGCCGCTCGGGGTATGGAGGCCCACACTCCCTCCATACCGACCCTGCCGGTTCTGACGCCCACTCTCACTCCCTCCCTCGCTGCCCTGCAGGTACTGAGGCCACACTCACTACCTCCCTGCACTGGAGGTACTGAGGCCCACACTCCCTCCCATATGTGTACTGAGGCCCACACTCCATCCCTCACTGCTCTGGGTTACAGAGGCCCTCCCTACCTTCCAACCTGGCTTTGGGGTACTGAGGCCCACACTCCTACCCTCCCTGCCCTGGAGGTACTGAGGCCCACACTCCCTCCCTCCCTGCCCTCGGTATCTTGAGACCAAAACTCCCTCCCTCCCTGCACGGAAAGTACTGAGGCCCACACTACTTCCTCCCTCCATGCCCTTGGAGTATGAGGCTCACACTCCCTCGCTCCTTCCCTGCCCTGGGGATACCGAGTCCTACACTCCCTCCCTCCCTCCCTGCCCTGGGGGAACTGAGGCCCATATTCCCTCACACTCTGACCTTGGGTTAATGAGGCCCACACTGCCTCCCCCACTGCCCAGGCACTCTCTCCGTCTCTAAACTGGAGGTACTGAGGCCCACAGTGCCTCCCTCCCTGCCCTGGGGTTGCTAAGGCCAACACTCCCACACTCCCTGCTTACCCTGGGGGTACTGAGGCCGACACTCCCTCCCTCCCTTCCTGACCTGGCTGTACTTAGGTCCAAACTCCCACTCTCCCTGCCCTGCAGTACTGAGGCCCACAATCCCTCCCTCCCTGCCCTGGGGGTCTGAGGCCCATACTCCATCACACTCTGACCTGGGGGTAACGAGGCCCACACTCCCTCCCTCCTTGCCCTGCGTTCCTGTGGCCCTGATGCACTCCGGACTTTCCTGCCTGATTGTACTGAAGCTCACACTCCCTCCCTCCCTGCCTGCCCTGAGGGTACTAAGGGAGCTCTTCCTTCCTTCCTCCATGCCCTGGAGGTCCTGAGACCCACACTCCCTCCTTACCTTCCTGGAGGTACTGAGGCTCTCACTCACGTCCTACCCTGGATGTCCTGAGGCCCACACTTACTCGCTCACTGCCAGAGGGGTACTGAGGCCCACACTTTCTCGTTCACTGCATTGTGGGGCAATGAGGCCCAAATTCTCTCCCTCGCTGGCCTTGTGGTACTGAGGCCCACACTCGCTCCCTTGCCTCCCTGCCCTGGGGGTATTGAGGCCCACACTCCCTCCCCCCCTCCCGTGGAGGTACTGAGGCCCAAATCGCTCCCTCCCCACCCTGGGGGTCGTGAGTCCCACACTCACTCCCTCCCTGGGGGAACTGAGGCGCACACATCCTCGCTCCCTGCCCCTGATAACCTGAGGCCCACACATCCTCCCTCACTGCTGTAGGGCTACTGAGGCCCACAATCCCTCTCTCCCTCCCTGGGGGTACTGAGGCCCACACTCCCTCCTACCCTCCCTGCCCTGGTGGTCCTGAGGCCCACACTCACTCCATCCCTCCCCTGGGGTTACTGAGGCCTTGGGGTTTCTGAGGCCCACGCACCCTCGCTCCCTGTCCTAGGGATACTGAGGCTCACACTCCTCCCTCCCTGGGAATATAGAGCACCACACTCCATCCCTTACTGCCCTGGCTTACTGAATCACACACTCCCTCACACACTGGCAGGGGTGTACTGTGGCCCACACTGTCTGCCGCCCTGCCTAGGCACTCGCTCCCTCCCTGCCCTGGAGGTAATGAGTCCCACACTTCCTCCCTCCCTTCCTCCCTGCCCTGGTGGAAGCGATGCGTACAGTCCCATCCTCCCTGCCCTGTGGGTACTGAGGCCCACACTCCCTCCTGCACTGCCCTGGGGTACTGAGACCCACACTCCCTCCCTCACTGCCCTAGGGTACTCAGGCCCACACTTCCTCCCTCTCCGCCCTGTGCATCCTGACGCCCACACTCCCTCCCTCACTGCCCTGGAGTACAGAGGCCCACACACCATCACACTCGGACCTGAGGGTACTGAGGCCCACATTGCCACCCTCACTGCCCAGGCACTCGCACGCTCCCTGCCCAGGAGGTACTAAGACCCTGAGACCCACAATCCCTCCCTCATTGGCCTGGAGGTACTGACACCCAGACTCCCTCCCTCCCTGCCCTGGGGGTACTGAGGCCCACACTTCCTCCCTCTTTGCCCTGGGTGTACTGAGGCCCACAATCATTCCCTGCCATGGGAAACTGAGGACCACACTCATTCCTTCCCTGCCTTGGGGGTACTGAGACCCACACTCCCGCCTTCCATGCCTTGGGGTCCTGAGGACCACACTCACTCCCTCCGTCCCTGCCCTGTGGTACTAAGGCCAACGCTCCTTCCCTCCCTGCCATTGGGTTACTGAGGCTTACACGCTCTCGCTCCCTCCCTGCCCTGGGTGTCCTGAGGCCCACACCCGCTCCGTTCCTGCCGTTTGTGTACTGAGGCTCACACTCGCTCCCCCGTCCGGCTACTGAGGCCAAAACTCCCACCTTCCCTGCCTTAGGGGTACTGAGCTCACACTCCCTACCCTGGGAGTACTGAGGCCCACACTCCCTCCCTCCCTGCCCGTGTGGTACTGAGGCCAACAATCCCTCCCTCCCTGCCCTGGGCGTCCTGAGTCCCCACTCACACTCTGATCTGAGTGTACTGAAGCTAACACTCGCTCACTCACTGGCCTCGGGGTACTGAGGCTCACACTCCCTCCTTGCCATGGGGGTACTGAGGCTCACACTCGCTCACTCACTGTCCTGGGGTACTGAGGCCCATACTCCCTCACTGTCTGACCTGGGGGTACTGAAGCCCACAGTCCCTCACACTCAGACCTGGGGGTACTGAGGCCCGCACTCCCTCGCCTGGGGTGACTCAGGCCCACAGTCCCTCCCTCCCCTGCCCTGGGGTTACTGAGCCCCACACTCCCACCCTCCATACCCCGGAGGTGATGAGGAACACACTCCCTCGCTCTCTGCCCGAGAGGTACTGAGGCCCACTCTCGCTCCCTCCCCGCCCCCGGGGTCCTGATGTCCACTCTCACTCCATCCCTCCCTTCGTGGGGGAACTGTGGCGCACACTCTCTCCCTATACTGGGGGTACTGAGGTCACATTCCATGATTCCATTTACTGGGGACACTGTGGCCCACACTCCCTCCATGCCCCGTGGTTACTGAGGCCCACACTCACTCCTTCCCTGCCATTGTGGTACTGAGGCCCACACTCCCTCCCTCCCTGCCCTGGGGCTTCTGAGGCCCACACTCATTTAGTCACTGCCCTGGGGATAATGAGGCTCACATGCCCTCCCTTCCTGCCCTTCTGGGACAGAGGCCGCACTCACTCCCTCCCTCCATTGCCTGGGAGTACAGAGGCCCTCACACCCTCCCTCCCTGCCATGGGGATATAAAGGCCCACTCTCTCTCCCTCCCTGCCCTAGTGGTACTGAGGACCACACTCCCTCCCTCCCTGCCCTGGTGATACAAAGGCACAATTCCCCTCCCTCCCTGCCCTGGAGGTACTGAGGCCCACACTCCTTCCCTCCCTGCCCGTGGGATATTGAGGCCCACACTCCCTCCCTCCCTGCCCGAGTGGTACTGAGGCCCACACTCCTTCAATCCCTGTCTTGTGGTTACTGAGGCCAACACACCCTCCCTCCTTGAAAATGGGGATCCGGAGGCCCACACTCACTCCCTCCCTGCCGTCGGGGTACTGAGAACAACAATCCCTTCATACTCTGGGGTACTGAGGCCCAATCTCCCTCCCTCCCTGTACTCGGGGTAATGAAGCCCACACTCGCTCACTCCAGGCCCGAGCGGTACTGAGGCCCACACTCCCTCTCTCCCTCCCTCGGGGTACTGAGGCCCACACTACCTCACGCACTCCCTGCCCTTGTGTACTGAGGCCCACTCTCCCTCCCTCCCTGCCCTGGGGATACTGAGGCACAAACTCCCACCCTCTCTGCCCTGGGGGTACTGAGGACCACACTCCCTCCCTCCCTGCTCTGGGGGTACTGAGGCCCACACTCCCTCCCTCTGTGCCGTGGGGTACTGAGGACCACATTCCCTTGCTCCCTGCCCTGGAGGTACTGAGGATCAAACTCCCTCACACTCTGCCCTGGGAATACTTAGGCCCACACATCTTCCAGCTGCCCTAGAGTACTGAGGCCCACACTCCCTCCCTCACTGCCCTGGTGTACTGAGGCCCACTCTCCCTCCCTGCCCTAGGGGTATTGACACCCACACTCTCTCCCTGCCCTGGGGGTACTGAGGCCAACACTCCCTCCTTCCATCCCTGTCCTAAGGGTACTGAGGCCCACACACCCTGCCCTGGTGGTACTGAGGCCCATAACTCCCTCCCTCCCTGGCCTTGTGGTACTGAGACCCACATTCCCTGCCTCCCTGCCCTGGAGGAACTGAGGCCCACACTCCCTCCATCTCTCCCTGTCCTGAGGGTGCTGAGGCCCACACTCACTCTCTCCGTGCCTCCCTGCCCTGGAGGAACTTAGGCCCAATCTCCCTGCCTCTCTGCCTTCGGGGTAATGAGGCTCATACTCCTGCCCACTCTGGCCTTGTGGTACTGAGGCTCACACTCCATTCTTGCACTGGGGTTACTGAGGCCCACACACTCGCTCACTCACTGCCCTGGGTTACTGAGGCCCACACTCCCTCACTCTCTGACCTGTGGGTACTGAACCAGCATTCCCTCACCTGGTGTGACTGAGGCCCACACTCCCTCGCTCTCTGCCCTAGGGGAACAGGGGCCCACATCCCCTCCCTCTCTGCCCTTGGGGTACTGAGGCCCACAGACCCTCCCTAAATGCCCTGGAGTTACTGAGGCCCACACTCCCTCCCTCCCTGCCCTAGATGTCTTGAGGCCCAAACTCCATCCTGCCCCTTCCCGGTGCCCTGATGCCCACTCTCAATTCCTCCCTCCCTCCCTGGGGGAACTGAGGCCCACACGCCCTACCTGCCCTGGGGGTACTGAGGCCCACACTTCCTCCCTCCCTGCCCTGGCACTCTCTCCGTCTCTAAACTGGAGGTACGGAGGTCCACAATCCCTCCCTCCCTGCCCTGGGGTTGCTGAGGCCAACACTCCCTCCCTCCCTGCTTACCCTGGAGGTACTGAGGCCGACACTCCCTCCCTCCCTTCCTGCCCCGGGGGTACTGAGGTCCACACTTCCACCC
This sequence comes from Pristiophorus japonicus, assembly GCF_044704955.1. Classification (NCBI taxonomy): domain Eukaryota; kingdom Metazoa; phylum Chordata; class Chondrichthyes; family Pristiophoridae; genus Pristiophorus; species Pristiophorus japonicus. Next base: position 20,509,130 of record NC_092003.1, read on the forward strand.
TCCCTGCCCTGCAGTACTGAGGCCCACAATCGCTCCCTCCCTGCCCTGGGGGTCTGAGGTCCATACTCCCTCACACTCTGACCTGGGGGTAACGAGGCCAACGCTCCCTCCCTCCTTGCCCTGCGTTCCTGTGGCCCTGATGCACTCCCTTCTTTCCTGCCCTGATTGTACTGAAGCTCACATTCCCTCCCTCCCTGCCTGCCCTGAGGGTACTGAGGGAACTCTTCCTCCCTTCCTCCATGCCCTGGAGGTCCTGAGACCCACACTCCCTCCTTACCTTCCAGGAGGTACTGAGGCTCTCACTCCCTTCCTACTTTGGAGGTCCTGAGGACCACACTTACTCGCTCACTGCCAGAGGGGTACTGAGGCCCACACTTCCTCGTTCACTGCATTGGGGGCAATGAGGCCCAAATTCTCTCCCTCCCTGGATTTTGCAACTGAGGCCCACACTCGCTCCCTTGCCTCCCTGCCATGGGGGTACTGAAGCCCACAATCCCACCCCCTCTGCCGTGGAGGTACTGAGGCACAAATCGCTCCCTCCTCACCCTGGGGGACGTGAGGCCCACACTCACTCCCTCCCTGGGGGAACTGAGGCCCACACTCCCTCGCTCCCTGCCCCTGGTATCCTGAGGCCTACACATCCTCCCTCACTGCTGTGGGAGTACGGAGGATCACACACCCTCCCTATATGGGGGTATTGAGACACACACTCATCCCCTCTCTGCCCTGGGGGTACTGAGGCCCACAATCCCTCTCTCCCTCCCTAGGGGTACTGAGGCCCACAGTCCCTCCTACCCGCCCTGCCCTGATGGTCCTGAGGCACACTCTCACTCCCTCCCTCATTGCCCTAGGGGTACTGAGGCCCTCAATACTTCTCTCCCTCCCTGGGGGTACTGAGGCCCACACTCCCTCCTACCCTCCCTGCCCTGGTGGTACAGAGGCCCACACTCACTCTCTCCCTACACTGGTGGTACTGAGGACCACACTCCCTCCTTCCCTCCCTGCCCTGGGGTTACTGAGGCCTTGGGTTTCTGAGGACCACGCACCCTCGCTCCCTGTCCTACGGCTACTGAGGCTCACACTCCCTCCCTCCCTGGGAATATAGAGCGCCACACTCCATCACTTACTGCCCTGGGTTACTGAATCAAACACTCCCTCACAAACTGGCTTGGGTGTACTGTGGCCCACACTGTCTACCACCCTGCCCAGGCACTCGCTCAGTCCCTGCCCTGGAGATAATGAGTCCCACACTCCCTCCCTCCCTTCCTCGCTGCCCTGATGGAAGTGATGTGCACACTCCCAACCTCCCTGCCCTGGAGGTACTGAGACCCAAACTCCCTACCTACATGCTCTGGGCTACTGAGGACCGCACTCCATCGCTCCCTCCTCTCGGCTTACTGGGGCTCACACTCACTCCCGCGTTCCCTGACCTGTGGGTACTGAGACCCACACTCTCTCCCTATACTGGGGGTACTGAGGTCACATTCCATGACTCCATCACTGGGGAAACTGTGGCCCATACTCCCTCCATGCCCCGGGGGTACTGAGGCCCAAACTCACTCCTTCCCTGCCGTTGTGGTACTGAGGCCCACATGCCCTCCCTCCCTGCCCTGGGGGTACTGAGGCCCACAATCATTTAGTCACTGCCCTGGGGATAATGAGGCTCACACGCCCTCCCTTCCTGGCCTTCTGGGACTGAGGCCTGCACACCCTCCCTCCCTCCATGGTCTGGGGGTACAGAGGCCCTCACACCCTCCCTCCCTGCCATGGGGATACAAAGGCCCACTCTCTCTCCCTCCTTGCCCTGGTGGTACTGAGGCCCACAATCTTTCCCTTCCTGCCCATGGGATATTGAGGCCCACAATCCCTCCCTCCCTGCCCTCGGGCTTCTGAGGCCCAATCTCCCTACATCCTTCTCTGCCCTGGGGGTACTGAGACCCACACTCCTTCATCCCTCTCCTGGGGTTACTGAGGCCCACACTCCCTCCCTCCTTGAAAATGTGGGTCCTGAGGCCCACACTCACACCCTCTCTGCCGTCCGGGTACTGAGGACAACAATCCCTTCATACCCTGGGGTACTGCGGCCCAATCTCCCTCCCTCCCTGTACTCGGGGTAATGAAGCCCACACTCGCTCACTCCCAGCCCTAGGGGTACTGAGGCCCACACTCCCTCTCTCCCTCCCTGGGGGTACTGAGGCCCACACTACCTCACACACTCCCTGCCCTTGGGTACTGAGGCCCACACTCCCTCCCTCCCTGCCCTGGGTATACTGAGGCACAAACTCCCTCCCTCTCTGCCCTGTGGGTACTGAGGCCCACACTCCCTCCCTCCGTGCTCTGGGGGTACTGAGGCCCACACTCCCTCCCTCTGTGGCGTGGGGTACTGAGGACCACATTGCCTTGCTCCCTGCCCTCGAGGTACTGAGGAAGAAACTCCCTCACACTCTGCCCTGCGAATACTTAGGCCCACACATCTTCCAGCTGCCTTTGAGTACTGAGGCCCACACTCCCTCCGTCACTGCCCTGGGGTACTGAGGCAGACACTCCCGCCATGCCCTATGGGTATTGATGCCCACCCTGCCTCACTGCCCTCGGTGTACTGAGGCCCACACTCCCTCCCTAACTGCTTTCGGGGTACTGAGGCCCACAATCTCTCCCTGCCCTAGGGGTACTGAGGCCAACACTCCCTCCTTCCCTCCCTGCCCTGCGGGTACTGAGGCCCACACTCCCTGCCCTGATTGTACTGAGGCCCATAACTCCCTCCCTCCCTGGCCTTGTGGCACTGAGACCCACATTCCCTGCCTCCCAGCCCTGGAGGAACTGAGGACCACACTTCCTCCCTCTCTCCCTGTCCTGAGGGTGCTGAGGCCCACACTCCCTCTCTACGTGCCTCCCTGCCCTGGAGGAACTTAGGCCCAATCTCCCTTCCTCTCTGCCTTCGGGGTAATGAGGCTCATACTCCCACGCACTCTGGCCTTGTGGTACTGAGACTCACACTCCATCCTTGCACTGGGGATACTGAGGCCCACACACTCGCTCACTCACTGTCCTGGGTTACTGAGGCCCACACTTCCTAACTTTCTGACCTGGGGGTACTGAAGCCAGCATTCCCTCGCCTGGTGTGTCTGAGGCGCACACTCCCTCCCTCTCTGCCATGGGGGAACAGGGGCCCACATCACCTCCCTCTCTGCCCTTGGGGTACTGAGGCCCACAGACACTCCCTACCTGCCCTGGATTTACTGAGGCCCACACTCCCTCCCTCCATGCCCTAGAGGTCCTGAGGCCCAAACTCGCTCCCTCCCCTTCCCAGTGTCCTGATGCCCACTCTCAATTCCTCCCTCCCTCCCTGGGGGAACTGCGGTCTACATGCCCTAGCTGCCCTGAGGGCACTGAGGCCAACACTTCCTCCCTCCCTGCCCTGGCACTCTCTCCGTCTCTAAACTGGAGGTTCTGAGGCCCACAGTCCCTCCCTCCCTGCCCTGGGGTTGCTGAGGCTAACACTCCCTCCCTCCCTGCTTACCCTGGTGGTACTGAGGCCGACACTCCCTCTCTCCCTGCCTCCCTGCCCTGGAGGAACTTAGGCCCAATCTCCCTCCCTCTCTGCCTTCGGGGTAATGTGGCTCAAACTCCCGCCCTCTGTGGCCTTGTGATACTGAGGCTCACACACCATCCTTGCACTGGGGTTACTGAGGCCCGCACACTCGCTCACTCACTGCCCTGGGTTACTGAGGACCACACTCCCTCACTGTCTGACCTGGGGGAACCGGGGCCCACATCCCCTCCGTCTCTTCCTTTTAGGGTACTGAGGCCCACAGATCCTCCCTACATGCACTGGAGGTACTGAGGCCCACACTCCCTCCCTCCCTGTCCTGGGGGTTCTGATGCTCACACACCCTCCCTCCATGCCCTGGCGATACTGAGACCCACATTCCCTACCTTCATGTCCTGGGGGTACTGAGGCCCACACTCCCTCCCTCCCTGCCCGAGGGGTACTGAGTCCCACACTCCCTCCCTCCCTACCCTGGGAGTCCTGAGGCCCACACTCTCTCCCTCACTGCCTTTGGAGGTACTGAGGCCCACACACCCTCCCTATCTAGGGATACTGAGGCCCAATCTCCGTCCCTCCCTGCCCTGGTGTTGCTGAGGCCCACACTCCCTCTCTCCCTCCCTGGGGGTACTCAGGCCCACACTCACTCACTCTCTCCCTGTCATGCAGATGCTGAGCCACGTACTCCCTTCCTCCCTGCCCTGGGGATACTGAGGCCCACATTCCCTACCTCCATGCCCTGGGGATACTGAGGCCCAAACTCCCTCCGTCCCTGCCCTGGGGTTACTGAGGCCCACAAGCCCTCCCTCCCTCCATACTCTGGGGATAATGAGGTCCACATTCCCTCCTTCGCTGCCCTGGGGGTACTGAGGCCCATCCTCCCTCTCTCCCTCCCTGCTCTGGGTGAACTGAAGCCCACACTCCCTCCCTCCCTGCCCTGGGTTACTGAGGACAACGCTCCCTCTCTCCCTGCCCTGGGGGTACTGAGGCCCACACTCCCTCCCTCCCTGTCCTGGTGTGCTGAGGCCCGCATTCCCTTCCTACCTGCCCTGCGGGTACTGAGGCCCATGCTCCCAACTTCCGTGCCCTGGGAGTACTGAGGCCCACACTCCCTCCCTCCCAGCCCTGGAGGTACTGATGTCCACAGTCCCTCCCTGTCCAGGGAGTAACGAGGCCCAAACCACCTCCCTGCCTGCCCGAGAGTTACTGAGGCCCACACACTCTCTCTCCCACCCTGGTGGAACTGAGGCCCACACTCAGTCCCTCCCTGCCCTGGGGGTCCTGAGGCCCACAATCACTCCCTCCCTTCCTGTCATGGGGTTACTGAGGCCCACACCCGCTGCCTCCCACCTGGGGATACTGAGGCCCACATTCTGTCTCTCATTGCCCTGGGGGTACTGAGGCCCACACGCCTTCATCCATGCCCAGTGGGTACTGAGGCCCAAATTCCCTCCCACACTGCCCTGGGGGTACTGAGGCCCACACTCCCTCCCTCCCTGACCTGGTAGTACAGAGACCCACACACCCTCACTCCCTTTCTGCCCTGGGGTTACTGAGGCTCACAGTCCCTCCCTCCCTTCCTGCCCTGGGGGTACTGAGGCCCATACTCCCTCCCCTCCTAGCTGTCCTGGAGTTACTGAGGCCCATACGCCCACATTCCCTGGCCTGGGGGTGCTTAGGCGCACACGCTCTCCCTCCCTCCCTGTCTTTGGTGTCATGAGGCCCACAATCTATCCGTATCTGTTGGTATTGAGGCCCACACTTTTTCAATTCCTGCCCTGCAGGTACTGAGGCAAACACTCCCTCACTCCCTCCCTCCCTGCCCTGGGGTTGCTGAGGCCCACACTCCGTGCCTCCATGCACTGGGGTTACTGAGGCCCACACTCCCTCCATCCCCTGCCCTGGGTGTACTTGGGCCCACACTCCCTCACTCCCTGCCTGGGGGTACTGAGGCCCACACTTCATCTCTCCCTCCCTGGGTGTACTGAGGCCCAAACCCACTCCCTCACTCCCTGTCCTGGGGGTGCTGAGTCCCACACTCTCTCCATTCCTGCCCTGAGCGTAGTCAGGGCAAAACACCCTTCATCCCCTCTCTGGGGATACTGAGGCCCCACTCCCTCCCTCCCTGCCATGGGAGTACTGAGGCCCACACTCCCTCCCTACCTGCCCTGGGAGTACTGAGGCCCACACACCCATTCCATGTCTCTGGGGTACTGAGGCCCATATTCCCTTCCTCCCCCCCTCCCTTCCCTAGTTGTCCTGATGCCCACAATCCCTCCCTCACTTCCGTGGGGGTACTCAGGCCTACAATCCCTCCCGATCTGGTGGTACTGAGGCCAACATTCCTTGCTCCCTCCCCGGGGGTACTGAGGCCCACACTCATTACTTCCCTGTCCTGGAGGTACTGAGGCCCACACACCCTCCCTCCATTCCTTCCGGGTACTGAGGCCCATATTCCCTACCTCACCCCTCATGCCCTCGGTGTCCTGAGGCCCACATTCCCTCCCTCACTGCCGTGGGGGTAATCAGGCCCACAATCCCTCCCGTTCTGGAGGGACTGAGGCCAACACTCCCTTTCTCCCTCCCTGTGGGTACTGATGCCCACACTTCCTACCTTCCTGCCCTGGGGGGACTGAGGCCCACACTCCCTCCCTCTCTTGGGGTACAGAGGCACAAACTCCCACGCTCCCTCCCTGGGAGCAATGAGGTCCACACTCCCTCCCTACCTGCCCTGGGGGTACTGTGGACCGCACTCGCTACCTACCTGCCCTGTGGGTACTGAGGCCCATGCTCTCAACATTACTGCCCTGGGGGTACTGAGACCCACACTGCCTCACTCCCTGCCCTGGATGTAATGATGCCCACACTCCCTCCCTGTCCAGGGAGTAAGAAGGTCCAAACCACCTTCCTGCCTGCCCTAGGGGTACTAAGGCCCACACACTCTCCCTCCCTCCCTGGGGGAACTGAGGCCCACTCAGACATTCCCTCACTTTCCTGGGGTCCTGAAGCCCACAATCACTCCCTCCCTTCCTGTCATGGCGGCACTGAGGCCCACACTCGCTGCCTCCCACCTGGCGGTATTGAGGCCCACACTCCGTCTCTCACTGCCCTGGGGTACTGAGGACCATACTCCCTCTCTCCCTGACCTGGTGGTTCTGAGGCCCACACTCCCTCACTCCCTTCCAGCCCTGGAAGTACAGAAGTCCACATTCCCTCCCTCCCTTCCTGCCCTGGGGGTACTGAGGCCTACACTCCCTCCCTCCCTCCCTCCCTGTCCTGGAGTTACTGAGGCACATACTCAATCATTCCATGGCCAGGGGGTGCTTAGGGCCACACACTCTCCCTCCCTCCCTGTCTTCGAATTATGAGGCCCACACTCCATCCCTATCTGGGGGTTTGAGGCACACACTCCCTCTCTCCGTTCCTGGGGGTAGCAAGACCCACACTCACTCCCTCCCTGCCCTGGGGGTACTGAGGTCCACACTCCCTCAATCCCTGCCCTGCAGGTACTCAGGCCCACACTCCCTCCATCCCTGCCCTGGAAGACTTGATGCCCACACTCCCTCCCTGTTCAGGGAGTACTGATTCACAAACTACCTCCCTGACTGCCGAAGGGGTACTGAGGCCCACACACTCTCCCTCCCTCCCTGGCAGAACTGAGGCCCACACTCAGTCCCTCCCTGTCCTGGGGGTCCTGAGGCCCACAATCACTCCCTCCCTTCCTGTCATGGGTTTACTGAGGCCCACACTCGCTGCCTCCCACCTGGGGGTACTGAGCCCCATACTCTGTTTCTCACAGCCCTGGGGGTACTGAGGCCCACACGCCTTCATCCCTGCCCTGTGGGTACTGAGGCACAAATTCCCTCCCACACTGCCCTGGGGTACTGAGGCCCACACTCCCTCCCTCCCTGACCTGGTGATACAGAGACCCACACTCCCTCACTCCCTTCCTGCCCTAGGGTTACTGAGGCCCTTACTCCCTCCCACCCTACCTGTCCTGGAGCTACTGAGGCTCATACATCCTCATTCCCTGGCCTGGGGGTGCTTATGCGCACACGCTCTCCCTCCCTCCCTGTCTTCGGTGTCATGAGGCCCACAATCTAACCCTATCTGGTGGTATTGAGGCCCACACTCCCTCCCCCCTGCCCTGGGGGTACTGAGGCCCACCATTCCTCCCTCCCTGCCCTGGGGATAATGAGGCACACACTCCCTCACACTCTGACCTGAAGGTGATGAAGCCCACACTGCCTCGCTCCCTGCCCTGGCACTCATTCCATCCCTGCAATGGAGGTACTGAGGCCCACACACCCTCCTTCCGTGCCCTACGGTTACTGAGGCCAAAACTGCCTCCCTCCCTGCCCTGGGGGTACAGATGTCCAATCTCCCTCCCTCCCTCCCTGCCCTGGAGGTATTGAGACCCACACTCCCTTCCTCCCTCCATGCCCTCAGTGTACTGAGGTCCACACTCCCTCCCACCCTGACCTGGGAGTACTGAGGCCCTCACTCTCTCGCTCCCTGCCCTGGAGGTACTGAGGCCCACACTCCCTCCCTCCCTGCCCTCGGGGTACTCAGGCCTACATTATCTTCCTGCGCTGGAGTTACTGAAGCCCACACTCCCTCCCTCCCTGCCCTGGGGGTACTGAGGCCCACACTCCCTCCCTCCCTGCCCTGGAGCTACTGAGGCCCACACTCCCTCCTTCCCTGCCTTGGGGGTGCTGAGGTCCACACTCCCTCCCTCCCTGCCCTGGAGGTACTGAGGCCCACACTCTCTCCCTCCCTGCCCTCGGGGTACTCAGGCCCACATTATCTTCCTGCACTGGAGTTACTGAAGCCCACACTCCCTCCCTCCCTGCCCTGGGGGTACTGAGGCTCACACTCCCTCCTTCCCTGCCCTGGAGGTACTGAGGCCCACACTCCCTCCCTCCCTGCCCTGGAGCTACTGAGGCCCACACTCCCTCCTTCCCTGCATTGGGGGTGCTGAGGTCCACAATCCTCCCCTGCCGTTTAGGTACTGAGGCCCACATGCCCTCCGTCGCTGCCCTGGGGTACTGAGTTCCAAACCCCCTCCTTCCCTGCCCGTCGTGTCCTGAGGCCCACTCTCACTTCCTCCCTCCCTATTCTTGGGGCACTGGGGCCCACACTCTCTCCCTCCCTGCCCTCGGGGTACTCAGGCCCACACTCCCTTCCTGCACTGGAGTTACTGAGTCCCACATACCCTCCCTCCCTGCCCTGGTGGTACTGAGGCTCTCACTCCCTCCCTCCCTGCCCTGGAGCTACTAAGGCCCACACTCCATCCTTCGCTGCCTTGGGGGTGCTGAGGTCCACAATCCCTCGCTGCCGTGTAGGTACTGAGGCCCACTCTCGCTTCCTCCCTCCATATCCTCGAGGTACTAGGGCCCACACTCGCTGACTGCCTGCCCTGGGGGTGCTGTGGCAAACATTCCCTGCCATCCTTCCTCCCTGCCCTGGTTGCACTGAGGCCCATACTTCCTCCCTCACTGCCGTGGGGGTACTGAGGCCCACAATCCCTACCTATCTGGGGGTACTGACACCCACATTCGCTCCCTCTCTGCCCTGGGTGGTACTGAGGCCCAGACTCCCTCTCACCCTACCTGGGATTACTGAGGCCCATATTCCATGACTGCCCTGGAGGTACTGAGGCCCACACTCCCTCCCTCCCTGCCCTGGAGGTACTGAGGCCCACACTCCCTCCCTCCCTGCCCTGGAGGTTCTGAGGACCACACTCCCTCCCTCACTACCCCGGAGGTCCTGTTGCAAACTCTACTCGCAATTTAACTCAAGGACATGAAACTTAGACACAAACAGCTCCGTGAGGTGTTCCTCAACGAGTTTTACTTGCAGCAAGGGAAAAGTCTGACTCAGTCAAAGGCTCAGTGAAACCTTCTACAGAGGTTCAAAGTCACATTAACTTTATACAGGAGAACAATCAAAGAAATTATGATTCTATCACGTGTATCAGTTCTGCCGTTGCGGTCAGCAAATACAGATAGGCAGTTCTTCAATCACTTAATTAACATTACATTCTTGTTTTACTTTATATCTCTCCAACCTTTATCGAGTACTTCTAAGATTAGCAGAGCAGCAGTTATTTGTAGGGAGTACCATGCTAACAGGACATTCTTTCTTTTCGGGTGGTTCAAATCAAGGTACCCTCGCTCACACGGATGGGTCCTGTTCTCCTAATTTTGTCGGCTATCAGACAAAATTGGTATGTTTATGCAGAAAGAGGTTGTCCGATCAGGGGCTTCCAGGAGAACTGGGACTCCATTTAGTTTTATTCCAAAAGGGCACAGAAAGTGTAACTTCTAAGAGTAATTTCGACACTCCGCCCCTTTTGGCCTGCACAAGGACAATTTAATCCGTTCTCTCATTGCACCGTCTTTCTCTTTACTTCTCCACGTGAGAACCTTCGGCCGTTGTTGCGACTAATTGTCATGAATAGAAACACAAGGTATAGGCGAAGATTGTCAGAAGAATGTGGCCAAACCCTGCACCAGGCTTTCCCCCAGATACACGGAAGTGGCACAAGGCGACAGCTCCCTGGCCAATTGTTTGTTTGCTGTCTCTCACCCTCTTCCTAATATAGTCAGCTCAGCTGCCGATCTCTTCTGACTTATCCGGGAAGCACGTACAGTGCTCGTCACGAATTAAAATGCACACTCCTCCCTCCTCTGCTCGGAGGCGATCTCGGGCCGTACGATCTTGGAGAGACACCGTTCGAAGTGCTCCCAATTTATCATTGACCCTGTCGAAGGCTTGAGGACGTTGCATTGGCTGCTGATGCGATGAAATTAGCGAGTTCCCGTGACCGACATTCGTTCGATGCTATTCTGTTGGGTGGTACCATTACTTCGACTATTTCATTTAACCATCCCGTTTTGGTCGATGGCTCCCATCAGCATCCCGTCGAGTCCTTGTTGCCCACATAAAGGGTATAGAAACATAGAAACACAGAGGATAGGTGCAGGAGTTGGCCATTTGGCCCTTCGAGCCTGCACCGCCATTCAATGAGTTCATAGCTGAACATGCAAATTCAGTACCCCATTCCTGCATTCTCGCCATACCTCTTTATCCTCCTAGTAGTAAGGATTACATCTAACTCCTTTTTGAATATATTTAGTGAATTGACCTCAACAACTTCCTGTGGTAGAGAATTTCACAGGTTAACCACTCTCTGGCTGAAAAATGTTCTACTCATCTCGGTTCTCAATGGCTTACCCGTTATCCTTAGACTGTGTCCCCTGGTTCTGGATTTCCGCAACATCGGGAACGTTCTTCCTGCATCAAACCTGTCCAGTCCCGTCAGAATTTGAAACGTTCCTATGCGATCCGCTTTCATCCTTCTGAACTCCAGTGAATACAAACCCAGTTGATCCAATCTTTCTTGATATGTCAGTTCCGCTATCCCGGGAATCAGTCTGGTGAACCTTCGCTGCACTCCCTCAACAGCAAGAATGTCCTTCCTCAAGTTAGGAGACCAAAACTGTACACAATATCCAGGTGTGGCCTCACCAAGGCCCTGTACAACTGTAGTAAAACCTTCCTGCTCCTATCCTCATATCCCCTCGCTATGAAGGCCAACATACCATTTGCGTTCTTCACCGCCTGCTGTACCTGCATGCCAACCTTCAATGACTGATGTGCCATGACATCCAGGTCTCGTTGCACCTCCCCTTTTACTAATCTGTCACCATTCAGATAATAGTCTGTCTCTCTGTTTTTACCACCAAAGTGGATAACTTCACATTTATCCACATTATACTTCATCTGCCATGCATTTGCCCACTCATCTAACCTGTCCAAGTCATTCTGCAGCCTCATAGCATCCTCCTCGCTGCTCACACTGCCTCCCAATTTAGTGTCATCCGCAAATTTGGAGATACTAAATTTAATCCCCTCGTCCAAATCATTAATGTTCAATGTAAATATCTGGGGCTCCAGCCCTGATCCCTGCAGTGCCGCACTAGTCACTGCCTGCCATTCAGAAAAGTACCCATTTACTCCTACTCTTTGATTCCTGTCTGCCAACCAGTTCTCAATCCATGTCAGCACACTACCCCCAAGCCCATGTGCTTTAACATTGCACATTAATCTCTTGTGTAGCACCTTGTCGAAAGCCTTCTGAAAGTCCAAATACACCACATCAACTGGTTCTCCCCTTGTCCACTCTGCTGGAAATCTCCTCCAAAAATTCCAGAAGATTTGTCAAGCATGATTTCCCTTTCACAAATCCATGCTGACTTGAACCGATCATGTCACCTCTTTCCAAATGCGCTGCTATGACATCCTCAATAATTGATTCCATCATTTTACCCACTACCGATGTTAGGCGGACATGATTCATTCGTTTCTCTCTCCCTCCTGTTTTAAAAAGTGGGGTTACATTGGCTACCCTCCAGTCCATAGAAACTGATCCAGAGTCTATGGAATGTTGAAAAATGACCACCAATGCATCCACCATTTTCAAGGCCACCTCCTTAAGTACTCTGGGATGCAGACCATCAGACCCTGGGGATTTTCGGCCTTCAATCCCATTAACTTCTCCAACATAATTTCCCGACGAATACGGATTTCCCTCAGTTCCTCCTTCTTACTTGACCCTCTGACCCCTTTTCTATCCGGATGATTGTTTGTGTCCTCCTTAGTGAATACCGAACCAAAGTACTTGTTCATTTGGTCTGCCATTTCTTTGTTACCCTGTTATGACTTCACCTGATTCTGAGAAGGGGAGCGTGGATGGAATGGGAGATACATGTCCACAGGTGATGGGTCTGTTATATCCCCATCAGGGTGTGTACAATTTGTTGTCCAATTTGTTGCCGATGACACTTAGCATTGGTTTTATGTGATGCTGCACATGGTGCCCATCTGAGTGATTAAAAATTGTGGTTGGGATTCAGCAATTGTTGCCACTGATTCTTATAATTTCACAACAATGCTCGTGCGAAATGTTCTTTATTGAACATAATCTTGTTGTGCATTGCCTGAGAGAGCTGGACAGTGACACACTGGTGCGTCCTTCACATTAAAGGGTCCAATTTAACTTAACTCCAAGTAAGCTGAATTTTAACCAGTACTAAGGTGATGCCCACCATTGATGTCTGAGATGCAGACATACCCAGCAGTGTGTCAGCTTTGTCAATCACCGCAACGTTCCTTCAGGCAAATCGCTCAATTACGAGTTGCAGACGTTAACAGTCCTGCAGCTTTGTCCTCACCACGGGCCCTTTCCTGCGTTCTGAAGGGGGCGGTGGGCATGGTTGAATAGTCATAAGAACAGAAGAACATAAGAATTAGGAACAGGAGTAGGCCGTCTAGCCCCTGGAGCCTGCTCCACCATTCACAAATATCATGGCTGATCTGGCCGTGGACTCAGCTCCACTTACCCGCCCGCTCCCCATAACCCTTAATTCCCTTATTGGTTAAAAAATTATCGACCTGTGATTTGAATACATTCAATGAGCTAGCCTCAACTGCTTCCTTGGGCAGAGAATTCCCAGATTCACAACCCTCTGGGAGAAGAAATGCCGTCTCAACTCGGTTTTAAATTGACTCCCCCATATTTTGAGGCTGTGCTCCCTATTTCTAGTCTCCGCGACCAGTGGAAACAACGTCTTTGCCTCCATCTTGTCTATCCCTTTCATTATTTTAAATGTTTCTGGAAGATCACACCTCATTCTTCTGAACTCCAACGAGTAAAGACCCAGGCTATTCAATCTATCATCATAAGGTAGCCTCCTCATCTCTGGAATCAGCTTAGTGAATCGTCTCTGTACCCCCTCCAAGGTTAGTATATCCTTCTTTAAGTAAGGTGACCAAAACTGCACTCAGTACTCCAGGTGCTGCCTCACCAATTCCCTGTACAGATGCAGCAGGACTTCCCTGCTTTTGTACTCCATCCTTCTCGCAATGAAGGCAAACATTCCATTCGCCTTCCTGATTACCTGCTGCACCTGCAAACTAACTTTTTGGGATTCACGCACAAGGACACCCAGGTCCCTTTGCAGCATGTTGTAATTTCTCCCCATTCAAATAATATTCCCTTTTACTGTATTTTTTTTCCAAAGGTGGATGACCTCACATTTTCCAACAATGTATTCCATCTGCCAAACCTTAGCCCATTCGCTTCACCTATCTAAATCTCTTTTCAGCCTCTCTGTGTCCTCTACACAACCAACTTTCCCACTAATCCTTGTGTCATCTGCAGATTTTGTTACACTACACTTTGTCTCCTCTTCCAGGTCATCCATGTATATTGTAAACAGTTGTGGTCGCAGACCGATACCTGTGGGACACCACTAACCACCGATTTCCAACCCGAAAAGGACCCATTTATCCCGACTCACTGCTTTCTGTTAGCCAGCCATTTCTCTATCCATGCTAACACATTTCCTCTGACTCCGCGTACTTTATCTTCTGCAGTAACCCTTTGTGTTGCACCTTATCGAATGCCTTTTGGAAATTTAAATACACCACATCCATCGGTGCACCTCTATCCACCATGCTCGTTATATCCTCAAAGAATTCTATTAATTTCGTTAAACATGATTTCCCCTTCATGAATCCATGTTGCGTCTGCTTGATTGCACTATTCCTATCTAGATGTCCGCTATTTCTTCTTGAACGATAGCTTCAAGCATTTTCCCCACTACAGATGTTAAACAAACCTGCCTATAGTTATCTGCCTTTTGTCGACCCCCTTTTTTTAAACAAAGGCGTGACATTAGCTGCTTTCCAATCCTCTGGTACCTCCCTAGAGTTCAGAGAATTTTGTTAGATTTTCATGAATGTATCTGCTATAACGTCCGCCATCTCTTTTAATACCCTGGGATGCATTTCATCAGGACCAGGGGACTTGTATACCTTGAGTCCCATTAGCCTTTCCAGCACTACCTCCCCAGTGATAATGATGGTCTCAAGGTCCTCCCTTCCCACATTCCCGTGACCAGCAAAATTGTTGGCATGGTTTTTGTGTCTTTCACTGTGAAGACCGAAGCAAAATAATTGTTGAAGGTCTCAGCCATTTACACATTTCCCATAATTAAATCCTCCTTCTCATCTTCTAAGGGACCAACATTTACTTTACTTCCGTTTTATATATCGGTAAAAGCTTTTACTATCTGTTTTTATGTTTTGCGCAAGTTTACTTTCGTAATCTATCTTTCCTTTCTTTATTGCTTAATGTGGGAAGGGAGGGCCTTGAGACCATCATTATCACTGGGGAGGTAGTGCTGGAGAGGCTAATGGGACTCAAGGTATACAAGACCCCTGGTCCTGATGAAATGCATCCCAGGGTATTAAAAGAGTTGGCGGACGTTATAGCAGATGCATTCATGAAAATCTAACAACATTCTTTGCTGTCGTTTAAAATTTTTCCAATCTTCTAGTTTCCCACTAACATTGGCCACCTTATAGGCATTGGTTTTTAATTTGATACTCTCCTTTATGTTCTTGGTTATCCATGGCTCATTATCCCTTCTCTTACCACCCTTCTTTTACACTGAAATATATTTTTGTTGAGCACTATGAAAGAGCTCCTTAAAAGTCCTCCACTGTCCCTCAATTGTGCCAATCTTTCAGTCTGTGTTCGCTAACGACTTTGGCTAACTCTGCCCTCATCCCACTGTAGTCCCCTTTGTTTAAGCATAGTACGCTCGTTTGAGACACTACTTCCTCAGTCTCAATCAGTATTACAAATTCAACCATACTGTGATCACTCATTCCGAGAGGATCTTTTACTTGGAGATCGTTTATTGTTCCTGTCTCATTACACAGCACCACATCTAAGATAGCTTGCTCCCTTGTCGGTTCTGTAACATACTGTTCTGAGAAAAAAATCCCGTATGCATTCTATGAATTCCTCCTCCAGGCTACCCCGTGCGATTTGATTTGACCAATCGATATGTCGGTTAAAATCACCCATGATTACTGCCGTTCCTTTTTCACATGTCTCTATTATTCCCTTGATTATTGTCAGCCCCACCGTGAAGTTATTATTTGGGGACCTATAAACTACACCCACCAGTGACTTTTTCCACTTGCTATCTCTCATCTCCACCCACAATGATTCAACATTTTGTTAATTAGAGCTAATATTATCTCTCACAATTGCCCTGATATCATTCTTTATGAACAGAGCTACTCACCTCCTTTCCCTTCGTGTCTATCCTTGCAAATTGTCAGATACCCCTGCATGTTTAATTCCCAGGCTTGCCCAACCTGCAGCCACGTTTCTGTAATGGTCACCAAATCATACCAATTTGTAATGATTTGTGCCGTCAACTCATTTACTTTATTTTGAATGCTGCGTGCGTTCAGGTAGAGTGTGTTGATACTAGTTTTTAAACCATGATTTTTATTGTTGACCCCTCCTGCAGCCACTTTATATTCATACATATTGTCCGTTCCTATCACCTTGTGGTTTACACTTACCCCAGTGCTACTCTGCAGTGTTGCCTCCTGCCTTTTGCATTCTTTCTTGGGGTCCTGTTCATCTGCGCTCTCACCCACTCTTACCAGCTCAGAGCCCTCTCCTGGGTTCCGAATACGCCTTGCATTGAGGCAGCCTGAGTGTCTGGCCCGAGTTCAGCGTCCAGCCCCTTCGTCCATGTCTTCCTCTCTCTCCTCGCGTGCACCGTAAGTCACGTCTGGCAATCCTTGCCGCGTTCCTGATCGCTGGGGTGTCCAGCATGCCGATCACAACTTTAACCAGCTGATCAGGGTTGTCGTGCAGCTTCCCTCATGAGTGCCGCAATCACGTAAACTGCCGCATAAGCACACAAATTGTGTTCAGGACCACTTTGCGTGTGTCTTTGTGGCTGCCGTTGTACAGCTTCTCTGTCTATTTGTGGATGTCACTCAAGGTGTCATCAGCCAGTTCGCGAGTGCATACCATTTTCACCAAGCGTCCATCATTGTACTTGTAGCTGACGTTTGGACATGTCAGAAAAAGCGCCGTAGCACGTAGGATTTGAGCCTCCTCGAATCTGCCCTGGATATTTGGCTTGCACCTCCATAATATGTTGGTTGTGGTCGACAACTAGTTGGACCTTCCGGGAGTGAAATCTATTTTCTGTTGCGGACGAAGCTGTCGGTCCCGAGAAGGTGCCCGCGTCGCTCCCTGCACCCTTGGGAACTGAGCAATGCTGCAGAACTCTGCAGCCCTGTTAGTCTGGGGCCTCTGTCGTCATCGGGAGGGCGATTGAGTCAATTCAACGTACGTGGGCGGCCTCCGTGACCTGTCTAACGCCGCATTATGTGGCACGGTGAGACAGAGGTCAAATGTCGACCGTCGAGGCCTAAAAGGAGCCGGAGGCATAGAACGACAGCACGGCGGGGACCTTGAAGTCGATGGTCACTGACGTCCTGAAGGGGCTGGCAGGCTGCAGATGTGGCCAGGTTTCTGTCATCACCACTTTGTGGAAGGGCTTTCTTTGAAGGCAGGTGTCCTTGGAAACGTCGAGGTAACAGTGCTTCTCGATGTAAAGGTGGCGCGTATATCGTCTCGATCTACGATTGAGTCTGGCACATTGTGCATTGGGCACATAATTCGGTGCAACAGACGTACTGCCGTTTGCTCTTTGCAGCATGTGCGCAGTTAACAGTGCAGGCTGCGTAAATGGCTGACACCCATTGAAAGAAAAGTGTAATGCCAGTCGGTCAGGAAAAATTAATTTCTGTTCTAAAAGCCAGCCACAGTTTGACCGAATCGTGCAGTGAGTGAAAGATGTGGTTCAGGCGTTGATTTCACCTGGGAATAACTCCAGAGTCAGTCAAAACTGCCAGCGAATTTGTAGCAGCCTTTTCAATGAAGCGACGTGTGAGATGAAAAAATGCCGTCTACTTGATCAGAAGAGTTGCACTTATTCACAGCGCTGTTTTGGGCGAGCAATAATGTGGGCGAGATTTGTTGGAGGGAGTGAAAATGAAGCTGGGCTAAGTCCTGGGCATTCTTTTCGTAAAATTGATGTTTGGAAAAAAAAAATGTGGCCGGGCGTGATTACTGAAACTCGCTGTTTCTGTCACGCCGAAAGTACCGTTGCGCAAAATTATCGGCGCAAATTTCGCTCAATCAGATGATGCCATCCCAGAAAGTGGTAATATTTTTTCACAGCATATTGCACATATGGAAAATTAACTCTCGTAGATATGCTAACAACAAATGGCCCTCACTTTACATTTTGTGCCAAATTGGGCGACATATAGGCGTTACACATCATTTCAGCGTTAAATGGGAGATAAGTGGGCGTTATGCATGGCAAAATAATGTTAAATGTTGTCGAGACTCTGTAACAAGTGTCCCTGTGTACAGTGTGTGTCTTGCAGTGAGGTTTCCGGCTCTGTAACAAGTGTCGCAGTGTACAGTGAGGTTTCCGACTCTGTAACAAGTGTCCCTGTGTACAGTGTGTGTCTCCCAGTGAGGTTTCCGACTCTATAACAAGTGTCGCTGTGCACAATGTGTGTGTCTCACAGTGAGGTTTCCGACTCTGTAACAAGTGTCGCTGTGTACAGTGTGTGTCTCCCAGTGAGGTTTCAGAGTGTGTAACAAGTGTCCCTGTGTACAGTGTGTATCTCCCAGTGAGGTTTCAGAGTGTGTAACAAGTGTCCCTGTGTACAGTGTGCGCCTCCCAGTGAGGTTACAGAGTGTGTAACAAGTGTCCCTGTGTACAGTGTGTGTCTCCCAGTGAGGGCTCAGACTCTGTAACAAGTCTCGCTGTGTTCAGTGTGTGTCTCCCAGTGAGGTTTCCGACTGTGTAACAAGTGTCGCTTGTGGCCAGTGGGACGTCGAGCAGGCTGATCAGCAGTGTCGGGAGATTTGCAAAACGACCCAACATGCGGGGAGCAGCTGGATGGGGACGTCGAGGATGCACTGATGCAGCGTCGGGAGGCCTACAAAAGGCCAGCCGGTGCAGGTGTAGCTGGGTGAGAAGGCAAAAATGAGGGAGAAAGGAACCACAGCGTAACGTCACAGCCAAAGGATTAAGAGGCTGGTGATTAATGAGTATTTTTTCTTTTCTTTTGCCTTATCAGTCGGTAACCTTTATGATTGTTGTTGCCTGCTTAAGTTAATCTGAGGGTTAAGTCAAGGCAGAAGAGCTCAGACACGTGTCATGCTCATCCTGTGCTATGTGGTAAGCCAGGGACGCTCTAGTTTCCCTGACGACGACATGTGCAGGAAGTGTATTCAGCTGCAGCACCTGACAGACCGCATTGCGGCACTGAAGCTGCAGGTGGATTTACTCTGGAGCATCCGCAATGCTGAGGATGTCATGAGTAACACAGTTAGCGAGTTGGATACACCGCAGGTTAATGGGTACGCAGCTATAAAGGGGATGGGTGACGAACAGGAAGAGCACTGGAAGGAAGGTAGAGCAGGGGTCCCCTCTGGTCATTCTCCTGCAAAACAGATACACCGCTTTGGGTACTGTCGAGGGGTTTGACTCATCAGGGGAGAGCAGCAGCAGCCAAGTTCATGGCATCGTGGGTGGCTCTGCTGCACAGGAGGGCAGGAAAAAGAGGGGGAGAGCGATATAGGTCGGGTATTCTAATTTTAGGGGAGTGGATAGACATTTCTGCTGCCGCAAGCGAGTCTCCAGGATGTTATGTTGTCTCCCTGGTTAAAGGGTGAAAGATGTCTTGGAGCGGCTGCAGGACATTTTGAAGAGGGAGAGAGAACAGCCAGTTGTCGTGGTACATATAGGTTCCAAAGATACAGGTAAAAATGGGATGCGGTCCTACAAGATGAATTTAGAGAGCTAGGAGCTAAATTGAAAAGTAGGACCTCAAAGGAAGTAATGTCAGGATTGCTATCAGTGCCACATGCTAGTCAGAGTAGGAATCGCAGGATAGCTCAGATGAATACGTGGCTTGAGGAGTGGTGCAGGAGGGAGGGATTCAAATTCCTTGGACATTGGAAACGGTTCTGGGCGAGGAGACCAGAACAAACCGGACGGTCTGTGCCTGGGCAGGACTGGAACCAATATCCTTGGGGAAGTGTTTGTTAGTGCTGTTGGGGAGGGTTTGAACTAATATGGCAGGGGGATGGGAGACTATGCAGGGAGACTGAGTGAATTAGAAGTAACAGATAGAAAGAAGAAAAGTAAAAGTGGAGGGCGGAGAAACCCAAGACAAAAAGCAAAACGGGCCACATTACAGCAAAATTTTAAAGGGGCAAAGTGTGTTAAAATGACAAGCCGTCTAGGCTCTGTGCCTCAATGTGAGGAGTATTCGTAATAAGGTGGACACATTAACTGCGCAGATATCTGTGAACAGATATGATGTAATTGGCATCGCGGACTCATGGCTCCAGGTTAACCAAGGCTGGGAACTCAACATCCAGGGATATTCAACATTCAGGAATGATAGACAAAAAGGAAAACGAGGTGGGTTGGTGTTGATGGTTGAAGAGGCAATTAAGGCAATTGTAAGGAAGGACATTAGCCTGGATGATCTGGAATCGGTATGGGTTCAACTACGAAATACCAGAGGGCAGAAGACGGTAGTGGGAGTTGTGTACAGGCCACCAAACAGTAGTCGTGAGGTTGCGAACAGCATCAAACAAGAAATTAGGGATGCGTGCAATAAAGTTACATCAGTTATAATGGGCGACTTTAATCTACATATAATCTACAAAGTCTTACCAATGCGGTGGAGGAGGATTTCCTGGAGTATATTAGGGAATGTTTTCTCGACCAATATGTCGAGGAACCAACTCGAGGGCTGGCCATCCTTGACTGGGTGATGTGGAATGAGAAAGGACTAATGAGCAATTTTGTTGTGCGAGGCTCCATTGGGAAGAGTCCCATAATATTGTAGAATTCTTTATTAAGATGGAGAGTGAAACATTTATTTCAGAGACTAGGGTCCTGAACTTAAGGACAGGTAACTTCAATGTATGAGATGTGAATTGGCTAGAATAGACTGGCGAATGACAATAAAATGTTTATAAAATTGTCCCAGGCCTCAGGTTTGCTGCTCTTTCTGACCCGTTTATATGCTTCTTCCTTAGATTTAACACCATCCTTAATTTTCCATGTTAGCCACGGTTGAGCCATCGTTCCCGTTTTATTTTTACTCCAGCCAGGGATGTACCATTGTTGAAGTTCTTCCAAGTGATATTTAAATGTTTGCCATCACCTATCCACCGTCAAACTTTTAAGTATCATTCGCCAGTCTATTCTCGCAGAGGAGGGCAAAGGGTTTAATTAGGAGGGGGGAAATAGTGTATGAGAGGAAGCTTGCTGGGAACATAAAAACTAACTGCAAAATCCTCTACTGACATGTGAGGAGAAAAACATTAGTAAAGACAAACGTAGGTCCCTTGCAGTCAGATTCAGGTGAATTTATAATGTGGAACAAAGAAACAGCGGCCCAGTTGAACAAGTAATTTTTTTCTGTCTATACGAAGGAAGACAAAAATTAAGTCCCGAAATATTGGGGGACCGAGTATTTAGTTAGAAGGAGGAACTGAATGAAATCCTTATTAGGTAGGAAATTGTGTTAGGGAAATTGATGTGATTGAAGGCCGATAAATCCCCGGTGTCTGATAGTCTGCATCCCAGAGTAGTTAAGTAAGTGACCCGAGAAATAGTAGATCAGTTCCTATGGACTGCAGGGTAGCAAATGTAACACCACTTTTTGAGAAAGGAGGGAGAGAGAAAACGGGTAATTATAGACTGGTGTTCCAGAGATCAGTAGTTGGGAAAATGTTGGAATCAATTATTAAGGAAGAAATAGCAGCACATTTGGAAAGGACTGATAGGATCAGTCCAAGTCAGCATGGATTTATGAAGGGAAATCAAGCTTGACAAACCTTCTAGAATTTTTTAATGATGTAACTAGTAGAACCAGTAGATGTGGTGTATTTGGACTTTCAAGAGGCTTTTGACAAGGCCCCACACAAGAGATTGTTGTGCAAAATTAAAGCACATGGTATTGGGGGTAATGTGCTGACGTGGATAGAGAACTGGTTGGCAGACAGGAAGCAGAGAGTCGGGATAAACGGGTCCTTTTCAGAATGTCAGGCAGTGACTCGTGCGGTGCTGAAGGGCTCAGTGCTGGGGCCCCAGATATTTACAATATACATTTATGATTTAGATGAAGGAATTGAGTGCGGTGTCTCCAAGGTTGCAGATGACACTAAGCTGGGTAGCGGTGTGAGCTGTGAGGAGGACGCTAAGAGGTTGCAGGTTGATTGGACAGGTTAGGGGAGTGGGCAACTGCATAGCGGATGCAATTTAATGTGGATAAATGTGAGGTTATCCACTGTGGTAGCAAAAGCACGAATGCAGAATATTATCTGAATTGTGGATGATTCGGAAAAGGGCAGGTGCAACGAGAACTGGGTGTCATGGTGCATCAGTCATTGAAAGTTGGCATGCAGGTACAGTAGGTGGTGAAGAAGACAAATTATATGTTGGCCTTCATAGCTAGGGGATTTGAGTATAGTAGCAGGTAGGTCTTTCTGCAGTTGTACAGGACCTTGCTGAGGCCTCACCTGGAGTATTGTGTTCAGTTTTGGTCTCCTAATCTGAGAAAGGACATTCTTGCTATTGAGGGAGTGCAGCGAAGGTTCACCAGACTGATTCCAGGGATGGCGGGACTGGCATATGAAGAGAGACTGGATCGACTAAGCTTATATTCACTGGCATTTATTAGGACGAGAGGGGATCTCATAGAAACATACAACATTCTGACGGGACTGCACAGATTAGATGTAGGAAGAATGTTACCGATGTCGGGCATGTCCAGAACCAGGGAACACAGTCTAACGATAAGGGGTAAGCCATTTACGACTGAGATGAAGAGAAACTTCTTTACTCAGAGAGTTGTTAGGCTGTGGAATTGCCTACCGCAGAGAGTTGTTGATGCCTATTTATTGGATATGTTGAAGAGGGAGTTAGATATGGCCCTTACTGCTATAGGGATACACGGGTATGGACAGAAAGCAGGAAAGGCGTACTGAGGGAATGATCAACCATGATCTTATTGAATGGCGGGAAAGGCTCGAAGGGCTGAATGGCCTACTCTCGCGCCTATTTACTATGTTTTAACCTTTCCATGTACAGTGTGTGTCTCTCCAAGTGAGGAATCAGACTATGTAACAATTGTCCCTGTGTACAGTGTGTGTCTTTCCCAGTGAGGACTCAGGCTGCGTAACAAGTGTTCCTATGAGTGTGTGTCTCTACCAGGGAGGACCCAGACCGTGTAACAAGTGTCCCTGTGTACAGTGTGTGTCGCTCCCAGTGAGGACTCAGAATGTGTAACAAGTGTCTCGGTGTGCAGTGTGTGCCTCCCCCAGTGAGGAGTCAGACAGTGTAACAAGTGTCCCTGTGTAGAGTGCGTGTCTCTCCCAGTAAGGAGTCAGACTGTGTAACACGTACCTCTGTATAGAATGTGTGTCTCTCCGAGTGAGGACACAGACTGTGCAACAAATGTCCGTGTGTACAATGTGTGTCTCTCCCAGTGAGGAGTCAGAGTCTGTAACACGTGTCCCTGTGTACAGTATGTCTGTCTCTCAGTGACGACTCAGTCTGTGTAACAAGTGTCCCTGTGTACATTGTGTGTCTCTCCCAGTGAGGAGTCAGATTCTGTTACAAGTGTCCCTGTGTACAGTGAGTGTCTCACAGTTAGGACTCAGACTGTGTAACAAGTGTCCCGGTGTAAAGTTTGTGTCTCTCCCAGTGAGGACTTAGACTGTGTAACAAGTATCCCTGTGTACAGTATGTGTCTCTCCCAGTGAGGTCTCAGACTGTGGAACAAGTTTGCCTGTGTACAGTGTGAGTCTCTCCCAGTGAGGACTCAGACTTTGTAACACGTGTCCCTGTATATAGTGTGTGTCTCTCACAGTGAGGAGTCAGACTGTGTCACAAATGTCAATGTGTACAAAGTGTGCCTCTCCCAGTGAGGACTCAGTCTTTGTAACAAATGTCCCTGTGCACAGTGTGTGTCTCTCCCAGTGAGGACTCAGACTGTGTAACAGGTGTAACTGTGTACAGTGTGTAACTCTCCCAGTGAAGAGTCAGACTGTGTAATAAGTGTCCCTCTGTTCAATGTGTGACTCTCCCAGTGAGAACTCAGACTATGTAACAAGAGTCCTTGAGTACAGTGTGTGACTCTCCCAGTGAGGAGTCAGACTGTGCAACAAGTGTCCCCCTGTAGTGTGTGTCTCTCACAGTGAGGATTCAGATTGTGTAACAATTGTCCCTGTGTGCAGTGTGTGTCTCTCGCAATGAGGACTCAGACTGTGTAACAAGTGTCCCTGTGCACAGTGTGTGTCTCTCCCAGTGAGGAGTCAGACTGTGGAACAAGTGTAACAATGTACAGTGTGTGTCTCTCCCAGTGAAGAGTCAGACTGTGTAACAAGAGTCCCCGTGCAGTGTGTATCTCTCAGTTAGGACTCACACTGTGTAACAAGTGTCACTGTCTACAATGTGTGTCTCTCCCATGAGGACTCAGACTGCGTAACAAGAGTCCCTGAGTACAGTGTGTGTCTCTCCCAGTGAGGAGTCAGACTGTAGAACAAGTGTCATTGTGTACAGTGTGTGTCTCTCCCAGTGAGGACTCAGACTCTGTAACAAGTGTCGCGGTGTACAGATTGTGTCTCTCCCAGTGAGGGCTTAGACTGTGTAACAAGTATGCCTGTGTACAGTATGTGTCTCTCCCAGTGAGGTCTCAGACTGTGGAACAAGTGTGCCTGTGTAGAGTGTGTGTCTCTCCCAGTGAGGACTCAGACTCTGTAACAAGTGTCCCTGTATATAGTGTGTGTCTCTCACAGTGAGGAGTCAGACTGTGTCACAACTGTCAATGTGTACAACGTGTTTCTGTCCCAGCGAGGACTCAGTCTGTGTAACAAATGTCCCTGTTCACAGAGTGTGTCTTTCCCAGTAAGGACTCAGACTGTGTAATAAGTGTCCCTGTGTAGAGTGTGTGTCTCTCCCAGTGAGCACTCAGATTCTGTAACAACTGTCCCTGCATATACTGTGTGTCTCTCCCAGTAAGGAGTCAGACTGTTCAACAAGTGTAACTGTGTACAGTGTGTGTCTCACCCAGTGAAGAGTCAGACTGTGTAACAAGTGTCCCTGTGTAGAGTGTGTGTCTCTCCCAGTGAGGAGTCAGACTGTGTAACAAGTGTCCCCGTGTACAGTGTGTGTCTCTCCCAGTGAGGATTCAGACTGTGTAACAAGTGTAACTATGTACAGTGTGTGTCTCTCCCAGTGAAGAGTCAGACTGTGTAATAACTGTCCCTCTGTTCAATGTGTGACTCTCCCAGTGCGAACTCAGACTATGTAACAAGAGTCCCTGAGTAAAGTGTGTGTCTCTCCCAGTGAGGATTCAGACTGTGTAACAAATGTCCCTGTGCATAGTGTGTGTCTCTCCCATTGAGGAATCAGACTGTGTCACAACTGTCCCTGTGTACAATGTGTGTCTCTCCCAGTGAGGAGTCAGACAAAGTAAAAGTGTCCCTGTGTAAAGTATGTTTCTCTCCCAGTGAGTAGTCAGACTGTGTAACAAGTGTCCAGGTGCAGAGTGTGTGTCTCTCCCATTGAGGACTCAGACTGTGTAACACGTGTCCCTGTATATAGTGTGTGACTCTCCCAGTGAGGAGTCAGACTGTGCAACAAGTGTCCCCCTGTAGTGTGTGTCTCTCACAGTGAGGATTCAGATTGTGTAACAATTGTCCCTGTGTGCAGTGTGGGTCTCTCGCAATGAGGACTCAGACTGTGTAACAAGTGTCCCTGTGCACAGTGTGTGTCTCTCCCAGTGAGGAGTCACACTGTGTCACAACTGTCCCTGTGTACAATGTGTGTCTCTCCCAGTGAGGACTCAGTCTGTGTAACAAGTGTCCCTGTATACAATGTGTGTCTCTTCCAGTGAGGAGTCAGACTAGGTAACAAGTGTCCCTGTGTAAAGTGTATTTCTGTCCCAGTGAGGACTCAGACTGTGTAACAAGTGTCCATAGAGTGTGTGTCTCGCCCATTGAGGACTCAGACTGTGTAACAAGTGTCCCTGTGTACATTGCGTGTCTCTCCCAGTGAGGACTCAGACTCTGTAACAACTGTCCCTGTATATACTCTGTGTCTCTCCCAGTGAGGAGTCAGACTGTGGAACAAGTATAACTTTGTACAGTTTGTGTCTCTCCCGGTGAAGAGTCAGACTGTGCAACAAGAGTTCCCGTGCAGTGTGTATCTCTCAGTTAGGACTCACACTGTGTAACAAGTGTCACTGTGTACAATGTGTGTCTCTCCCATGAGGACTCAGACTGCGTAACAAGAGTCCCTGAGTACAGTGTGTGTCTCTCCCAGTGAGGAGTCAGACTGTAGAACAAGTGTCACTGTGTACAGTGTGTGTCTCTCCCAGTGAGGACTCAGACTCTGTAACAAGTATCGCAGTGTACAGTATGTGTCTCTCCCAGTGAGGTCTCAGACTGTGGAACAAGTGTGCCTGTGAGGAGTGTGTGTCTCTCCCAGTGAGGACTCAGACTCTGTAACAAGTGTCCCTGTATATAGTGTGTGTCTCTCACAGTGAGGAGTCAGACTGTGTCACAACTGTCAATGTGTACAAAGTGTGTCTCTCCCAGCGAGGACTCAGTCTGTGTAACAAATGTCCCTGTTCACAGTGTGTGTCTCTCCCAGTGAGGATTAAGACTGTGTAATAAGTGTCCCTGTGTAGAGTGTGTGTCTCTCCCAGTGAGGACTCAGATTCTGTAACAACTTTCCCTGCATATACTGTGTGTCTCTCCCAGTAAGGAGTCAGACTGTGTAACAATTGTAACTGTGTACAGTGTGTGTCTCACCCAGTGAAGAGCCAGACTGTGTAACAAGTGTCCCTGTGTAGAATGTGTGTCTCTCCCAGTGGGGAGTCAGACTGTGTAACAAGTGTCCCCGTGTACAGTGTGTGTCTCTCCCAGTGAGGATTCAGACTGTGTAACAAGTGTAACTATGTACAGTGTGTGTCTCTCCCAGTGAAGAGTCAGACTGTGAAATAACTGTCCATCTGTTCAATGTGTGACTCTCCCACTGTGAACTCAGGCTATGTAACAAGAGTCCCTGAGTAAAGTGTGTGTCTCTCCCAGTGAGGATTCAGACTGTGTAACAAATGTCCCTATGCACAGTGTGTGTCTCTCCCATTGAGGAATCAGACTGTGTCACAACTGTCCCTGTGTACAATGTGTGTCTCTCCCAGCGAGGAATCAGACAAAGTAAAAGTGTCCCTTTGTAAAGTATGTTTCTCTCCCAGTGAGGGCTCAGACTGTGTAACAAGTGTCCAGGTGCAGAGTTTGTGTCTCTCCCATTGAGGACTCAGACTGTGTAACAAGTGTCCCTGTGTACAATGCGTGTATCTCCCAATGAGGACTCAGACTCTGTTACGACTGCCCCTGTATTTACTGTGTGTCTCTCCCAGTGAGGAGACAGACTGTGTAACAAGTGTAACTGTATACAGTGTGTGTCTCTCCCAGTGAAGAATCAGACTGTGTAATAAGTGCCCCCGTGTAGTGGGTGTCTATCAGTTAGGACTCAGACTGTGTAACAAGTGTCACTGTGTACAACGTGTGTCTCTCCCAGTGATGACTCAGACTGTGTACAAGTGACCCTGTGTACAGTGTGTGTCTCTCCCAGTGAGGAGTCAAACTCTGTAACAAGTGTCCCTGTGAAAAGTATGTGTCTCTATCAGTGAGGACTCAGACTGTGTAACATGTGTCCCTGTGAACATTGCGTGTCTCTCCCAGTGAGGAGTCAGAATGTGTAATAAGTGTCACTGTGTAGAATGTGTGTCTCTTCCAGTGAAGAGTCAGATTGTTTAACAAATGACCCTCTGTTCAGTGTGTTTCTCTCAGTAAGGACTCAGACTCTGTAACACGTTTATCTGTGTACAGTGTGTGGTCTCCCAGTGAGGAGTCAGACTGTGTAACAAGTATCCCTGTGAACAGAGTGTATCTCTCCCATTGAGGAGTCAGACTGTGTAACAAGTATCCCTGTGTACAGTATGTGTCTCTCCCAGTGGGAAGTCAGATTCTGTAACTCGTGTCCCTGTGTTCAGTGTGTGTCTCTCCCAGTGAGAACTCAGATTCTGTAACAACTGTCCCTGTATATACTGTGTGCCTCTCCCAGTGAGGAGTCACACTGTGTAACAAGTGTAACTGTGTACATTGTGTGTCTCTCCCAGTGAAATGTCAGACTGTTTAACAAGTGTCCCTGTGTTCAGTGTGTGTCTCTCCCAGTGAGGACTCAGACTGTGCAACAAGTGTCCCTTAGTACTGTGTGTGTCTCTCCCAGTGAGGAGTCAGACTCTGTAACAAGTGTCCCTGTGTAAAGTATGTGTCTCTCTCAGTGAGGACTCAGAATGTGTAACATGTGTCACTGTGTATATTGTGTGTTTCTCCCAGTGAGGACACAGACTCTGTAACACGTTTAACTGTATAGAGTGTGTGTCTCTCCCAGTGAAGTGTCAGACTGTGTAACAAGTGTCCCTGTGTGCAGTGTGTATCTCTCCCAGTGAGAACTCAGACTCTGTAACAACTGTCCCTGTATACAGTGTGTGTCTCACACAGTGAGGAGTCAGACTGTGTAAAAAGTATCCCTGTGAACAGAGTGTGTCTCTCCCAGTGAGGTGTCCGACTGTGTAACAAGTGTCCCTGTGTACAGTGTGTGTCTCTCCCTGTGAGGTCTCAGACTGTGCAACAAGTGTCCCTGTGTAAAGTATGTGTCTCTCTCAGTGAGGACTCAGACTGTGTAACAAGTGTCCCTGTGTATGTTGTGTGTCTCACCCAGTGAGGAGTCAGACTCTGTAACAAGTGTCCCTGTGTTCAGTGTGTGTCTCTCCCAGTGAGAACTCATACTCTGTAATAACTGCCCCTGTATACATTGTGTGTCTCTCACAGTGGGGAGTCAGACTGTGTAACAAGTATCCCTGTGAACAGAGTGTGTCTCTCCCAGTGAGGAGTCAGACTCTGTAACAAGTGTCCCTGTGTACAGTATGTGTCTCTCCCAGTGAGAATTCAGACTCTGTAACAACTGTCCCTGTATACAGTGTGTGTCTCTCCCAGTGAGGAGTCAGACTCTGTCACATGTGTCCCAGTGTGCAGTGTGTTTCTCTATTTGGACTCATACTGTGTAACAAGTGTCGCTGTGTTCAGAGTGTGTCTCTCCCAGTGAGGAGTCAGACTGAATAACAAGTGTCCCCGTTTACAGTGTGTGTCTCTCCCAGTGAGGACTCAGACTGTGTAACACGTGTCCCTGTGTACAGGGTGTGTCTCTCCCAGTGAGGACTCAGACTGTGTAACAAGTGTCCCTGTGTACAGAGTGTGTCTCTTCCAGTGAGGACTCAGACTCTGTGACACGGTTAATTGTGCACAGTGTGTGTCTCTCCCAGTGAAGTGTCAGACTGTGCAACAAGTGTCCCTGTGTTCAGTGTGTGTCTCTCCCAGTGAGAACTCAGTCTCTGTAACAACTCTCCCTCTATACTGTGTGTGTCTCTCCCAGAGAGGAGTCAGACTGTGTAACAAGTATCACTGTGAACAGAGTGTGTCCCTCCCAGTGAGGAGTCAGACAGTGTAACAAGTGTCCCTGTGCACAGTGTGTGTCTCTCCCAGTGAGGAGTCAGACTGTGTAACAACTGTCCCTTTGGACAATGTGTGTCTCTCTTAGTGATGACTCAGACTGTGTAACAAGTGTCCCTGTGTACAATGCGTGTCGCTCCCAGTGAGGAGTCAGACTCTGTAATAACTGTTCCTGTATATACTGTTTGTCTCTCCCAGTGAGGAGTCAGACTGTGTAACACGTGTCACTGTGTACAGTGTGTGTCTCTCCCAGTGAGGAAACAGACTCTGTACCACGTTTAACTGTGTTCAGTGTGTGTCTCTCCCAGTGAAGTGTCAGACTGGGTAACAAGTGTCCCTGTGTTCAGTGTGTGTCTATCCCAGTGAGAACTCAGACTCTGTAACAACTGTCCCTGTATACAGTGTGTGTCTCTCCCAGTGAGGACTCAGTCTTTGTAACAAATGTCCCTGTGCACAGTGTGTGTCTCTCCCAGTGAGGACTCAGACTGTGTAACAGGTGTAACTGTGTACAGTGTGTAACTCTCCCAGTGAAGAGTCAGACTGTGTAATAAGTGTCCCTCTGTTCAATGTGTGACTCTCCCAGTGAGAACTCAGACTATGTAACAAGAGTCCTTGAGTACGGTGTGTGACTCTCCCAGTGAGGAGTCAGACTGTGCAACAAGTGTCCCCCTGTAGTGTGTGTCTCTCACAGTGAGGATTCAGATTGTGTAACAATTGTCCCTGTGTGCAGTGTGTGTCTCTCGCAATGAGGACTCAGACTGTGTAACAAGTGTCCCTGTGCACAGTGTGTGTCTCTCCCAGTGAGGAGTCAGACTGTGGAACAAGTGTAACAATGTACAGTGTGTGTCTCTCCCAGTGAAGAGTCAGACTGTGTAACAAGAGTCCCCGTGCAGTGTGTATCTCTCAGTTAGGACTCACACTGTGTAACAAGTGTCACTGTCTACAATGTGTGTCTCTCCCATGAGGACTCAGACTGCGTAACAAGAGTCCCTGAGTACAGTGTGTGTCTCTCCCAGTGAGGAGTCAGACTGTAGAACAAGTGTCATTGTGTACAGTGTGTGTCTCTCCCAGTGAGGACTCAGACTCTGTAACAAGTGTCGCGGTGTACAGATTGTGTCTCTCCCAGTGAGGGCTTAGACTGTGTAACAAGTATGCCTGTGTACAGTATGTGTCTCTCCCAGTGAGGTCTCAGACTGTGGAACAAGTGTGCCTGTGTAGAGTGTGTGTTTCTCCCAGTGAGGACTCAGACTCTGTAACAAGTGTCCCTGTATATAGTGTGTGTCTCTCACAGTGAGGAGTCAGACTGTGTCACAACTGTCAATGTGTACAACGTGTTTCTGTCCCAGCGAGGACTCAGTCTGTGTAACAAATGTCCCTGTTCACAGAGTGTGTCTTTCCCAGTAAGGACTCAGACTGTGTAATAAGTGTCCCTGTGTAGAGTGTGTGTCTCTCCCAGTGAGCACTCAGATTCTGTAACAACTGTCCCTGCATATACTGTGTGTCTCTCCCAGTAAGGAGTCAGACTGTTCAACAAGTGTAACTGTGTACAGTGTGTGTCTCACCCAGTGAAGAGTCAGACTGTGTAACAAGTGTCCCCGTGTACAGTGTGTGTCTCTCCCAGTGAGGATTCAGACTGTGTAACAAGTGTAACTATGTACAGTGTGTGTCTCTCCCAGTGAAGAGTCAGACTGTGTAATAACTGTCCCTCTATTCAATGTGTGACTCTCCCAGTGCGAACTCAGACTATGTAACAAGAGTCCCTGAGTAAAGTGTGTGTCTCTCCCAGTGAGGATTCAGACTGTGTAACAAATGTCCCTGTGCATAGTGTGTGTCTCTCCCATTGAGGAATCAGACTGTGTCACAACTGTCCCTGTGTACAATGTGTGTCTCTCCAAGTGAGGAGTCAGACAAAGTAAAAGTGTCCCTGTGTAAAGTATGTTTCTCTCCCAGTGAGTAGTCAGACTGTGTAACAAGTGTCCAGGTGCAGAGTGTGTGTCTCTCCCATTGAGGACTCAGACTGTGTAACACGTGTCCCTGTATATAGTGTGTGACTCTCCCAGTGAGGAGTCAGACTGTGCAACAAGTGTCCCCCTGTAGTGTGTGTCTCTCACAGTGAGGATTCAGATTGTGTAACAATTGTCCCTGTGTGCAGTGTGGGTCTCTCGCAATGAGGACTCAGACTGTGTAACAAGTGTCCCTGTGCACAGTGTGTGTCTCTCCCAGTGAGGAGTCACACTGTGTCACAACTGTCCCTGTGTACAATGTGTGTCTCTCCCAGTGAGGACTCAGTCTGTGTAACAAGTGTCCCTGTATACAATGTGTGTCTCTTCCAGTGAGGAGTCAGACTAGGTAACAAGTGTCCCTGTGTAAAGTGTATTTCTGTCCCAGTGAGGACTCAGACTGTGTAACAAGTGTCCATAGAGTGTGTGTCTCGCCCATTGAGGACTCAGACTGTGTAACAAGTGTCCCTGTGTACATTGCGTGTCTCTCCCAGTGAGGACTCAGACTCTGTAACAACTGTCCCTGTATATACTCTGTGTCTCTCCCAGTGAGGAGTCAGACTGTGGAACAAGTATAACTTTGTACAGTTTGTGTCTCTCCCGGTGAAGAGTCAGACTGTGCAACAAGAGTTCCCGTGCAGTGTGTATCTCTCAGTTAGGACTCACACTGTGTAACAAGTGTCACTGTGTACAATGTGTGTCTCTCCCATGAGGACTCAGACTGCGTAACAAGAGTCCCTGAGTACAGTGTGTGTCTCTCCCAGTGAGGAGTCAGACTGTAGAACAAGTGTCACTGTGTACAGTGTGTGTCTCTCCCAGTGAGGACTCAGACTCTGTAACAAGTATCGCGGTGTACAGTATGTGTCTCTCCCAGTGAGGTCTCAGACTGTGGAACAAGTGTGCCTGTGAGGAGTGTGTGTCTCTCCCAGTGAGGACTCAGACTCTGTAACAAGTGTCCCTGTATATAGTGTGTGTCTCTCACAGTGAGGAGTCAGACTGTGTCACAACTGTCAATGTGTACAAAGTGTGTCTCTCCCAGCGAGGACTCAGTCTGTGTAACAAATGTCCCTGTTCACAGTGTGTGTCTCTCCCAGTGAGGATTAAGACTGTGTAATAAGTGTCCCTGTGTAGAGTGTGTGTCTCTCCCAGTGAGGACTCAGATTCTGTAACAACTTTCCCTGCATATACTGTGTGTCTCTCCCAGTAAGGAGTCAGACTGTGTAACAATTGTAACTGTGTACAGTGTGTGTCTCACCCAGTGAAGAGCCAGACTGTGTAACAAGTGTCCCTGTGTAGAATGTGTGTCTCTCCCAGTGGGGAGTCAGACTGTGTAACAAGTGTCCCCGTGTACAGTGTGTGTCTCTCCCAGTGAGGATTCAGACTGTGTAACAAGTGTAACTATGTACAGTGTGTGTCTCTCCCAGTGAAGAGTCAGACTGTGAAATAACTGTCCATCTGTTCAATGTGTGACTCTCCCACTGTGAACTCAGGCTATGTAACAAGAGTCCCTGAGTAAAGTGTGTGTCTCTCCCAGTGAGGATTCAGACTGTGTAACAAATGTCCCTATGCACAGTGTGTGTCTCTCCCATTGAGGAATCAGACTGTGTCACAACTGTCCCTGTGTACAATGTGTGTCTCTCCCAGCGAGGAATCAGACAAAGTAAAAGTGTCCCTGTGTAAAGTATGTTTCTCTCCCAGTGAGGGCTCAGACTGTGTAACAAGTGTCCAGGTGCAGAGTTTGTGTCTCTCCCATTGAGGACTCAGACTGTGTAACAAGTGTCCCTGTGTACAATGCGTGTATCTCCCAATGAGGACTCAGACTCTGTTACGACTGCCCCTGTATTTACTGTGTGTCTCTCCCAGTGAGGAGACAGACTGTGTAACAAGTGTAACTGTATACAGTGTGTGTCTCTCCCAGTGAAGAATCAGACTGTGTAACAAGTGCCCCCGTGTAGTGGGTGTCTATCAGTTAGGACTCAGACTGTGTAACAAGTGTCACTGTGTACAATGTGTGTCTCTCCCAGTGATGACTCAGACTGTGTACAAGTGACCCTGTGTACAGTGTGTGTCTCTCCCAGTGAGGAGTCAAACTCTGTAACAAGTGTCCCTGTGAAAAGTATGTGTCTCTATCAGTGAGGACTCAGACTGTGTAACATGTGTCCCTGTGAACATTGCGTGTCTCTCCCAGTGAGGAGTCAGAATGTGTAATAAGTGTCACTGTGTAGAATGTGTGTCTCTTCCAGTGAAGAGTCAGATTGTTTAACAAATGACCCTCTGTTCAGTGTGTTTCTCTCAGTAAGGACTCAGACTCTGTAACACGTTTAACTGTGTACAGTGTGTGGTCTCCCAGTGAGGAGTCAGACTGTGTAACAAGTATCCCTGTGAACAGAGTGTATCTCTCCCATTGAGGAGTCAGACTGTGTAACAAGTATCCCTGTGTACAGTATGTGTCTCTCCCAGTGGGAAGTCAGATTCTGTAACTCGTGTCCCTGTGTTCAGTGTGTGTCTCTCCCAGTGAGAACTCAGATTCTGTAACAACTGTCCCTGTATATACTGTGTGCCTCTCCCAGTGAGGAGTCACACTGTGTAACAAGTGTAACTGTGTACATTGTGTGTCTCTCCCAGTGAAATGTCAGACTGTTTAACAAGTGTCCCTGTGTTCAGTGTGTGTCTCTCCCAGTGAGGACTCAGACTGTGCAACAAGTGTCCCTTAGTATTGTGTGTGTCTCTCCCAGTGAGGAGTCAGACTCTGTAACAAGTGTCCCTGTGTAAAGTATGTGTCTCTCTCAGTGAGGACTCAGAATGTGTAACATGTGTCACTGTGTATATTGTGTGTTTCTCCCAGTGAGGACACAGACTCTGTAACACGTTTAACTGTATAGAGTGTGTGTCTCTCCCAGTGAAGTGTCAGACTGTGTAACAAGTGTCCCTGTGTGCAGTGTGTATCTCTCCCAGTGAGAACTCAGACTCTGTAACAACTGTCCCTGTATACAGTGTGTGTCTCACACAGTGAGGAGTCAGACTGTGTAAAAAGTATCCCTGTGAACAGAGTGTGTCTCTCCCAGTGAGGTGTCCGACTGTGTAACAAGTGTCCCTGTGTACAGTGTGTGTCTCTCCCTGTGAGGTCTCAGACTGTGCAACAAGTGTCCCTGTGTAAAGTATGTGTCTCTCTCAGTGAGGACTCAGACTGTGTAACAAGTGTCCCTGTGTATGTTGTGTGTCTCTCCCAGTGAGGAGTCAGACTCTGTAACAAGTGTCCCTGTGTTCAGTGTGTGTCTCTCCCAGTGAGAACTCATACTCTGTAATAACTGCCCCTGTATACATTGTGTGTCTCTCACAGTGGGGAGTCAGACTGTGTAACAAGTATCCCTGTGAACAGAGTGTGTCTCTCCCAGTGAGGAGTCAGACTCTGTAACAAGTGTCCCTGTGTACAGTATGTGTCTCTCCCAGTGAGAATTCAGACTCTGTAACAACTGTCCCTGTATACAGTGTGTGTCTCTCCCAGTGAGGAGTCAGACTCTGTCACATGTGTCCCAGTGTGCAGTGTGTTTCTCTATTTGGACTCATACTGTGTAACAAGTGTCGCTGTGTTCAGAGTGTGTCTCTCCCAGTGAGGAGTCAGACTGAATAACAAGTGTCCCCGTTTACAGTGTGTGTCTCTCCCAGTGAGGACTCAGACTGTGTAACACGTGTCCCTGTGTACAGGGTGTGTCTCTCCCAGTGAGGACTCAGACTGTGTAACAAGTGTCCCTGTGTACAGAGTGTGTCTCTTCCAGTGAGGACTCAGACTCTGTGACACGGTTAATTGTGCACAGTGTGTGTCTCTCCCAGTGAAGTGTCAGACTGTGCAACAAGTGTCCCTGTGTTCAGTGTGTGTCTCTCCCAGTGAGAACTCAGTCTCTGTAACAACTCTCCCTCTATACTGTGTGTGTCTCTCCCAGAGAGGAGTCAGACTGTGTAACAAGTATCACTGTGAACAGAGTGTGTCCCTCCCAGTGAGGAGTCAGACAGTGTAACAAGTGTCCCTGTGCACAGTGTGTGTCTCTCCCAGTGAGGAGTCAGACTGTGTAACAACTGTCCCTTTGGACAATGTGTGTCTCTCTTAGTGATGACTCAGACTGTGTAACAAGTGTCCCTGTGTACAATGCGTGTCGCTCCCAGTGAGGAGTCAGACTCTGTAATAACTGTTCCTGTATATACTGTTTGT
This sequence comes from Pristiophorus japonicus, assembly GCF_044704955.1. NCBI lineage: Eukaryota > Metazoa > Chordata > Chondrichthyes > Pristiophoridae > Pristiophorus > Pristiophorus japonicus. Next base: position 20,544,463 of record NC_092003.1, read on the forward strand.
CTCTCCCAGTGAGGAGTCAGACTGTGTAACACGTGTCACTGTGTACAGTGTGTGTCTCTCCCAGTGAGGAAACAGACTCTGTACCACGTTTAACTGTGTTCAGTGTGTGTCTCTCCCAGTGAAGTGTCAGACTGGGTAACAAGTGTCCCTGTGTTCAGTGTGTGTCTATCCCAGTGAGAACTCAGACTCTGTAACAACTGTCCCTGTATACAGTGTGTGTCTCTCCCAGTGAGGAGTCAGACTGTTTAACAAGTATCCCTGTGAACAGAGTGTGTCTCTCCCAGTGAGGAGTCAGACTCTGTAACAATTGTCCCTGTGTAGTATGTGTCTCTCTCAGTGAGGACTCAGACTGTGTAACAAGTGTCCCTGTGTATGTTTTGTGTCTCTCCCAGTGAGGAGTTGAACTCTGTAACAAGTGTCCCTGTGTTCAGTGTGTGTCTCTCCCAGTGAGAACTCATACTCTGTAATAACTGCCCCTGTATACATTGTGTGTCTCTCACAGTGGGGAGTCAGACTGTGTAACAAGTATCCCTGTGAACAGAGTGTGTCTCTCCCAGTGAGGAGTCAGACTCTGTAACAAGTGTCCCTGTGTACAGTATGTGTCTCTCCCAGTGAGAATTCAGACTCTGTAACAACTGTCCCTGTATACAGTGTGTGTCTCTCCCAGTGAGGAGTCAGACTCTGTCACATGTGTCCCAGTGTGCAGTGTGTTTCTCTATTTGGACTCATACTGTGTAACAAGTGTCGCTGTGTTCAGAGTGTGTCTCTCCCAGTGAGGAGTCAGACTGAATAACAAGTGTCCCCGTTTACAGTGTGTGTCTCTCCCAGTGAGGACTCAGACTGTGTAACACGTGTCCCTGTGTACAGGGTGTGTCTCTCCCAGTGAGGACTCAGACTGTGTAACAAATGTCCCTGTGTACAGAGTGTGTCTCTTCCAGTGAGGACTCAGACTCTGTGACACGGTTAATTGTGCACAGTGTGTGTCTCTCCCAGTGAAGTGTCAGACTGTGCAACAAGTGTCCCTGTGTTCAGTGTGTGTCTCTCCCAGTGAGAACTCAGACTCTGTAACAACTCTCCCTCTATACTGTGTGTGTCTCTCCCAGAGAGGAGTCAGACTGTGTAACAAGTATCACTGTGAACAGAGTGTGTCCCTCCCAGTGAGGAGTCAGACAGTGTAACAAGTGTCCCTGTGCACAGTGTGTGTCTCTCCCAGTGAGGAGTCAGACTGTGTAACAACTGTCCCTTTGGACAATGTGTGTCTCTCTTAGTGATGACTCAGACTGTGTAACAAGTGTCCCTGTGTACAATGCGTGTCGCTCCCAGTGAGGAGTCAGACTCTGTAACAACTGTTCCTGTATATACTGTTTGTCTCTCCCAGTGAGGAGTCAGACTGTGTAACACGTGTCACTGTGTACAGTGTGTGTCTCTCCCAGTGAGGAAACAGACTCTGTACCACGTTTAACTGTGTTCAGTGTGTGTCTCTCCCAGTGAAGTGTCAGACTGGGTAACAAGTGTCCCTGTGTTCAGTGTGTGTCTCTCCCAGTGAGAACTCAGACTCTGTAACAACTGTCCCTGTATACAGTGTGTGTCTCTCCCAGTGAGGAGTCAGACTGTTTAACAAGTATCCCTGTGAACAGAGTGTGTCTCTCCCAGTGAGGAGTCAGACTCTGTAACAATTGTCCCTGTGTAGTATGTGTCTCTCCCAGTGAGAACTCAGACTCTGTAACAACTGTCCCTGTATACAGTGTGTGTCTCTCCCAGTGGGGAGTCAGACTGTGTGACAAGTATCCCTGTGAACAGAGTGTGTCTCTCCCAGTGAGGAGTCAGACTCTGTAACATGTGTCCCAGTGTGCAGTGTGTCTCTCAGTTTGGACACAGACTGTGTAACAAGTGTCCCTTAGTGCCGTGTGTGTCTCCCCCAGTGCGGAGTCAGACTCTGTAAAAGTGTCCCTGTGTAAACTATGTGTCTCTCTCAGTGAGGACTCAGACTGTGTAACAAGTGTCCCTGTGTATATTGTGTGTCTCTCCCAGTGAGGAGTCAGACTCTGTAACAAGTGTCCCAGTGTGCAGTGTGTTTATCAGTTAGGACTCAGACTTTGTACCAAGAGACCATGTGTACAGTGTGTGTCTCTCCCAGTGAGGAGTCAGACTGAGTAACACGTCTCCCCGTGTACAGTGTGTGTTTCTCCCAGTGAGGACTCAGACTGTGTAACAAGTGTCCCTTTGTACAGTGTGTGGCTCTCCCAGTGTGGAGTCAGACTCTGTCACAAGTGTCCCTGTGTACAGAGTGTGTCTCTTCCAGTGAGGACTCAGACTCTGTGACACGGTTAATTGTGCACAGTGTGCGTCTCTCCCAGTGAAGTGTCAGACTGTGCAACAAGTGTCCCTGTGTTCAGTGTGTGTCTCTCCCAGTGAGAACTCAGACTCTGTAACAACTCTCCCTCTATACTGTGTGTGTCTCTCCCAGAGAGGAGTCAGACTGTGTAACAAGTATCACTGTGAACAGAGTGTGTCCCTCCCAGTGAGGAGTCAGACAGTGTAACAAGTGTCCCTGTGCACAGTGTGTGTCTCTCCCAGTGAGGAGTCAGACTGTGTAACAACTGTCCCTTTGGACAATGTGTGTCTCTCTTAGTGATGACTCAGACTGTGTAACAAGTGTCCCTGTGTACAATGCGTGTCGCTCCCAGTGAGGAGTCAGACTCTGTAACAACTGTTCCTGTATATACTGTTTGTCTCTCCCAGTGAGGAGTCAGACTGTGTAACACGTGTCACTGTGTACAGTGTGTGTCTCTCCCAGTGAGGAAACAGACTCTGTACCACGTTTAACTGTGTTCAGTGTGTGTCTCTCCCAGTGAAGTGTCAGACTGGGTAACAAGTGTCCCTGTGTTCAGTGTGTGTCTCTCCCAGTGAGAACTCAGACTCTGTAACAACTGTCCCTGTATACAGTGTGTGTCTCTCCCAGTGAGGAGTCAGACTGTTTAACAAGTATCCCTGTGAACAGAGTGTGTCTCTCCCAGTGAGGAGTCAGACTCTGTAACAATTGTCCCTGTGTAGTATGTGTCTCTCCCAGTGAGAACTCAGACTCTGTAACAACTGTCCCTGTATACAGTGTGTGTCTCTCCCAGTGGGGAGTCAGACTGTGTGACAAGTATCCCTGTGAACAGAGTGTGTCTCTCCCAGTGAGGAGTCAGACTCTGTAACATGTGTCCCAGTGTGCAGTGTGTCTCTCAGTTTGGACACAGACTGTGTAACAAGTGTCCCTTAGTGCCGTGTGTGTCTCCCCCAGTGCGGAGTCAGACTCTGTAAAAGTGTCCCTGTGTAAACTATGTGTCTCTCTCAGTGAGGACTCAGACTGTGTAACAAGTGTCCCTGTGTATATTGTGTGTCTCTCCCAGTGAGGAGTCAGACTCTGTAACAAGTGTCCCAGTGTGCAGTGTGTTTATCAGTTAGGACTCAGACTTTGTACCAAGAGACCATGTGTACAGTGTGTGTCTCTCCCAGTGAGGAGTCAGACTGAGTAACACGTCTCCCCGTGTACAGTGTGTGTTTCTCCCAGTGAGGACTCAGACTGTGTAACAAGTGTCCCTTTGTACAGTGTGTGTCTCTCCCAGTGTGGAGTCAGACTCTGTCACAAGTGTCCCTGTGTACAGAGTGTGTCTCTTCCAGTGAGGACTCAGACTCTGTGACACGGTTAATTGTGCACAGTGTGCGTCTCTCCCAGTGAAGTGTCAGACTGTGCAACAAGTGTCCCTGTGTTCAGTGTGTGTCTCTCCCAGTGAGAACTCAGACTCTGTAACAACTCTCCCTCTATACTGTGTGTGTCTCTCCCAGAGAGGAGTCAGACTGTGTAACAAGTATCACTGTGAACAGAGTGTGTCCCTCCCAGTGGGGAGTCAGACAGTGTAACAAGTGTCCCTGTGCACAGTGTGTGTCTCTCCCAGTGAGGAGTCAGACTGTGTCACAACTGTCCCTTTGGACAATGTGTGTCTCTCTCAGTGATGACACAGACTGTGTAACAAGTGTCCCTGTGTACAATGCGTGTCGCTCCCAGTGAGGAGTCAGACTCTGTAACAACTGTTCCTGTATATACTGTGTGTCTCTCCCAGTGAGGAGTCAGACTGTGTAACATTGTCACTGTGTACAGTGTGTGTCTCTCCCAGTGAGGAAACAGACTCTGTACCACGTTTAACTGTGTACAGTGTGTGTCTCTCCCAGTGAGGACTCAGACTCTGTAACAAGTGTCCCTGTGTTCCTCCCAGTGAGAACTCAGACTGTGTAACAAGTGTACCTGTGTACAGTGTGTGTCTCTCCAAGTGAGGACACAGACTGTGCAACAAGTGTCCCTGTGTACAGTGTGTGTCTCTCCCAGTGAGGACTCAGACTCTGTAACACGTTTAACGTGTACAGTGTGTGTCTCTCCAAGTGAGAACTCAGACTGTGTAACAAGTGTCCCTGTGTTCAGTGTGTTTCTCTCAGATAGGACTCAGACTATGTAACAAGTGTCACTGTGTACAGTGTGTGTCTCTCCCAATGAGGACTCAGACTCTGTAACAAGCGTCCCTGTGTACAGTGTGTGCCTCTCCCAGTGAGGACTCACACTCTGTAACAAGTGTCCCTGTGTACAGTGTGTGTCTCTCCCAGTGAGAACTCAGACTGTGCAACAAGTATCCTTGTGTAAAGTATGTGTCTGTCCCAGTGAGGTCTCTGACTGTGTAACAAGTGTCCCTGTGTACAGTGTGTGTTTCTCCCAGTGAGGACTCACACTCTGTAACAAGTGCCCCTGTATATAGTATGTGTCTCTCCCAGTGAGGTGTCAGACTGTGTCACAACTGTCCCTGTGTACAATGTGTGTCTCTCCCAGTGAGAACTCAGACTGTGGAACAATTGTCCCTTTTTACATTGCGTGTCTCTCCCAGGAAGGAGTCTGACTGTGTAACAAGTGTAACTGTGTAGAGTGTGTGTCTCTCCCAGTGAAGAGTCAGATTGTGCAACAAGTGTCCCTCTGTTCAGTGTGTGTCTCTCCAGGTGAGGAGTCAGATTGTGTAACAAGTTTCCCCCTGTGCAGTGTGTATCTCTCCCAGTGAGGAGTCAGACCCTGTAACAAGTGTCCCTGTGTACAGTATGTGTCTCTCCCAGTGAGAAATCAGACTCTGTAACAAGTGTCCCTGGATACAGTGTGTGTCTCTCCCAGTGACGAGTCAGACTGTGTAACAAGTATCCCTGTGAACAGAGTGTGTCTCTCCCAGTGAGGAGTCAGACTCTGTAACAAGTGTCTCTGTGTACAGTATGTGTCTCTCCCAGTGAGAATTCAGACTCTGTAACAACTGTCCCTGGATATAGTGTGTGTCTCTCCCAGTGAGGAGTCAGACTGAGCGACACGGATCCCTGTGAACAGAGTGTGTCTCTCACAGTGAGGAGTCAGACTCTGTAACATGTGTCCCAGAGTGCAGTGTGTCTCTCTATTTGGACTCAGACTGTGTAACAAGTGTCCCTGTATACAATGCGTGTCTCTCCCAGTGAGGACTAAGAGAGTGTAACAAGTGTCCCTGTGTATATTGTGTGTCTCTCCCAGTGAGGAGTCAGACTCTGTAACAAGGGTCCCAGTGTGCAGTGTGTTTCTCAGTTAGGACTCAGACTGTGTACCAAGAGACCATGTGTACAGTGTGTGTCTCTCCCAGTGAGGAGTCGGGCTGAGTAAAAAGTCTCCCCGTGTACAGTGTGTGTTTCTCCCAGTGAGGACTCAGACTGTGTAACAAGTGTCCCTTTGTACAGTGTGTGTCTCTCCCAGTGTGGAGTCAGACTCTGTCACAAGTGTCCCTGTGTACAGTGTGTGTCCCTCCCAGTGAGGAGTCAGACTGTGTAACAAGTGTCCCTGTGCACAGTGTGTGTCTCTCCCAGAGAGAACTCAGACTATATAACAACTATCCCTGTATACTGTGTGTGTCTCTCCCAGAGAGGCGTCAGACTGTGTAACAAGTATCACTGTGAACAGAGTGTGTCCCTCCCAGTGAGGACTCAGACTGTGTAAAAAGTGTCGCTGTGTACAATGCGTGTCTCTCCCAGTGAGGACTCAGACTCTGTAACAACTGTTCCTGTATATACTGTGTGTCTCTCCCAGTGAGGAGTCAGACTGTGCAACAAGTGTAACTGTGTACAGTGTGTGTCTCTCCCAGTGAGGAGTCAGACTGTGTAACAAGTGTCCCTTAGTACCGTGCGTGTCTCTCCCAGTGAGGAGTCAGACTCTGTAACAAGTGTCCTTGTGTTAAGTATGTGTCTCTCTCAGTGAGGACTAAGACTGTGTAACAAGTGTCCCTGTGTATATTGTGTGTCTCACCCAGTGAGGAGTCAGATTCTGTAACAAGTGTCCCAGTGTGCAGTGTGTTTCTCTCCCAATGAGGACTCAGTCTGTGCAACATGTGTCCCTTTCTACCGAGTGTGTCTCTCCCAGTGAGGAGTCAGACTGTGTAACAAGTGTCCCTGTGTACAGTGTGTGTCTCTCCCAGAGAGGACTGAACTGTATAACAAGTGTCCCTGTTTAAAATGTGTGTCTCTCCAAGTGAGTACACAGACTGTGTAACAAGTGTCCCTGTGTACAGTGTGTGTTTCTCCCAGTGAGGAGTCAGACTGTGTAACAAGTGTAACTGTGTACAGTGTGTGTCTCTCCCAGTGAAGCGTCAGACTGTGTAACAAGTGTCACTGTGTAGAGTGTGTGTCTCTCAATGAGGACTCAGACTCTGTAACAAGTGTCTCTATGTATAGTGTGTGCCTCTCCCAGTGAGGACTGTGACCGTGTAACAAGTGTTCCTGTGTACAGTGTATGTCTCTCCCAGTGAGGACTCAGACTCTGTAAGAAGTGTACCTGTATATAGTGTGTGTCTCTCCCAGTGAGGAGTCAGACTGTGTCATAACTATCGCTGTGTACAATTTGTGTCTCTCCCAGTGAGGACTCAGACTGTGTAACAAGTGTCCCTGTGTACATTGCGTGTCTCTCCCAGTGAGGACTCAGACTCTGTAACAACTGTCCCTGTATATACTGTGTGTCTCTCCCAGTGAGGAGTCAGAATGTGTAACAAGTCTAACTGTGTAGAATGTGTGTCTCTTCCAGTGAAGAGTCAGACTGTGTAACAAGTGTCCCTCTGTTCAGTGTGTTTCTCTCAGTAAGAACTCAGAGTCTGTAACACGTTTAACTGTGTACAATGTGTGTCTCTCCCAGTGAAGTGTCAGACTCTGTCACAAGTGTCTCTGTGTTCAGTGTGTGTCTCTCCCAGTGAGAACTCAGACTCTGTAACAAGTGTCTCCATGTACAGTGTGTTTCTCTCCCATTGAGGAGTCAGACTGTGGAACAAGTATCCCTGTGAACAGAGTGTGCCTCTCCCAGTCAGGAGTCAGACTGTGTAACAAGTATCCCTGTGTACAGTGTGTGTCTCTCCTCGTGAGAACTCAGACTCTGTAACAACTGTCCATGTATATAGTATGTGCCTCTCCCAGTGAGGAGTCAGACTGTGTAACAAGTATCCCTGTGAACAGAGTGTCTCTCTCCCAGTGAGGAGTCAGACTCTGTAAGAAGTGTCCCAGTGTGCAGTGTGTCTCTCAGTTAGGACTCAGACTGTGTAACAAGTGTCCCCGTGTAAAGTGTGTGCCTCTCCCAGTGAGGACTCAGACTGTGAAACAAGTGGCACTGTGTACAGTGTGTGTCTCTCCCAGTGAGGACTCAGACTGTGTAACAAGTGTCCCAGTGTATATTGTGTGTCTCTCCCAGTGGGAAGTCAGACTCTGTAACTAGTGTCGCTGTGTTCAGTGCGTTTCTCTCAGTAAGGATTCAGACTGTGTAACAAGTGTAACTGTGAACAGTGTGTGTCTCTCCCAGTGAAGAGTCAGATTGTGCAACGAGTATCCCTCTGTTCAGTGTGTGTCTCTCCCATTGAGGAGTCAGACTGTGTAACAAGTACCCCCCTGTGCAGTGTTTGTCTCTGCCAGTGAGGATTCAGATGGTGTAACAAGTGTCCCTGTGTGCAGTGTGTGTCTCTCCCAGTGAGGACTCAGACTGTGTAACAAGTGCCCCTTCGTACCGGGTGTGTCTCTCCCAGTGAGGAGTCAGACTCTGTAACAAATGTCCCTGTGTACAGTGTTTATATCTCCCAGTGAGGACTCAGACTCTTTAAATCGTTTAACTGTGTACAGTGTGTGTCTCTCCCAGTGAGGAGCCAGACTGAGTAAAAAGTGTCACCGTGTACAGTGTGTGTCTCTCCCAGTGAGGACTCAGACTGTGCAACAAGTGTCCCTGTGTGCAGTGTGTGTCTCTCCCAGTGAGGACTCAGACTCTGTAACACGTTTAACTGTGTACAGTGTGTGTCTCTCCCAGTGAAGTGTCAGACTCTGTAACAAGTGTCTCCGTGTACAGTGTGTTACTCTCCCAGTGAAGTGTCAGACTGTGTAACAAGTATCCCTGTGAACAGAGTGTGTCTCTCCCAGTGAGGGTTCAGACTCTGTAACAAGTGTCCCTTAGTACCGTGTGTGTCTCTCCTAGTGAGAACTCAGACTCTGTAACAACTGTCCATGTATACAGTGTGTGTCTCTCCCAGTGAGTAGTCAGACTGTGTAACAAGTATCCCTGTGAACAGAGTGTGTCTCTCCCAGTGAGGGTTCAGACTCTGTAACAAGTGTCCCTTCGTACCGTGTGTGTCTCTCCCAGTGAGGAGTCAGACTCTGTAACAAGTGTCCCTGAGTAAAGTATGTGTCTCTCTCAGTGAGGACTCAGACTGTGTAACATGTGTCCCTGTGTATATTGTGTGTCTCTCCCAGTGAGGAGTCAGACTCTGTAACAAATGGTGAAGTGCACAGTGTGTCTCTCAGTTAGGACTCAGTCTGTGTAACAAATTTCCCCGTGTACAGTGTGTGTACCTCCCAGTGAGGTCTCAGCCTGTGCAATAAGTGTCCCTTTGTACAGTCTGTGCCTCTCCCAGTATGGAGTAAAACTCTGTAACAAGTGTCCCTGTGTACAGTGTGTGTCTCTCCCAGTGAGGACTCAGACTCTTTAACTCGTTTAACTGTGTACAGTGTGTGTCTCTCCCAGTGAGGAGACAGACTGAGTAAAAAGTGTAACCGTGTACAGTGTGTGTCTCTCCCAATGATGACACAGACTGTGTAACAAGTGTCCCTGTGTACCGGGTGTGTCTCTCCCAGTGAGGACTCAGACTGTGTAACAAGTATCCCTTTGAACAGAGTGTGTCTATCCCAGTGAGGGGTCAGACTGGGTAACAAGTGTCCCTGTGTTCAGTGTGTGTCTCTCCCAGTGAGAACTCAGACTCTGTAACAACTGTCCCAGTATACAATGTGTGTCTCTCCCAGTGAGGAGTCAGACTGTGTGACAAGTATCCCTTTGAACAGAGTGTGTCTCTCCCAGTGAGGAGTCAGACTCTGTAACATGTGTCCCAGTGTGCAGTGTGTCTGTCAGTTTGGACTCAGACTGTGTAACAAGTGTCCCTGTGTTCAGAGTGTGTCTCGCCCAGTGAGGAGTCAGACTGAATAACAAGTGTCGCCGTGTACAGTGTGTTTCTCTCCCATTGAGGACTCAGACTGTGTAACAAGTGTCCCTGTGTATATTGTGTGTTGCTCCCAGAGAGGAGTCAGACTCTGTAATAAGTGTCCCAGTGTGCAGTGTGTTTCTCAGTTAGGACTCAGACTGTGTACCAAGTGCCCATATGTAAAGTGTGTGTCTCTCCCAGTGAGGAATCAAACTGTGTAACAAGTCTCCCGGTGTACAGTGTGTGTTTCTCCCAGTGAGGACTCAGACTGTGTAACAAGTGTCCCTTTGTACATTGTGTGTCTCTCCCAGTGTGGAGTCAGACTCTGTAACAACTGTCCCTGTATATACTGTGTGTCTCTCCCAGTGAGGAGTCAGAATGTGTAACAAGTCTAACTGTGTAGAGTGTGTGTCTCTTCCAGTGAAGAGTCAGACTGTGTAACAAGTGTCCCTCTGTTCAGTGTGTTTCACTCAGTAACAACTCAGAGTCTGTGACACGTTTAACTGTGTACAGTGTGTCTCTCTCCCAGTGAAGTGTCAGACTGTGTCACAAGTTTATCTGTGTTCAGTGTGTGTCTCTCCCAGTGAGAACTCAGACTCTGTAACAAGTGTCTCCGTGTACAGTGTGTTTCTCTCCCAGTGAGGAGTCAGACTGTGGAACAAGTATCCCTGTGAACAGAGTGTGCCTCTCCCAGTCAGGAGTCAGACTGTGTGACAAGTATCCCTGTGAACTGAGTGTGTCTCTCCCAGTGAGGACTCAGACTGTGTAACATGTGTCCCTGTGTATATTGTGTGTCTCTCCCAGTGAGGAGTCAGACTCTGTAACAAATGGTGAAGTGCACAGTGTGTCTCTCAGTTAGGACTCAGTCTGTGTAACAAATTTCCCCGTGTACAGTGTGTGTACCTCCCAGTGAGGTCTCAGCCTGTGCAATAAGTGTCCCTTTGTACAGTCTGTGCCTCTCCCAGTATGGAGTAAAACTCTGTAACAAGTGTCCCTGTGTACAGTGTGTGTCTCTCCCAGTGAGGACTCAGACTCTTTAACTCGTTTAACTGTGTACAGTGTGTGTCTCTCCCAGTGAGGAGACAGACTGAGTAAAAAGTGTAACCGTGTACAGTGTGTGTCTCTCCCAATGATGACACAGACTGTGTAACAAGTGTCCCTGTGTACCGGGTGTGTCTCTCCCAGTGAGGACTCAGACTGTGTAACAAGTATCCCTTTGAACAGAGTGTGTCTATCCCAGTGAGGGGTCAGACTGGGTAACAAGTGTCCCTGTGTTCAGTGTGTGTCTCTCCCAGTGAGAACTCAGACTCTGTAACAACTGTCCCAGTATACAATGTGTGTCTCTCCCAGTGAGGAGTCAGACTGTGTGACAAGTATCCCTTTGAACAGAGTGTGTCTCTCCCAGTGAGGAGTCAGACTCTGTAACATGTGTCCCAGTGTGCAGTGTGTCTGTCAGTTTGGACTCAGACTGTGTAACAAGTGTCCCTGTGTTCAGAGTGTGTCTCGCCCAGTGAGGAGTCAGACTGAATAACAAGTGTCGCCGTGTACAGTGTGTTTCTCTCCCATTGAGGACTCAGACTGTGTAACAAGTGTCCCTGTGTATATTGTGTGTTGCTCCCAGAGAGGAGTCAGACTCTGTAATAAGTGTCCCAGTGTGCAGTGTGTTTCTCAGTTAGGACTCAGACTGTGTACCAAGTGCCCATATGTAAAGTGTGTGTCTCTCCCAGTGAGGAATCAAACTGTGTAACAAGTCTCCCGGTGTACAGTGTGTGTTTCTCCCAGTGAGGACTCAGACTGTGTAACAAGTGTCCCTTTGTACATTGTGTGTCTCTCCCAGTGTGGAGTCAGACTCTGTAACAACTGTCCCTGTATATACTGTGTGTCTCTCCCAGTGAGGAGTCAGAATGTGTAACAAGTCTAACTGTGTAGAGTGTGTGTCTCTTCCAGTGAAGGGTCAGACTGTGTAACAAGTGTCCCTCTGTTCAGTGTGTTTCACTCAGTAACGACTCAGAGTCTGTGACACGTTTAACTGTGTACAGTGTGTCTCTCTCCCAGTGAAGTGTCAGACTGTGTCACAAGTTTATCTGTGTTCAGTGTGTGTCTCTCCCAGTGAGAACTCAGACTCTGTAACAAGTGTCTCCGTGTACAGTGTGTTTCTCTCCCAGTGAGGAGTCAGACTGTGGAACAAGTATCCCTGTGAACAGAGTGTGCCTCTCCCAGTCAGGAGTCAGACTGTGTGACAAGTATCCCTGTGAACTGAGTGTGTCTCTCCCAGTGAGGAGTCAGACTCTGTAACATGTGTCCCAGTGTGCAGTGTGTCTCTCAGTTTGGACTCAGACTCTGTAACAAGTGTCCCTGTGTAAAGTAAGTGTCACTCTCAGTGAGGACTCAGACTGTGTAACAAGTGTCCCCGTGTACAGTGTGTGTTTCGCCCAATGAGGACTCAGACTGTGTAACAAGTGTCCCTTTGTACATTGTGTATCTCTCCCAGTGTGGAGTCAGACTATGTAACAAGTGTCCCTGTGTACAGTGTGTGTCTCTTCCAGTGAGGACTCAGACTCTGTGACAGGTTTAACTGTGTACAGTGTGTGTCTCTCCCAGAGAAGTGTCAGACTGTGCAAAAAGTGTCCCTGTGTTCAGTGTGTGTCTCCCCCAGTGAGGACCCAGACTCTGTAACAACTGTCCCTGTATATACTGTGTGTCTCTCCCAGTGAGGAGTCAGAATGTGTAACAAGTCTAACTGTGTCGAGTGTGTGTCTCTTCCAGTGAAGAGTCAGACTGTGTAACAAGTGTCCCTCTGTTCAGTGTGTTTCACTCAGTAAGAACTCAGTGTCTGTAACACGTTTAACTGTGTACAGTGTGTGTCTCTCCCAGTAAAGTGTCAGACTGTGTCACAAGTGTCTCTGTGTTCAGTGTGTGTCTCTCCCAGTGAGAACTCAGACTCTGTAACAAGTGTCTCCGTGTACAGTGTGTTACTCTCCCAGTGAGGAGTCAGACTGTGGAACAAGTATCCCTGTGAACAGAGTGTGCCTCTCCTAGTCAGGAGTCAGACTGTGTAACAAGTGTACCTGTGTACAGTGTGTGTCTCTCCCAGTGAGAACTCAGACTCTGTAACAACTGTCCATGTATACAGTCTGTGTCTCTCCCAGTGAAGTGTCAGACTGTGTAACAAGTATCCCTGTGAACAGAGTGTCTCTCTCCCAGTGAGGAGTCAGACTCTGTAACAAGTGTCCCAGTGTGCAGTGTGTCTCTCAGTTAGGACTCAGACTGTGTAACAAGTGTCCCCGTGTAAAGTGTTTGTCTCTCCCAGTGAGTACTCAGACTGTGAAACAAGTGGCACTGTGTACAGTGTGTGTCTCTCCCAGTGAGGACTCAGACTGTGTAACAAGTGGCCCAGTGTATATTGTGTGTCTCTCCCAGTGGGAAGTCAGACTCTGTAACTAGTGTCGCTGTGTTCAGTGTGTTTCTCTCAGAAAGGACTCAGACTGCGTAACAAGTGTAACTGCGTACAGTGTGTGTCTCTCCCAGTGAAGAGTCAGATTGTGCAACAAGTGTCCCTCTGTTCAGTTTTGTCTCTCCCAGTGAGGAGTCAGACTGTGTAACAAGTATCCCCCTGTACAGTGTGTGTCTCTCCCAGTGAGGACTCAGACTGTGTAACAAGTATCCCTTCGTACCGTGTGTGTCTCTCCCAGTGAGGAGTCAGACTCTGTAACAAGTGTCCCTGTGTACAGTATGTGTCTCCCTCAGTGAGGCCTCAGACTGAGTAACAAGTGTCCCTTTGTATATTGTGTGTCTCTGCCAGTGAGGAGTCAGACTCTGTAACAAGTGTCCCTGTGTACAGTGTGTGCCTCTCCCAGTGAGGACGTAGACAGTGTAACAAGTATCCGTGTGTCAAGTGTTTATCTCCCAGTGAGGTTTCAGACTGTGCAACAAGTGTCCCTGTGTACAGTGTGTGTCTCTCCCAGTGAGGAGACAGACTGTGTAACAAGTGTCCCTTAGTACCGTGTGTGTCTCTCCCAGTGAGGAGTCAGACTGTGTAACAAGTATGACAGTGAACAGAGTGTGTCCCTCCCAGTGAGGAGTCAGACTGTGTAACAAGTGTCGCTGTGCAAACTGTGTGTCTCTCCCAGTGAGGACTCAGACTGTGTAACAAGTGTCCCTGTGTACAATGCGTGTCTCTCCCAGTGAGGACTCAGACTCTGTAACAACTGTTCCTGTATATACTGTGTGTCTCTCCCAGTGAGGAGTCAGACTGTGTAACAAGTGTAACTGTGTACAGTGTGTGTCTCTCCCAGTGAGGAGTCAGACTGTGTAACAAGTGTCCCTTAGTACCGTGTGTGTCTCTCCCAGTGAGGAGTCAGACTCTGTAACAAGTGTCCTTGTGTAAAGTATATGTCTCTCTCAGTGAGGACGAAGACTGTGTAACAAGTGTCCCTGTGTATATTGTGTGTCTCTCCCAGTGAGGAGTCAGATTCTGTAACAAGTGTCCCAGTGAGCCGTGTGTGTCTCTCCCAGTGAGGAGACAGACTGTGTGACAAGTGTCCCTGTGAACAGATTGTGTCTCTCCCAGTGAGGAGTCAGACTGTGTAACAAGTGTCCCTGTGTACAGTGTGTGTCTCTCCCAGTGAGGAGTCAGACTGTTTAACAAGTGTCCCTGTGTAAAATATGCCTCTCTCTCAGTGAGGACTCAGACTGTGTAACAAGTGACCCTGTGTATATTGTGTGTCTCTCCCAGTGAGGAATCAGACTCTGTAACAAGTGTCCCCGTGTACTGTGTGTGTATCTCCCAGTGAGGACTCAATCTGTGCAAAATGTGTATCTTTGTACAGAGTGTGTCTCTCCCAGTGTGGAGTCAGACTGTGCAACAAGTGTCCCTGTGTACAGTGTGTGTCTCTCCCAGAGAGGACTCAACTGTATAACAAGTGTCCCTGTGTACAGTGTGTGTCTCTCCCAGTGAGGAGGCAGACTGTGCAACAAGTGTAACTGTGTGCAGTGTGTGTCTCTCCCAGTGAAGCGTCAGACTGGGTAACAAGTGTCACTGTGTAGAGTGTGTGTCTCTCACAGTGCGGACTCAGACTCTGTAACAACTGTCCCTGTATATACAGTGTATCTCTCCCAATGAGGAGTCAGACTGTGTAACAAGTATGACTGTGAACAGAGTGTGTCCCTCCCAGTGAGGAGTCAGACTGTGTAACAAGTGTCGCTGTGCACACTGTGTGTCTCTCCCAGTGAGGAGTCAGACTATATCATAACTGTCCCTGTGTACAATGTGTGTCTCTCCCAGTGAGGAATCAGACTGTGTAACAAGTGTCCCTGTGTACAATGCGTGTCTCTCCCAGTGAGGACTCAGATTCTGTAACAACTGTTCGTGTATATACTGTGTGTCACTCCCAGTGAGGAATCAGACTGTGTAACAAGTGTAACTGTGTACAGTGTGTGTCTCTCCCAGTGAGGAGTCAGACTGTGAAACAAGTGTCCCTTCGTACCGTGTGTGTCTCTCCCAGTGAGGAGTCAGACTCTGTAACAAGTGTCCTTGTGTAAAGTATGTGTCTCTCTCATTGAAGACTAAGACTGTGTAACAAGTGTCCCTGTGTATATTGTGTGTCTCTCCCAGTGAGGAGACAGACTGTGTAACAAGTGTCCCTGTGTACAGTGTGTGTCTCTCCCAGAGAGGACTCAACTGTATAACAAGTGTCCCTGTTTAAAGTGTGTGTCTCTCCAAGTGAGTACACAGACTGTGTAACAAGTGTCCCTGTGTACAGTGTGTGTCTCTCCCAGTGAGGAGGCAGACTGTGCAACAAGTGTAACTGTGTGCAGTGTGTGTCTCTCCCAGTGAAGCGTCAGACTGGGTAACAAGTGTCACTGTGTAGAGTGTGTGTCTCTCACAGTGCGGACTCAGACTCTGTAACAACTGTCCCTGTATATACAGTGTATCTCTCGCAGTGAGGAGTCAGACTGTGTAACAAGTGTAACTGTGTAGAGTGTGTGTCCCTTACAGTGAAGAGTCAGACTGTGTAAAAAAAAGTCCTTCTGTTCAGTGTGTTTCTCTCAGTAAGAACTCAGAGTCTGTAACACGTTTAACTGTTTACAGTGTGTGTCTATCCCAGTGAAGTGTCAGACTGTGTCACAAGTGTCTCTGTGTTCAGTGTGTGTCTCTCCCAGTGAGAACTCAGACACTGTAACAAGTGTCTCCGTGTACAGTGTGTTTCTCTCCCAGTGAGGAGTCAGACTGTGGAACAAGTATCCCTGTGAACAGAGTGTGCCTCTCCCAGTCAGGACTCATACTGTGTAACAAGTGTCCCAGTGTATATTATGTGTCTCTCCCAGTGAGGAGTCAGACTATGTAATAAGTGTCCCAGTGTACAGTGTGTTTCTCAGTTTTAACTCAGACTGTGTACCAAGTGCCCATGTGTACAGTGTGTGTCTCTCCCAGTGAGGAGTCAGACTGTGTAACAAGTCTCCCCGTGTACAGTGTGTGTTTCTCCCAGTGAGGACTCAGACTGTGTAACAAGTGCCCCTTTGTACAGTGTGTGTCTCTCCCAGTGTGGAGTCAGACTCTGTAACAAGTGTCCCTGTGTACAGTGTGTGTCTCTTCCAGTGAGGAATCAGACTCTGTGACACGTTTAACTGTGTACAGTGTGTGTCTCTCCCAGTGAAGTGTCAGTCTGTGCAACAAGTGTCCCTGTGTTCAGTGTGTGTCTCTCCCAGTGAGAACTCAGACTCTGGAACAACTATCCCTGTATACTGTGTGTGACTCTCCCAGTGAGGAGTCAGACTGTGTAACAAGTATGACTGTGAACAGAGTGTGTCCCTCCCAGTGAGGAGTCAGACTGTGTAACAAGTGTCGCTGTGCACACTGTGTGTCTCTCCCAGTGAGGAGTCAGACTATATCATAACTGTCCCTGTGTACAATGTGTGTCTCTCCCAGTGAGGAATCGGACTGTGTAACAAGTGTCCCTGTGTACAATGCGTGTCTCTCCCAGTGAGGACTCAGACTCTGTAACAACTGTTCCTGTATATACTGTGTGTCACTCCCAGTGAGGAATCAGACTGTGTAACAAGTGTAACTGTGTACAGTGTGTGTCTCTCCCAGTGAGGAGTCAGACTGTGTAACAAGTGTCCCTTCGTACCGTGTGTGTCTCTCCAATGAGGAGTCAGACTCTGTAACAAGTGTCCTTGTGTAAAGTATGTGTCTCTCTCAGTGAAGACTAAGACTGTGTAACAAGTGTCCCTGTGTATATTGTGTGTCTCTCCCAGTGAGGAGACAGACTGTTTAACAAGTGTCCCTGTGAACAGAGTGTGTCTCTCCCAGTGAGGAGTCAGACTGTGTAACAAGTGTCCCTGTGTACAGTGTGTGTCTCTCCCAGTGAGAACTCAGACTGTTTAACAAGTGTCCCTGTGTAAAATATGCGTCTCTCTCAGTGAGGACTCAGACTGTGTAACAAGTGTCCCTGTGTATATTGTGTGTCTCTCCCAGTGAGGAGTCAGACTCTGTAACAAGTGTCCTTCTGTAAAGTATGTGTCTCTCTCAGTGAGGACTAAGACTGTGTAACAAGTGTCCCTGTGTATATTGTGTGTCTCTCCCAGTGAGGAGTCAGATTCTGTAACAAGTGTCCCAGCGTTCAGTGTGTGTCTCTCCCAGTGAGGAGTCAGACTGTGTAACAAGTATGACTGTGAACAGAGTGTGTCCCTCCCAGTGAGGAGTCAGACTGTGTCACAACTGTCCCTGTGTACAATGTGTGTCTCTCCCAGTGAGGACACAGACTGTGTAACAAGTGTCCCTGTGTACAATCCGTGTCTCTCCCAGTGAGGACTCTGACTCTGTAACAACTGTTCCTGTATATACTGTGTGTCTCTCCCAGTGAGGAGTCAGACTGTGTAACAAGTGTAACTGTGTACAGTGTTTGTCTCTCGCAGTGAGGAATCAGACTCTGCAACAAGTGTCCTTGTGTAAAATATGTGTCTCTCTCAGTGAGGACTAAGACTGTTTAACAAGTGTCCCTGTGTATATTGTGCGTCTCTCCCAGTGAGGAGTCAGAATCTGTAACAAGTGTCCCAGTGAGCAGTGTGTGTCTCTCCCAGTGAGGAGACAGACTGTGTAACAAGTGTCCCTGTGAACAGAGTGTGTCTCTCCCAGTGAGGAGTCAGACTGTGTAACAAGTGTCCCTGTGTACAGTGTGTGTCTCTCCCAGTGAGGACTCAGACTGTTTAACAAGTGTTCCTGTGTAAAATATGCGTTTCTCTTAGTGAGGACTCAGACTGTGTAACTAGTGTCCCTGTGTATATTGTGTGTATCTCCCAGTGAGGAGTCAGACTCTGTAACAAGTGTCCCCGTGTACTGTGTGTGTATCTCCCAGTGAGGACTCAGTCTGTGCAACATGTGTCCCTTTGTACAGAGTGTGTCTTTCCCAGTGAGGAGTCAGACTGTGTAACAAGTGTCCCTGTGTACAGTGTGTGTCTCTACCAGTGAGGAGTCAGACTCTGTAATAGCTGTCCTAGTATATACTGTGTGTCTCTCCCAGTGAGGAGTCAGACTGTGTAAGAAGTGTAACTGTGTACAGTGTGTGTCACTCCCAGTGAAGCGTCAGACTGTGTAACAAGTGTCACTGTGTAGAGTGTTTGTATCTCAATGAGGATTCAGACTCTGTAACAAGTGTCCCTATGTACAGTGTGTGCCTCTCCCAGTGAGGACTGTGACTGTGTAACAAGTGTTCCTGTGTACAGTGTGTGTCTCTCCAAGTGAGGACTCAGACTCTGTAACAAGTGTCCCTGTGTACAGTGTGTGCCTGTCCCAGTGAGGACTCAGACTGTGTAACAAGTGTCCCTGTGTACAGTGTGTCTCACGCAGTGAGGACACAGACTCTGTAACAAATGTCCCGGTGTACAGTGTATGTCTCTCCCAGTGAGGAGTCAGACTGTGTCACAAGTGTCCCTTAGTACCGTGTGTGCCTCTCACAGTGAGGAGTCAGACTATGTAACAAGTGGCCCTGTGTAAAGTCTGTGTCTCTCTCAGTGAGGAATCAAACTGTGTAACAAGTGTCCCTTCTTACCGTGTGTGTCTCTCCCAGTGAGGAGTCAGACTCTGTAACAAGTGCCCCTGTGTACAGTATGTGTCTCTCTCAGTGAGGACTCAGACTGAGTAACAAGTGTCCCTGTGTATATTGTGTGTCTCTCCCAGTGAGGAGTCATACTCTGTAACAACTGTTCCTGTATATACTGTGTGTCTCTCCCAGTGAGGAGTCAGACTGTGTAACAAGTGTAACTGTGTAGAGTGTGTGTCTCTCGCAGTGAGGAATCAGACTCTGCAACAAGTGTCCTTGTGTAAAATATGTGTCTCTCTCAGTGAGGACTAAGACTGTTTAACAAGTGTCCCTGTGTATATTGTGTGTCTCTCCCAGTGAGGAGTCAGATTCTGTAACAAGTGTCCCAGTGAGCAGTGTGTGTCTCTCCCAGTGAGGAGACAGACTGTGTAACAAGTGTCCCTGTGAACAGAGTGTGTCTCTCCCAGTGAGGAGTCAGACTGTGTAACAAGTGTCCCTGTGTACAGTGTGTGTCTCTCCCAGTGAGGGCTCAGACTGTTTAACAAGTGTTCCTGTGTAAAATATGCGTTTCTCTAAGTGAGGACTCAGACTGTGTAACTAGTGTCCCTGTGTATATTGTATGTATCTCCCAGTGAGGAGTCAGACTCTGTAACAAGTGTCCCCGTGTACTGTGTGTGTATCTCCCAGTGAGGACTCAGTCTGTGCAACATGTGTCCCTTTGTACAGAGTGTGTCTCTCCCAGTGAGGAGTCAGACTGTGTAACAAGTGTCCCTGTGTACAGTGTGTGTCTCTACCAGTGAGGAGTCAGACTCTGTAACAACTGTCCTAGTATAAACTGTGTGTCTCTCCCAGTGAGGAGTCAGACTGTGTAAGAAGTGTAACTGTGTACAGTGTGTGTCACTCCCAGTGAAGCCTCAGACTGTGTAACAAGTGTCACTGTGTAGAGTGTTTGTATCTCAATGAGGATTCAGACTCTGTAACACGTGTCCCTATGTACAGTGTATGCCTCTCCCAGTGAGGACTGTGACTGTGTAACAAGTGTTCCTGTGTACAGTGTGTGTCTCTCCAAGTGAGGACTCAGACTCTGTAACAAGTGTCCCTGTGTACAGTGTGTGCCTGTCCCAGTGAGGACTCAGACTGTGTAACAAGTGTCCCTGTGTACAGTGTGTCTCACGCAGTGAGGACACAGACTCTGTAACAAATGTCACGGTGTACAGTGTATGTCTCTCCCAGTGAGGAGTCAGACTGTGTCACAAGTGTCCCTTAGTACCGTGTGTGTCTCTCACAGTGAGGAGTCAGACGATGTAACAAGTGTCCCTGTGTAAAGTCTGTGTCTCTCTCAGTGAGGAATCAAACTGTGTAACAAGTGTCCCTTCGTACCGTGTGTGTCTCTCCCAGTGAGGAGTCAGACTCTGTAACAAGTGCCCCTGTGTACAGTATGTGTCTCTCTCAGTGAGGACTCAGACTGAGTAACAAGTGTCCCTGTGTATATTGTGTGTCTCTCCCAGTGAGGAGTCATACTCTGCAACAAGCGTCCAAGTGCACAGTGTGTCTCTCAGTTAGGACTCAGTCTGTGTAACAAGTGTCCCTGTGTTCAGTGTGTGTCTCTCCCAGTGAGGAGTCAGACTGTGTAACAATAGCCCAGTGTACAGTGTGTGTATCTCCCAGTGAGGACTCAGACTGTGTAATCAGTGTCCCTGTGAACAGTGTGTTTCTCTCCCAGTGAGGGCACAGATTGTGCAACAAGTGTCCCTTTGTACAGTGTGTGTCTCTCCCAGTGTGGTGTCAGACCCTGTAACAAGTGTCCCTGTGTACAGTGTGTGTCTCTCCCAGTGAGGACTCAGACTCTTTAACTCGTTTAACTGTGTACAGTGTGTGTCTCTCCCAGTGAAGTGTCAGAATGTGTTACAAGTGTCCCTGTGTTCAGTGTGTGTCTCTCCCAGTGAGAACTTAGACTCTGTAACAAGTGTCCCTGTATACAGTGTGTGTCTCTCCCAGTGAGGAGTCAGACTCTGTAATAAGTGTCCCAGTGTGCAGTGTGTCTCTCAGATAGGACTCAGACTGTGTAACAAGTGTCCCCGTGTACAGTGTGTGTCTCTCCCAGTGAGTAGTCAGACTCTGCAACAACTGTCCTTGTATATACTGTGTGTCTCTCCCAGTGAGGAGTCAGACTGTGTAACAAGCGTA
Organism: Pristiophorus japonicus; assembly: GCF_044704955.1. Classification (NCBI taxonomy): domain Eukaryota; kingdom Metazoa; phylum Chordata; class Chondrichthyes; family Pristiophoridae; genus Pristiophorus; species Pristiophorus japonicus. Next base: position 20,565,215 of record NC_092003.1, read on the forward strand.
ACTGTGTACAGTGTGTGTCTCTCCCAGTGAAGCGTCAGACTGTGTAACAAGTGTCACTGTGTAGAGTGTGTGTCTCTCAATGAGGACTCAGACTCTGTAACAAGTGTCCCTATGTACAGTGTGTGCCTCTCCCAGTGAGGACTGTGACTGTGTAACATGTGTTCCTGTGTACAGTGTGTGTCTCTCCCAGTGAGGACTCAGACTCTGTAAGAAGTGTCCCTGTATATAGTGTGTGTCTCTCCCAGTGAGGATTCAGACTGTGTCATAACTATCGCTGTGTACAATGTGTGTCTCTCCCAGTGAGGACTGTGACTGTGTAACAAGTGTCCCTGTGTACATTGCGTGTCTCTCCCAGTGAGGACTCAGACTCTGTAACAACTGTCCCTGTATATACTGTGTGTCTCTCCCAGTGAGGAGTCAGAATGTGTAACAAGTCTAACTGTGTAGAGTGTGTGTCTTTTCCAGTGAAGAGTCAGACTGTGTAACAAGTGTCCCTCTGTTCAGTGTGTTTCTCTCAGTAAGAACTCAGAGTCTGTAACACGTTTAACTGTGTACAGTGTGTGTCTCTCCCAGTGAAGTGTCAGACTGTGTCACAAGTGTCTCTGTGTTCAGTGTATGTCTCTCCCAGTGAGAACTCAGACTCTGTAACAAGTGTCTCCGTGTACAGTGTGTTTCTCTCCCAGTGAGGAGTCAGACTGTGGAACAAGTATCCCTGTGAACAGAGTGTGGCTCTCCCAGTCAGGAGTCAAACTGTGTAACAAGTGTCCCTGTGTACAGTGTGTGTCTCTCCCAGTGAGGAGTCAGACTGTGTAACAAGTGTCCCTGTGTACAGTGTGTGTCTCTCCCAGTGAGGACTCAGACTGTTTAACAAGTGTTCCTGTGTAAAATATGCGTTTCTCTTAGTGAGGACTCAGACTGTGTAACTAGTGTCCCTGTCTATATTGTGTGTATCTCCCAGTGAGGAGTCAGACTCTGTAACAAGTGTCCCCGTGTACTGTGTGTGTATCTCCCAGTGAGGACTCAGTCTGTGCAACATGTGTCCCTTTGTACAGAGTGTGTCTTTCCCAGTGAGGAGTCAGACTGTGTAACAAGTGTCCCTGTGTACAGTGTGTGTCTCTACCAGTGAGGAGTCAGACTCTGTAACAGCTGTCCTAGTATATACTGTGTGTCTCTCCCAGTGAGGAGTCAGACTGTGTAAGAAGTGTAACTGTGTACAGTGTGTGTCACTCCCAGTGAAGCGTCAGACTGTGTAACAAGTGTCACTGTGTAGAGTGTTTGTATCTCAATGAGGATTCAGACTCTGTAACAAGTGTCCCTATGTACAGTGTGTGCCTCTCCCAGTGAGGACTGTGACTGTGTAACAAGTGTTCCTGTGTACAGTGTGTGTCTCTCCAAGTGAGGACTCAGACTCTGTAACAAGTGTCCCTGTGTACAGTGTGTGCCTGTCCCAGTGAGGACTCAGACTGTGTAACAAGTGTCCCTGTGTACAGTGTGTCTCACGCAGTGAGGACACAGACTCTGTAACAAATGTCCCGGTGTACAGTGTATGTCTCTCCCAGTGAGGAGTCAGACTGTGTCACAAGTGTCCCTTAGTACCGTGTGTGCCTCTCACAGTGAGGAGTCAGACTATGTAACAAGTGGCCCTGTGTAAAGTCTGTGTCTCTCTCAGTGAGGAATCAAACTGTGTAACAAGTGTCCCTTCTTACCGTGTGTGTCTCTCCCAGTGAGGAGTCAGACTCTGTAACAAGTGCCCCTGTGTACAGTATGTGTCTCTCTCAGTGAGGACTCAGACTGAGTAACAAGTGTCCCTGTGTATATTGTGTGTCTCTCCCAGTGAGGAGTCATACTCTGTAACAACTGTTCCTGTATATACTGTGTGTCTCTCCCAGTGAGGAGTCAGACTGTGTAACAAGTGTAACTGTGTAGAGTGTGTGTCTCTCGCAGTGAGGAATCAGACTCTGTAACAAGTGTCCTTGTGTAAAATATGTGTCTCTCTCAGTGAGGACTAAGACTGTTTAACAAGTGTCCCTGTGTATATTGTGTGTCTCTCCCAGTGAGGAGTCAGATTCTGTAACAAGTGTCCCAGTGAGCAGTGTGTGTCTCTCCCAGTGAGGAGACAGACTGTGTAACAAGTGTCCCTGTGAACAGAGTGTGTCTCTCCCAGTGAGGAGTCAGACTGTGTAACAAGTGTCCCTGTGTACAGTGTGTGTCTCTCCCAGTGAGGGCTCAGACTGTTTAACAAGTGTTCCTGTGTAAAATATGCGTTTCTCTAAGTGAGGACTCAGACTGTGTAACTAGTGTCCCTGTGTATATTGTATGTATCTCCCAGTGAGGAGTCAGTCTCTGTAACAAGTGTCCCCGTGTACTGTGTGTGTATCTCCCAGTGAGGACTCAGTCTGTGCAACATGTGTCCCTTTGTACAGAGTGTGTCTCTCCCAGTGAGGAGTCAGACTGTGTAACAAGTGTCCCTGTGTACAGTGTGTGTCTCTACCAGTGAGGAGTCAGACTCTGTAACAACTGTCCTAGTATAAACTGTGTGTCTCTCCCAGTGAGGAGTCAGACTGTGTAAGAAGTGTAACTGTGTACAGTGTGTGTCACTCCCAGTGAAGCCTCAGACTGTGTAACAAGTGTCACTGTGTAGAGTGTTTGTATCTCAATGAGGATTCAGACTCTGTAACACGTGTCCCTATGTACAGTGTATGCCTCTCCCAGTGAGGACTGTGACTGTGTAACAAGTGTTCCTGTGTAGAGTGTGTGTCTCTCCAAGTGAGGACTCAGACTCTGTAACAAGTGTCCCTGTGTACAGTGTGTGCCTGTCCCAGTGAGGACTCAGACTGTGTAACAAGTGTCCCTGTGTACAGTGTGTCTCACGCAGTGAGGACACAGACTCTGTAACAAATGTCACGGTGTACAGTGTATGTCTCTCCCAGTGAGGAGTCAGACTGTGTCACAAGTGTCCCTTAGTACCGTGTGTGTCTCTCACAGTGAGGAGTCAGACGATGTAACAAGTGTCCCTGTGTAAAGTCTGTGTCTCTCTCAGTGAGGAATCAAACTGTGTAACAAGTGTCCCTTCGTACCGTGTGTGTCTCTCCCAGTGAGGAGTCAGACTCTGTAACAAGTGCCCCTGTGTACAGTATGTGTCTCTCTCAGTGAGGACTCAGACTGAGTAACAAGTGTCCCTGTGTATATTGTGTGTCTCTCCCAGTGAGGAGTCAGACTGTGTAACAATAGCCCAGTGTACAGTGTGTGTATCTCCCAGTGAGGACTCAGACTGTGTAATCAGTGTCCCTGTGAACAGTGTGTTTCTCTCCCAGTGAGGGCACAGATTGTGCAACAAGTGTCCCTTTGTACAGTGTGTGTCTCTCCCAGTGTGGTGTCAGACCCTGTAACAAGTGTCCCTGTGTACAGTGTGTGTCTCTCCCAGTGAGGACTCAGACTCTTTAACTCGTTTAACTGTGTACAGTGTGTGTCTCTCCCAGTGAAGTGTCAGAATGTGTTACAAGTGTCCCTGTGTTCAGTGTGTGTCTCTCCCAGTGAGAACTTAGACTCTGTAACAAGTGTCCCTGTATACAGTGTGTGTCTCTCCCAGTGAGGAGTCAGACTCTGTAATAAGTGTCCCAGTGTGCAGTGTGTCTCTCAGATAGGACTCAGACTGTGTAACAAGTGTCCCCGTGTACAGTGTGTGTCTCTCCCAGTGAGTAGTCAGACTCTGCAACAACTGTCCTTGTATATACTGTGTGTCTCTCCCAGTGAGGAGTCAGACTGTGTAACAAGCGTAACTGTGTACAGTGTGTGTCTCTCCCAGTGAAGCGTCAGACTGTGTAACAAGTGTCACTGTGTAGAGTGTGTGTCTCTCAATGAGGACTCAGACTCTGTAACAAGTGTCCCTATGTACAGTGTGTGCCTCTCCCAGTGAGGACTGTGACTGTGTAACATGTGTTCCTGTGTACAGTGTGTGTCTCTCCCAGTGAGGACTCAGACTCTGTAAGAAGTGTCCCTGTATATAGTGTGTGTCTCTCCCAGTGAGGATTCAGACTGTGTCATAACTATCGCTGTGTACAATGTGTGTCTCTCCCAGTGAGGACTGTGACTGTGTAACAAGTGTCCCTGTGTACATTGCGTGTCTCTCCCAGTGAGGACTCAGACTCTGTAACAACTGTCCCTGTATATACTGTGTGTCTCTCCCAGTGAGGAGTCAGAATGTGTAACAAGTCTAACTGTGTAGAGTGTGTGTCTTTTCCAGTGAAGAGTCAGACTGTGTAACAAGTGTCCCTCTGTTCAGTGTGTTTCTCTCAGTAAGAACTCAGAGTCTGTAACACGTTTAACTGTGTACAGTGTGTGTCTCTCCCAGTGAAGTGTCAGACTGTGTCACAAGTGTCTCTGTGTTCAGTGTATGTCTCTCCCAGTGAGAACTCAGACTCTGTAACAAGTGTCTCCGTGTACAGTGTGTTTCTCTCCCAGTGAGGAGTCAGACTGTGGAACAAGTATCCCTGTGAACAGAGTGTGGCTCTCCCAGTCAGGAGTCAAACTGTGTAACAAGTGTCCCTGTGTACAGTGTGTGTCTCTCCCAGTGAGAACTCAGACTCTGTAACAACTGTCCATGTATACAGTCTAGTCTCTCCCAGTGAGGACTCAGACTGTATAACAAGTGTCCCAATGTATAGTGTGTATCTCTCCCAGTGGGAAGTCAGACTCTGTAACTAGTGTCGCTGTGTTCAGTGTGTTTCTCTCAGTAAGGACTCAGACTGTGTAACAAGTGTAACTGTGTACAGTGTGTGTCTCTCCCAGTGAAGAGTCAGATTGTGCAAGAAGTTTACCTCTGTTCAGTGTGTGTCTCTCCCAGTGAGGAGTCAGACTGTGTAACAAGTATCCCCCTGTGCAGTTTTTGGCTCTGCCATTGAGGATTCAGATGGTGTAACAAGTGTCCCTTAGTACCGTGTGTGTCTCTCCCAGTAAGGTGTCATACTCTGAAACAAGTGTCCCTGTGCAAAGTATGTGTCACTCCCAGTGAGGAGTCAGACTCTGTAACAAGTGTTGCTGTGCACACTGTGTCTCTCCCAGTGAGGAGTCAGACTTAGTCACAACTGTCCCTGTGTACAATGTGTGCCTCTCCCAGTGAAGACTCAGACTGTGTAACAAGTGTCCCTGTGTACAATGCGTGTCTCTCCCAGTGAGGACTCAGACTCTGTAACAACTGTTCCTGTATATACTGTGTGTCTCTCGCAGTGAGGAGTCAGACTGTGTAACAAGTGTAACTGTGTTCAGTGTGTGTCTCTCCCAGTGAGGCATCAGACTGTGTAACAAGTGTCCCTTAGTACCGTGTGTGTCTTTCCCAGTGAGGAGTAAGACTCTGTAACAAGTGTCCTTGTGTAAAGTATGTGTCTCTCTCAGTGAGGACTCAGACTGTGTAACAAGTGTCCCTGTGTATATTGTGTGTCTCTCCCAGTGAGGAGTCAGATTCTGTAACAAGTGTCCCAGTGTGCAGTGTGTGTCTCTCCCAGTGAGGCGACAGACTGTGTAACAATTGTCCCTGTGAACAGAGTGTGTCTCTCCCAGTGAGGAGTCAGACTGTGTAACAAGTGTCCCTGTGTACAGTGTGTGTCTCTCCCAGTGAGGACTCAGAATGTTTAACAAGTGTCCCTGTGTAAAATATGCGTCTCTCTCAGTGAGGACTCAGACTGTGTAACAAGTGTCCCTGTAAATATTGTGTGTTTCTCCCAGTGAGGAGTCAGACTCTGTAACAAGTGTCCCCGTGTACTGTGTATGTATCTCCCAGTGAGGACTCAGTCTGTGCAACATGTGTCCCTTTGTACAGAGTGTGTCTCTCCCAGTGAGGAGTCAGATTGTGTAACAAGTGTCCCTGTGTACAGTGTGTGTCTCTCCCAGAGAGGACTCAACTGTATAACAAGTGTCCCTGTTTAAAGTGTGTGTCTCTCCAAGTGAGTACACAGACTGTGTAACAAGTGTCCCTGTGTACAGTGTGTGTCTCTCCCAGTGAGGAGTCAGACTCTGTAACAATTGTCCTGGTATATACTGTGTGTCTCTCTCAGTGAGGAGTCAGACTGTGTAACAAGTGTAACTGTTTACAGTGTGTGTCTCTCCCAGTGAGGACTCCGAATCTTTAACTCGTTTAACTGTGTACATTGTGTGTCTCTCCCAGTGAAGTGTCAGAATGTGTTACATGTGTCCCTGTGTTCAGTGTGTGTCTCTCCCGGTGAGAACTTAGACTCTGTAACAAGTGTCCCTGTATACAGTGTGTGTCTCTCCCAGTGAGGAGTCAGACTCTGTAATAAGTGTCCCAGTGTGCAGTGTGTCTCTCAGTTAGGACTCAGACTGTGTAACATGTGTCCCCGTGTACAGTGTGTGTCTCTCCCAGAGAGGACTCAACTGTATAACAAGTGTCCCTGTTTAAAGTGTGTGTCTCTCCAAGTGAGTACACAGACTGTGTAACAAGTGTCCCTGTGTACAGTGTGTGTCTCTCCCAGTGAGGAGTCAGACTCTGTAACAACTGTCCTGGTATATACTGCATGTCTCTCTCAGTGAGGAGTCAGACTGTGTAACAAGTGTAACTGTTTACAGTGTGTGTCTCTCCCAGTGAAGCTTCAGACTGTGTAACAAGTGTCACTGTGTAGAGTGTGTGTCTCTCCCAGTGAGGAATCCGAATCTTTAACTCGTTTAACTGTGTACAGTGTGTGTCTCTCCCAGTGAAGTGTCAGAATGTGTTACATGTGTCCCTGTGTTCAGTGTGTTTCTCTCCCGATGAGGAGTCAGACTCTGTAATAAGTGTCCCAGTGTGCAGTGTGTCTCTCAGTTAGGACTCAGACTGTGTAACAAGTGTCCCCGTGTACATTGTGTGTCTCTCCCAGTGAGGTTTCAGACTCTGTAATGACTGTCCTGTATATACTGTGTGTCTCTCCCAGTGAGGAGTCAGACTGTGTAACAAGCGTAACTGTGTACAGTGTGTGTCTCTCCCAGTGAAGCGTCAGTCTGTGTAACAAGTGTCACTGTGTAGAATGTGTGTCTCTCAATGAGGACTCAGACTCTGTAACAAGTGTCCCTATGTACAGTGTGTGCCTCTCCCAGTGAGGAATGTTATTGTGTAACAAGTGTTCCTGTGTACAGTGTGTGTCTCTCCCAGTGAGGACTCAGACTCTGTAAGAAGTTTCCCTGTATATAGTGTGTGTCTCTCCCAGTGAGTTTCAGACTGTGTCATAACTATCGCTGTGTACAATGTGTGTCTCTCCCAGTGAGGACTGTGACTGTGTAACAAGTGTCCCTGTGTACATTACGTGTCTCTCCCAGTGAGGACTCAGACTCTGTAACAACTGTCCCTGTATATACTGTGTGTCTCTCCCAGTGAGGAGTCAGAATGTGTAACATGTCGAACTGTGTAGAGTGTGTGTCTATTCCAGTGAAGAGTCAGACTGTGTAACAAGTGTCCCTCTGTTCAGTGTGTTTCTCTCAGTAAGAACTCAGAGTCTGTAACACGTTTAACTGTGTACAGTGTGTGTCTCTCCCAGTGAAGTGTCAGACTGAGTCACAAGTGTCCCTTAGTACCGTGTGTGTCTTTCCCAGTGAGAAGTCAGACTCTGTAACAAGTGTCCTTGTGTAAAGTATGTGTCTCTCTCAGTGAGGACTCAGACTGTGTAACAAGTGTCCCTGTGTATATTGTGTGTCTCTCCTAGTGAGGAGTCAGATTCTGTAACAAGTGTCCCAGTGTGCAGTGTGTGTCTCTCCCAGTGAGGCGACAGACTGCGTAACAAGTGTCCCTGTGAACAGAGTGTGTCTCTCCCAGTGAGGAGTCAGACTGTGTAACAAGTGTCCCTGTGTACAGTGTGTGTCTCTCCCAGTGAGGACTCAGACTGTTTATCAAGTGTCCCTGTGTAAAATATGCGTCTCTCTCAGTGAGGACTCAGACTGTGTAACACGTGTCCCTGTTTATATTGTGTGTTTCTCCCAGTGAGGAGCCAGACTCTGTAACAAGTGTCCCCGTGTACTGTGTATGTATCTCCCAGTGAGGACTCAGTCTGTGCAACATGTGTCCCTTTGTACAGAGTGTGTCTCTCCCAGTGAGGAGTCAGACTGTGTAACAAGTGTCCCTGTGTGCAGTGTGTGTCTCTCCTAGAGAGGACTCAACTGTATAACAAGTGTCCCTGTTTAAAGTGTGTGTCTCTCCAAGTGAGTACACAGACTGTGTAACAAGTGTCCCTGTGTACAGTGTGTGTCTCTCCCAGTGAGGAGTCAGACTCTGTAACAACTGTCCAGGTATATACTGTGTGTCTCTCTCAGTGAGGAGTCAGACTGTGTAACAAGTGTAACTGTTTACAGTGTGTGTCTCTCCCAGTGAAGCTTCAGACTGTGTAACAAGTGTCACTGTGTAGAGTGTGTGTCTCTCCCAGTGAGGACTCCGAATCTTTAACTCGTTTCACTGTGTACGTGTGTGTCTCTCCCAGTGAAGTGTCAGAATGTGTTACATGTGTCCCGGTGTTCAGTGTGTGTCTCTCCCGGTGAGAACTTAGACTCTGTAACAAGTGTCCCTGTATACAGTGTGTGTCTCTCCCAGTGAGGAGTCAGACTCTGTAATACGTGTCCCAGTGTGCAGTGTGTCTCTCCCAGTGAGGAGTCAGACTGTGTAACAAGTGTTACTGTGTACAGTGTGTGTCTCTCGCATTGAAGAGTCAGACTGTGTAACAAGTGTCCCAGTGTGCAGTGTGTCTCTTAGTTAGGACTCAGGCTGTTTAACAAGTGTCCCTGTGTACAGTGTGTGTCTCTCCCAGTGAATTGTCAAACTGTGTAACAAGTGTCCCTGTGTTCAGTGTGTGTCTCTCCCAGTGAGAACTCAGACTGTGTAACAAGTGTCCCTGTGTACAATGTGTGTCTCTCCAAGTGAGGACACCGACTGTGTAACAAATTTCCCTGTGTACAGTGTGTGTCTCTCCCAGTGATGAGTCAGACTCAGAAACAAGTTTCCCTGTGTACAGTGTCTGTCTCTCCCAGTGAGGACTCAGACTGTGTAACAAGTGTCCCAGTGTATATTGAGTGTCTCTCCCAGTGAGGAGTCATACTCTGTAACTAGTGTCCCTGTTTTCAGTGTGTTTCTCTCAGTTAGGACTCAGAATGTGTAACAAGTGTCACTGTGTACAGTGTGTGTCTCTCCCAATGAGGACTCAGACTCTGTAACAAGTGTCCCTGTATACAGTGTGTGCCTCTCCCAGTGAGGACTTAGACTGTGTAACAAGTAGACATGTGTACAGTATGTGTCTCTCCCACTGAGATCTCTGACTGTGTAACAAGTGTCCCTGTGTACAGTATGTGTTTCTCCCAGTGAGGACTCACACTCTGTAACAAGTATCCCTGTATATAGTGTGTGTCTCTCCCAGTGAGCAGTCAGACTGTGTCACAACTGTACCTGTGTACAATGTGTGTCTCTCCCAGTGAGAACTCAGACTGTGTAACAATTGTACCTGTATATACTGTGTGTCTCTCCCAGTAAGGAGTCAGACTGTGTAACAAGTGTAACTGTGTACAGTGTGCGTGTCTCCCAGTGAAGAGTCAGACTGTGTAACAAGTGTCCCTCTGTTCAGTGTGTTTCTCTCCCAGTGAGGAGTCAGACTGTGTAACAAGTATCCCACTGTACAGTGTGTGTCTCTCCCAGTGAGGATTCAGATGGTGTAACAAGTGTCCCTGTATACAGTGTGTGTCTCTCCCAGTGAGGACTCAGACTGTGTAACAAGTGTCCCTTCGTACCGTGTGTGTCTCTCCCAGTGAGGAGTCAGATTCTGTAAAAAGTGTCCCTGTGTTCAGTGTGTTTCTCTCAGTAAGGACTCAGACTGAGTAACAAGTGTCACTGTGTAGAATGTGTGTCTCTTGCAATGAGGACTCAGACTCTGTAACAAATGTCCCTGTTTACAGTGTGTGCCTCTCCCCGTGAGGAATGTCACTGTGTAACAAGTGTAACTGTGTACAGTGTGTGTCTCTCCCAGTGAAGAGTCAGATTGTGCAAGAAGTGTACCTCTGTTCAGTGTGTGTCTCTCCCAGTGAGGAGTCAGACTGTGTAACAAGTATCCCCCTGTGCAGTTTTTGGCTCTGCCATTGAGGATTCAGATGGTGTAACAAGTGTCCCTTAGTACCGTGTGTGTCTCTCCCAGTAAGGTGTCAGACTCTGAAACAAGTGTCCCTGTGTAAAGTATGTGTCACTCCCAGTGAGGAGTCAGACTCTGTAACAAGTGTTGCTGTGCACACTGTGTCTCTCCCAGTGAGGAGTCAGACTTTGTCACAACTGTCCCTGTGTACAATGTGTGCCTCTCCCAGTGAAGACTCAGACTGTGTAACAAGTGTCCCTGTGTACAATGCGTGTCTCTCCCAGTGAGGACTCAGACTCTGTAACAACTGTTCCTGTATATACTGTGTGTCTCTCGCAGTGAGGAGTCAGACTGTGTAACAAGTGTAACTGTGTTCAGTGTGTGTCTCTCCCAGTGAGGAATCAGACTGTGTAACAAGTGTCCCTTAGTACCGTGTGTGTCTTTCCCAGTGAGGAGTAAGACTCTGTAACAAGTGTCCTTGTGTAAAGTATGTGTCTCTCTCAGTGAGGACTCAGACTGTGTAACAAGTGTCCCTGTGTATATTGTGTGTCTCTCCCAGTGAGGAGTCAGATTCTGTAACAAGTGTCCCAGTGTGCAGTGTGTGTCTCTCCCAGTGAGGCGACAGACTGTGTAACAGTTGTCCCTGTGAACAGAGTGTGTCTCTCCCAGTGAGGAGTCAGACTGTGTAACAAGTGTCCCTGTGTACAGTGTGTGTCTCTCCCAGTGAGGACTCAGAATGTTTAACAAGTGTCCCTGTGTAAAATATGCGTCTCTCTCAGTGAGGACTCAGACTGTGTAACAAGTGTCCCTGTAAATATTGTGTGTTTCTCCCAGTGAGGAGTCAGACTCTGTAACAAGTGTCCCCGTGTACTGTGTATGTATCTCCCAGTGAGGACTCAGTCTGTGCAACATGTGTCCCTTTGTACAGAGTGTGTCTCTCCCAGTGAGGAGTCAGATTGTGTAACAAGTGTCCCTGTGTACAGTGTGTGTCTCTCCCAGAGAGGACTCAACTGTATAACAAGTGTCCCTGTTTAAAGTGTGTGTCTCTCCAAGTGAGTACACAGACTGTGTAACAAGTGTCCCTGTGTACAGTGTGTGTCTCTCCCAGTGAGGAGTCAGACTCTGTAACAATTGTCCTGGTATATACTCTGTGTCTCTCTCAGTGAGGAGTCAGACTGTGTAACAAGTGTAACTGTTTACAGTGTGTGTCTCTCCCAGTGAGGACTCCGAATCTTTAACTCGTTTAACTGTGTACATTGTGTGTCTCTCCCAGTGAAGTGTCAGAATGTGTTACATGTGTCCCTGTGTTGAGTGTGTGTCTCTCCCGGTGAGAACTTAGACTCTGTAACAAGTGTCCCTGTATACAGTGTGTGTCTCTCCCAGTGAGGAGTCAGACTCTGTAATAAGTGTCCCAGTGTGCAGTGTGTCTCTCAGTTAGGACTCAGACTGTGTAACAAGTGTCCCTGTGTACAGTGTGTGTCTCTCCCAGTGAGGAGTCAGACTCTGTAACAACTGTCCTGGTATATACTGCATGTCTCTCTCAGTGAGGAGTCAGACTGTGTAACAAGTGTAACTGTTTACAGTGTGTGTCTCTCCCAGTGAAGCTTCAGACTGTGTAACAAGTGTCACTGTGTAGAGTGTGTGTCTCTCCCAGTGAGGACTCCGAATCTTTAACTCGTTTAACTGTGTACAGTGTGTGTCTCTCCCAGTGAAGTGTCAGAATGTGTTACATGTGTCCCTGTGTTCAGTGTGTTTCTCTCCCGATGAGGAGTCAGACTCTGTAATAAGTGTCCCAGTGTGCAGTGTGTCTCTCAGTTAGGACTCAGACTGTGTAACAAGTGTCCCCGTGTACATTGTGTGTCTCTCCCAGTGAGGTTTCAGACTCTGTAATGACTGTCCTGTATATACTGTGTGTCTCTCCCAGTGAGGAGTCAGACTGTGTAACAAGCGTAACTGTGTACAGTGTGTGTCTCTCCCAGTGAAGCGTCAGTCTGTGTAACAAGTGTCACTGTGTAGAATGTGTGTCTCTCAATGAGGACTCAGACTCTGTAACAAGTGTCCCTATGTACAGTGTGTGCCTCTCCCAGTGAGGAATGTGATTGTGTAACAAGTGTTCCTGTGTACAGTGTGTGTCTCTCCCAGTGAGGACTCAGACTCTGTAAGATGTTTCCCTGTATATAGTGTGTGTCTCTCCCAGTGAGTTTCAGACTGTGTCATAACTATCGCTGTGTACAATGTGTGTCTCTCCCAGTGAGGACTGTGACTGTGTAACAAGTGTCCCTGTGTACATTACGTGTCTCTGCCAGTGAGGACTCAGACTCTGTAACAACTGTCCCTGTATATACTGTGTGTCTCTCCCAGTGAGGAGTCAGAATGTGTAACATGTCGAACTGTGTAGAGTGTGTGTCTATTCCAGTGAAGAGTCAGACTGTGTAACAAGTGTCCCTCTGTTCAGTGTGTTTCTCTCAGTAAGAACTCAGAGTCTGTAACACGTTTAACTGTGTACAGTGTGTGTCTCTCCCAGTGAAGTGTCAGACTGAGTCACAAGTGTCCCTTAGTACCGTGTGTGTCTTTCCCAGTGAGAAGTCAGACTCTGTAACAAGTGTCCTTGTGTAAAGTATGTGTCTCTCTCAGTGAGGACTCAGACTGTGTAACAAGTGTCCCTGTGTATATTGTGTGTCTCTCCTAGTGAGGAGTCAGATTCTGTAACAACTGTTCCTGTATATACTGTGTGTCTCTCGCAGTGAGGAGTCAGACTGTGTAACAAGTGTAACTGTGTTCAGTGTGTGTCTCTCCCAGTGAGGAATCAGACTGTGTAACAAGTGTCCCTTAGTACCGTGTGTGTCTTTCCCAGTGAGGAGTAAGACTCTGTAACAAGTGTCCTTGTGTAAAGTATGTGTCTCTCTCAGTGAGGACTCAGACTGTGTAACAAGTGTCCCTGTGTATATTGTGTGTCTCTCTCCCAGTGAGGAGTCAGATTCTGTAACAAGTGTCCCAGTGTGCAGTGTGTGTCTCTCCCAGTGAGGCGACAGACTGTGTAACAGTTGTCCCTGTGAACAGAGTGTGTCTCTCCCAGTGAGGAGTCAGACTGTGTAACAAGTGTCCCTGTGTACAGTGTGTGTCTCTCCCAGTGAGGACTCAGAATGTTTAACAAGTGTCCCTGTGTAAAATATGCGTCTCTCTCAGTGAGGACTCAGACTGTGTAACAAGTGTCCCTGTAAATATTGTGTGTTTCTCCCAGTGAGGAGTCAGACTCTGTAACAAGTGTCCCCGTGTACTGTGTATGTATCTCCCAGTGAGGACTCAGTCTGTGCAACATGTGTCCCTTTGTACAGAGTGTGTCTCTCCCAGTGAGAAGTCAGATTGTGTAACAAGTGTCCCTGTGTACAGTGTGTGTCTCTCCCAGAGAGGACTCAACTGTATAACAAGTGTCCCTGTTTAAAGTGTGTGTCTCTCCAAGTGAGTACACAGACTGTGTAACAAGTGTCCCTGTGTACAGTGTGTGTCTCTCCCAGTGAGGAGTCAGACTCTGTAACAATTGTCCTGGTATATACTGTGTGTCTCTCTCAGTGAGGAGTCAGACTGTGTAACAAGTGTAACTGTTTACAGTGTGTGTCTCTCCCAGTGAGGACTCCGAATCTTTAACTCGTTTAACTGTGTACATTGTGTGTCTCTCCCAGTGAAGTGTCAGAATGTGTTACATGTGTCCCTGTGTTGAGTGTGTGTCTCTCCCGGTGAGAACTTAGACTCTGTAACAAGTGTCCCTGTATACAGTGTGTGTCTCTCCCAGTGAGGAGTCAGACTCTGTAATAAGTGTCCCAGTGTGCAGTGTGTCTCTCAGTTAGGACTCAGACTGTGTAACATGTGTCCCCGTGTACAGTGTGTGTCTCTCCCAGAGAGGACTCAACTGTATAACAAGTGTCCCTGTTTAAAGTGTGTGTCTCTCCAAGTGAGTACACAGACTGTGTAACAAGTGTCCCTGTGTACAGTGTGTGTCTCTCCCAGTGAGGAGTCAGACTCTGTAACAACTGTCCTGGTATATACTGCATGTCTCTCTCAGTGAGGAGTCAGACTGTGTAACAAGTGTAACTGTTTACAGTGTGTGTCTCTCCCAGTGAAGCTTCAGACTGTGTAACAAGTGTCACTGTGTAGAGTGTGTGTCTCTCCCAGTGAGGACTCCGAATCTTTAACTCGTTTAACTGTGTACAGTGTGTGTCTCTCCCAGTGAAGTGTCAGAATGTGTTACATGTGTCCCTGTGTTCAGTGTGTTTCTCTCCCGATGAGGAGTCAGACTCTGTAATAAGTGTCCCAGTGTGCAGTGTGTCTCTCAGTTAGGACTCAGACTGTGTAACAAGTGTCCCCGTGTACATTGTGTGTCTCTCCCAGTGAGGTTTCAGACTCTGTAATGACTGTCCTGTATATACTGTGTGTCTCTCCCAGTGAGGAGTCAGACTGTGTAACAAGCGTAACTGTGTACAGTGTGTGTCTCTCCCAGTGAAGCGTCAGTCTGTGTAACAAGTGTCACTGTGTAGAATGTGTGTCTCTCAATGAGGACTCAGACTCTGTAACAAGTGTCCCTATGTACAGTGTGTTCCTCTCCCAGTGAGGAATGTGATTGTGTAACAAGTGTTCCTGTGTACAGTGTGTGTCTCTCCCAGTGAGGACTCAGACTCTGTAAGAAGTTTCCCTGTATATAGTGTGTGTCTCTCCCAGTGAGTTTCAGACTGTGTCATAACTATCGCTGTGTACAATGTGTGTCTCTCCCAGTGAGGACTGTGACTGTGTAACAAGTGTCCCTGTGTACATTACGTGTCTCTGCCAGTGAGGACTCAGACTCTGTAACAACTGACCCTGTATATACTGTGTGTCTCTCCCAGTGAGGAGTCAGAATGTGTAACATGTCGAACTGTGTAGAGTGTGTGTCTATTCCAGTGAAGAGTCAGACTGTGTAACAAGTGTCCCTCTGTTCAGTGTGTTTCTCTCAGTAAGAACTCAGAGTCTGTAACACGTTTAACTGTGTACAGTGTGTGTCTCTCCCAGTGAAGTGTCAGACTGAGTCACAAGTGTCCCTTAGTACCGTGTGTGTCTTGCCCAGTGAGAAGTCAGACTCTGTAACAAGTGTCCTTGTGTAAAGTATGTGTCTCTCTCAGTGAGGACTCAGACTGTGTAACAAGTGTCCCTGTGTATATTGTGTGTCTCTCCTAGTGAGGAGTCAGATTCTGTAACAACTGTTCCTGTATATACTGTGTGTCTCTCGCAGTGAGGAGTCAGACTGTGTAACAAGTGTAACTGTGTTCAGTGTGTGTCTCTCCCAGTGAGGAATCAGACTGTGTAACAAGTGTCCCTTAGTACCGTGTGTGTCTTTCCCAGTGAGGAGTAAGACTCTGTAACAAGTGTCCTTGTGTAAAGTATGTGTCTCTCTCAGTGAGGACTCAGACTGTGTAACAAGTGTCCCTGTGTATATTGTGTGTCTCTCTCCCAGTGAGGAGTCAGATTCTGTAACAAGTGTCCCAGTGTGCAGTGTGTGTCTCTCCCAGTGAGGCGACAGACTGTGTAACAGTTGTCCCTGTGAACAGAGTGTGTCTCTCCCAGTGAGGAGTCAGACTGTGTAAAAAGTGTCCCTGTGTACAGTGTGTGTCTCTCCCAGTGAGGACTCAGAATGTTTAACAAGTGTCCCTGTGTAAAATATGCGTCTCTCTCAGTGAGGACTCAGACTGTGTAACAAGTGTCCCTGTAAATATTGTGTGTTTCTCCCAGTGAGGAGTCAGACTCTGTAACAAGTGTCCCCGTGTACTGTGTATGTATCTCCCAGTGAGGACTCAGTCTGTGCAACATGTGTCCCTTTGTACAGAGTGTGTCTCTCCCAGTGAGGAGTCAGATTGTGTAACAAGTGTCCCTGTGTACAGTGTGTGTCTCTCCCAGAGAGGACTCAACTGTATAACAAGTGTCCCTGTTTAAAGTGTGTGTCTCTCCAAGTGAGTACACAGACTGTGTAACAAGTGTCCCTGTGTACAGTGTGTGTCTCTCCCAGTGAGGAGTCAGACTCTGTAACAATTGTCCTGGTATATACTGTGTGTCTCTCTCAGTGAGGAGTCAGACTGTGTAACAAGTGTAACTGTTTACAGTGTGTGTCTCTCCCAGTGAGGACTCCGAATCTTTAACTCGTTTAACTGTGTACATTGTGTGTCTCTCCCAGTGAAGTGTCAGAATGTGTTACATGTGTCCCTGTGTTGAGTGTGTGTCTCTCCCGGTGAGAACTTAGACTCTGTAACAAGTGTCCCTGTATACAGTGTGTGTCTCTCCCAGTGAGGAGTCAGACTCTGTAATAAGTGTCCCAGTGTGCAGTGTGTCTCTCAGTTAGGACTCAGACTGTGTAACATGTGTCCCCGTGTACAGTGTGTGTCTCTCCCAGAGAGGACTCAACTGTATAACAAGTGTCCCTGTTTAAAGTGTGTGTCTCTCCAAGTGAGTACACAGACTGTGTAACAAGTGTCCCTGTGTACAGTGTGTGTCTCTCCCAGTGAGGAGTCAGACTCTGTAACAACTGTCCTGGTATATACTGCATGTCTCTCTCAGTGAGGAGTCAGACTGTGTAACAAGTGTAACTGTTTACAGTGTGTGTCTCTCCCAGTGAAGCTTCAGACTGTGTAACAAGTGTCACTGTGTAGAGTGTGTGTCTCTCCCAGTGAGGACTCCGAATCTTTAACTCGTTTAACTGTGTACAGTGTGTGTCTCTCCCAGTGAAGTGTCAGAATGTGTTACATGTGTCCCTGTGTTCAGTGTGTTTCTCTCCCGATGAGGAGTCAGACTCTGTAATAAGTGTCCCAGTGTGCAGTGTGTCTCTCAGTTAGGACTCAGACTGTGTAACAAGTGTCCCCGTGTACATTGTGTGTCTCTCCCAGTGAGGTTTCAGACTCTGTAATGACTGTCCTGTATATACTGTGTGTCTCTCCCAGTGAGGAGTCAGACTGTGTAACAAGCGTAACTGTGTACAGTGTGTGTCTCTCCCAGTGAAGCGTCAGTCTGTGTAACAAGTGTCACTGTGTAGAATGTGTGTCTCTCAATGAGGACTCAGACTCTGTAACAAGTGTCCCTATGTACAGTGTGTGCCTCTCCCAGTGAGGAATGTGATTGTGTAACAAGTGTTCCTGTGTACAGTGTGTGTCTCTCCCAGTGAGGACTCAGACACTGTAAGAAGTTTCCCTGTATATAGTGTGTGTCTCTCCCAGTGAGTTTCAGACTGTGTCATAACTATCGCTGTGTACAATGTGTGTCTCTCCCAGTGAGGACTGTGACTGTGTAACAAGTGTCCCTGTGTACATTACGTGTCTCTGCCAGTGAGGACTCAGACTCTGTAACAACTGTCCCTGTATATACTGTGTGTCTCTCCCAGTGAGGAGTCAGAATGTGTAACATGTCGAACTGTGTAGAGTGTGTGTCTATTCCAGTGAAGAGTCAGACTGTGTAACAAGTGTCCCTCTGTTCAGTGTGTTTCTCTCAGTAAGAACTCAGAGTCTGTAACACGTTTAACTGTGTACAGTGTGTGTCTCTCCCAGTGAAGTGTCAGACTGAGTCACAAGTGTCCCTTAGTACCGTGTGTGTCTTTCCCAGTGAGAAGTCAGACTCTGTAACAAGTGTCCTTGTGTAAAGTATGTGTCTTTCTCAGTGAGGACTCAGACTGTGTAACAAGTGTCCCTGTGTATATTGTGTGTCTCTCCTAGTGAGGAGTCAGATTCTGTAACAAGTGTCCCAGTGTGCAGTGTGTGTCTCTCCCAGTGAGGCGACAGACTGCGTAACAAGTGTCCCTGTGAACAGAGTGTGTCTCTCCCAGTGAGGAGTCAGACTGTGTAACAAGTGTCCCTGTGTACAGTGTGTGTCTCTCCCAGTGAGGACTCAGACTGTTTATCAAGTGTCCCTGTGTAAAATATGCGTCTCTCTCAGTGAGGACTCAGACTGTGTAACACGTGTCCCTGTTTATATTGTGTGTTTCTCCCAGTGAGGAGCCAGACTCTGTAACAAGTGTCCCCGTGTACTGTGTATGTATCTCCCAGTGAGGACTCAGTCTGTGCAACATGTGTCCCTTTGTACAGAGTGTGTCTCTCCCAGTGAGGAGTCAGACTGTGTAACAAATGTCCCTGTGTGCAGTGTGTGTCTCTCCTAGAGAGGACTCAACTGTATAACAAGTGTCCCTGTTTAAAGTGTGTGTCTCTCCAAGTGAGTACACAGACTGTGTAACAAGTGTCCCTGTGTACAGTGTGTGTCTCTCCCAGTGAGGAGTCAGACTCTGTAACAACTGTCCAGGTATATACTGTGTGTCTCTCTCAGTGAGGAGTCAGACTGTGTAACAAGTGTAACTGTTTACAGTGTGTGTCTCTCCCAGTGAAGCTTCAGACTGTGTAACAAGTGTCACTGTGTAGAGTGTGTGTCTCTCCCAGTGAGGACTCCGAATCTTTAACTCGTTTCACTGTGTACGTGTGTGTCTCTCCCAGTGAAGTGTCAGAATGTGTTACATGTGTCCCGGTGTTCAGTGTGTGTCTCTCCCGGTGAGAACTTAGACTCTGTAACAAGTGTCCCTGTATACAGTGTGTGTCTCTCCCAGTGAGGAGTCAGACTCTGTAATACGTGTCCCAGTGTGCAGTGTGTCTCTCCCAGTGAGGAGTCAGACTGTGTAACAAGTGTTACTGTGTACAGTGTGTGTCTCTCGCATTGAAGAGTCAGACTGTGTAACAAGTGTCCCAGTGTGCAGTGTGTCTCTTAGTTAGGACTCAGGCTGTTTAACAAGTGTCCCTGTGTACAGTGTGTGTCTCTCCCAGTGAATTGTCAAACTGTGTAACAAGTGTCCCTGTGTTCAGTGTGTGTCTCTCCCAGTGAGAACTCAGACTGTGTAACAAGTGTCCCTGTGTACAATGTGTGTCTCTCCAAGTGAGTACACAGACTGTGTAACAAATTTCCCTGTGTACAGTGTGTGTCTCTCCCAGTGAGGAGTCAGACTCAGAAACAAGTTTCCCTGTGTACAGTGTCTGTCTCTCCCAGTGAGGACTCAGACTGTGTAACAAGTGTCCCAGTGTATATTGAGTGTCTCTCCCAGTGAGTAGTCATACTCTGTAACTAGTGTCCCTGTTTTCAGTGTGTTTCTCTCAGTTAGGACTCAGAATGTGTAACAAGTGTCACTGTGTACAGTGTGTGTCTCTCCCAATGAGGACTCAGACTCTGTAACAAGTGTCCCTGTATACAGTGTGTGCCTCTCCCAGTGAGGACTTAGACTGTGTAACAAGTAGACATGTGTACAGTATGTGTCTCTCCCACTGAGGTCTCTGACTGTGTAACAAGTGTCCCTGTGTACAGTATGTGTTTCTCCCAGTGAGGACTCACACTCTGTAACAAGTATCCCTGTATATAGTGTGTGTCTCTCCCAGTGAGCAGTCAGACTGTGTCACAACTGTACCTGTGTACAATGTGTGTCTCTCCCAGTGAGAACTCAGACTGTGTAACAATTGTACCTGTATATACTGTGTGTCTCTCCCAGTAAGGAGTCAGACTGTGTAACAAGTGTAACTGTGTACAGTGTGCGTGTCTCCCAGTGAAGAGTCAGACTGTGTAACAAGTGTCCCTATGTTCAGTGTGTTTCTCTCCCAGTGAGGAGTCAGACTGTGTAACAAGTATCCCACTGTACAGTGTGTGTCTCTCCCAGTGAGGATTCAGATGGTGTAACAAGTGTCCCTGTATACAGTGTGTGTCTCTCCCAGTGAGGACTCAGACTGTGTAACAAGTGTCCCTTCGTACCGTGTGTGTCTCTCCCAGTGAGGAGTCAGATTCTGTAAAAAGTGTCCCTGTGTTCAGTGTGTTTCTCTCAGTAAGGACTCAGACTGAGTAACAAGTGTCACTGTGTAGAATGTGTGTCTCTTGCAATGAGGACTCAGACTCTGTAACAAATGTCCCTGTTTACAGTGTGTGCCTCTCCCAGTGAGGAATGTCACTGTTTAACAAGTGTTCCTGTGTACAGTGTGTGTCTCTCCCAGTGTGGACTCAGATTCTGTAAGAAGTGTCCGTGTATATAGTGTGTGTCTCTCCCAGTGAGGTGTCAGACTGTGTTATAACTGTCCCTGTGTACAATGTGTGTCTCTCCCAGTGAGAACTCAGACTGTGTAACAACTGTGCCTGTATATATTGTGTGTCTCTCCCAGTGAGGAGTCAGACTGTGCAACAAGTGTAACTGTGTACAGTGTGTGTCTCTCCCAGGGAAGCGTCAGATTGTGTAACAAGTGTCCCTCTGTTCAGTGTGTGTCTCTCACAGTGAGAACTCAGACTGTGTCACAAGAGCCCCTGAGTACAGTGTGTGTCTCTCTCAGTGAGGAGTCAGACTGTGTAACAAGTATCGCCCTGTGAAGTGTGTGTCTCTCCCAGTGAGGATTCAGACTGTGTAACAAGTGTCCCTGAGTACAGTGTGTGTCTCTCTCAGTGAGGAGTCAGACTGTGTAACAAGTATCGCCCTGTGCAGTGTGTTTCTCTCCCAGTGAGGACTTAGACTGTGTAACAAGTGTCCATGTGTAGAATGTGTGTCTCTACCAGTGAGGACTCAGACTGTGTCACAAGTGACCCTGTGTACACTGCGTGACTCTCCCAGTGTGGACTCAGACTCTGAAACAACTTTCGCTGTATATACTGTGTGTCCTTCCCAGAGAGGAGTCAGACTGTGCAACAAGTGTAACTGTGTACAGTGTGTGTCTGTCCCAGTGAAGAGTCAGACTGTGCAACACGTTTCCCGTGTAGTGTGTGTCTCTCAGTTAGATATCAGTCTGTGTAACAAGTGTCACTGTGTACAGTGTGTGTATCTCCCAGTGAGGACTCAGACTGTTAACAAGAGACCCTGAGTAAAGTGTGTGTCTCTCCCAGTGAGGAGTCATACTGTGTAACAAGTGTTCACGCGTACAGTGTGTGTCTCTCGCAGTAAGGATTCAGACTGTGTTACAAGTGTCCCTTAGTACCGTGTGTGTTTCTCCCAGTGAGGAGTCAGACTCTGTAACAAGTGACCCTGTGTAAAGTATGTGTCTCTCTCACTGAGAACTCAGACTGTGTAACAAGTGTCCCTGTATACAGTGTGTTTCTCTCCCAGTGAGGAGTCAGACTGAGCAACAAGTGTCCCCGTGTACAGTGTGTGTCTCTCCCAGTGAGGACTCAGACTGTGTAACAAGTGTCCCTGTATACAGTGTGTGTTTCTCCCAGTGTGGAGTCAGACTGTGTAACAAGTGTCCCTGTGTGCAGTGTGTGTCTCTCCTAGAGAGGACTCAACTGTATAACAAGTGTCCCTGTTTAAAGTGTGTGTCTCTCCAAGTGAGTACACAGACTGTGTAACAAGTGTCCCTGTGTACAGTGTGTGTCTCTCCCAGTGAGGAGTCAGACTCTGTAACAACTGTCCAGGTATATACTGTGTGTCTCTCTCAGTGAGGAGTCAGACTGTGTAACAAGTGTAACTGTTTACAGTGTGTGTCTCTCCCAGTGAAGCTTCAGACTGTGTAACAAGTGTCACTGTGTAGAGTGTGTGTCTCTCCCAGTGAGGACTCCGAATCTTTAACTCGTTTCACTGTGTACGTGTGTGTCTCTCCCAGTGAAGTGTCAGAATGTGTTACATGTGTCCCGGTGTTCAGTGTGTGTCTCTCCCGGTGAGAACTTAGACTCTGTAACAAGTGTCCCTGTATACAGTGTGTGTCTCTCCCAGTGAGGAGTCAGACTCTGTAATACGTGTCCCAGTGTGCAGTGTGTCTCTCCCAGTGAGGAGTCAGACTGTGTAACAAGTGTTACTGTGTACAGTGTGTGTCTCTCGCATTGAAGAGTCAGACTGTGTAACAAGTGTCCCTGTGTTCAGTGTGTGTCTCTCCCAGTGAGAACTCAGACTGTGTAACAAGTGTCCCTGTGTACAATGTGTGTCTCTCCAAGTGAGGACACCGACTGTGTAACAAATTTCCCTGTGTACAGTGTGTGTCTCTCCCAGTGAGGAGTCAGACTCAAAAACAAGTTTCCCTGTGTACAGTGTCTGTCTCTCCCAGTGAGGACTCAGACTGTGTAACAAGTGTCCCAGTGTATATTGAGTGTCTCTCCCAGTGAGGAGTCATACTCTGTAACTAGTGTCCCTGTTTTCAGTGTGTTTCTCTCAGTTAGGACTCAGAATGTGTAACAAGTGTCACTGTGTACATTGTGTGTCTCTCCCAATGAGGACTCAGACTCTGTAACAAGTGTCCCTGTATACAGTGTGTGCCTCTCCCAGTGAGGACTTAGACTGTGTAACAAGTAGACATGTGTACAGTATGTGTCTCTCCCACTGAGGTCTCTGACTGTGTAACAAGTGTCCCTGTGTACAGTATGTGTTTCTCCCAGTGAGGACTCACACTCTGTAACAAGTATCCCTGTATATAGTGTGTGTCTCTCCCAGTGAGCAGTCAGACTGTGTCACAACTGTACCTGTGTACAATGTGTGTCTCTCCCAGTGAGAACTCAGACTGTGTAACAATTGTACCTGTATATACTGTGTGTCTCTCCCAGTAAGGAGTCAGACTGTGTAACTAGTGTAACTGTGTACAGTGTGCGTGTCTCCCAGTGAAGAGTCAGACTGTGTAACAAGTGTCCCTCTGTTCAGTGTGTTTCTCTCCCAGTGAGGAGTCAGACTGTGTAACAAGTATCCCACTGTACAGTGTGTGTCTCTCCCAGTGAGGATTCAGATGGTGTAACAAGTGTCCCTGTATACAGTGTGTGTCTCTCCCAGTGAGGACTCAGACTGTGTAACAAGTGTCCCTTCGTACCGTGTGTGCCTCTCCCAGTGAGGAGTCAGATTCTGTAAAAAGTGTCCCTGTGTTCAGTGTGTTTCTCTCAGTAAGGACTCAGACTGAGTAACAAGTGTCACTGTGTAGAATGTGTGTCTCTTGCAATGAGGACTCAGACTCTGTAACAAATGTCCCTGTTTACAGTGTGTGCCTCTCCCAGTGAGGAATGTCACTGTGTAACAAGTGTTCCTGTGTACAGTGTGTGTCTCTCCCAGTGTGGACTCAGATTCTGTAAGAAGTGTCCGTGTATATAGTGTGTGTCTCTCCCAGTGAGGTGTCAGACTGTGTTATAACTGTCCCTGTGTACAATGTGTGTCTCTCCCAGTGAGAACTCAGACTGTGTAACAACTGTGCCTGTATATATTGTGTGTCTCTCCCAGTGAGGAGTCAGACTGTGCAACAAGTGTAACTGTGTACAGTGTGTGTCTCTCCCAGGGAAGCGTCAGACTGTGTAACAAGTGTCCCTCTGTTCAGTGTGTGTCTCTCACAGTGAGAACTCAGACTGTGTCACAAGAGCCCCTGAGTACAGTGTGTGTCTCTCTCAGTGAGGAGTCAGACTGTGTAACAAGTATCGCCCTGTGAAGTGTGTGTCTCTCCCAGTGAGGATTCAGACTGTGTAACAAGTGTCCCTGAGTACAGTGTGTGTCTCTCTCAGTGAGGAGTCAGACTGTGTAACAAGTATCGCCCTGTGCAGTGTGTTTCTCTCCCAGTGAGGACTCAGACTGTGTAACAAGTGTCCATGTGTAGAATGTGTGTCTCTACCAGTGAGGACTCAGACTGTGTCACAAGTGACCCTGTGTACACTGCGTGACTCTCCCAGTGTGGACTCAGACTCTGAAACAACTTTCGCTGTATATACTGTGTGTCCTTCCCAGAGAGGAGTCAGACTGTGCAACAAGTGTAACTGTGTACAGTGTGTGTCTGTCCCAGTGAAGAGTCAGACTGTGCAACACGTTTCCCGTGTAGTGTGTGTCTCTCAGTTAGATATCAGTCTGTGTAACAAGTGTCACTGTGTACAGTGTGTGTATCTCCCAGTGAGGACTCAGACTGTTAACAAGAGACCCTGAGTAAAGTGTGTGTCTCTCCCAGTGAGGAGTCATACTGTGTAACAAGTGTTCACGCGTACAGTGTGTGTCTCTCGCAGTAAGGATTCAGACTGTGTTACAAGAGTCCCTTAGTACCGTGTGTGTCTCTCCCAGTGAGGAGTCAGACTCTGTAACAAGTGACCCTGTGTAAAGTATGTGTCTCTCTCACTGAGAACTCAGACTGTGTAACAAGTGTCCCTGTATACAGTGTGTTTCTCTCCCAGTGAGGAGTCAGACTGAGCAACAAGTGTCCCCGTGTACAGTGTGTGTCTCTCCCAGTGAGGACTCAGACTGTGTAACAAGTGTCCCTGTATACAGTGTGTGTTTCTCCCAGTGTGGAGTCAGACTCTGTTACAAGTGTCCCTGTGTACCATGTGTGTCTCTCCCAGTGACGACTCAGACTCTGTAACACGTTTAACTGTGTACATTGTGTGTCTCTCCCAGTGAAGTGTCAGACTGTGTAACAAGTGTCCCTGTTTTCAGTGTGTGTATCGCCCAGTGAGAACCCAGACTCTGTAACAACTGTCCCTGTATACAGTGTGTGTCTCTCCCGGTGAGGAGTCAGACTATGTAACAAGTATCGCTGTGAACAGAGTGTGTCTCTCCCAGTGAGGAGTCAGACTGTGTAGCAAGTGTCCCTGTGTACAGTGTGTGTCTCTCCCAGTGAATAGTCAGACTCTGTAACAAGTGTCCCTGTGTACAGTGTGTGCCTCTCCCAGTCAGGACTGTGACTGTGTAACAAGTGTCCCTGTGTACAGTGTGTGTCTCTCCCAGTGAATAGTCAGACTCTGTGACAAGTGCCCCTGTGTACAGTGTGTGCCTCTCCCAGTCAGGACTGTGACTGTGTAACAAGTGTCCCTGTGTACAGTGTGTGTCTCTCCCAATGAGGACTCAGACTCTGATAGAAGTGTCCCTGTGTATAGTGTGTGTCTCTCCCAGTGAGGAGTCAGACTGTGTCATAACTGTCCCTGTTTACAATGTGTGTCTCTCCCAGTGAGGACTCAGGCTGTGTAACAAGTGACCCTGTGTACATTGCGTGTCTCTCCCAGTGAGGAGTCAGACTGTGTAACAAGTGTTACTGTGTACAGTGTGTGTCTCTCGCATTGAAGAGTCAGACTGTGTAACAAGTGTCCCAGTGTGCAGTGTGTCTCTCAGTTAGGACTCAGTCTGTGTAACAAGTGACCCTGTGTACATTGCGTGTCTCTCCCAGTGATTAATCAGACTGTGTAACAAGTGTTACTGTGTACAGTGTGTGTCTCTCGCATTGAAGAGTCAGACTGTGTAACAAGTGTCCCAGTGTGCAGTGTGTCTCTCAGTTAGGACTCAGGCTGTTTAACAAGTGTCCCTGTGTACAGTCTGTGTCTCTCCCAGTGAATTGTCAAACTGTGTAACAAGTGTCCCTGTGTTCAGTGTGTGTCTCTCCCAGTGAGAACTCAGACTGTGTAACAAGTGTCCCTGTGTACAATGTGTGTCTCTCCAAATGAGGACACAGACTGTGTAAAAAGTGTCCCTGTGTACAGTGTGTGTCTCTCCCAGTGAGGAGTCAGACTCAGAAACAAGTTTCGCTGTGTACAGTGTCTGTCTCTCCAAGTGAGGACTCAGACTTTGTAACAAGTGTCCCTGTGTACAATGTGTGTCTCTCCAAATGAGGACACAGACTGTGTAACAAGTGTCCCTGTGTACAGTGTGTGTCTCTCCCAGTGAGGAGTCAGACTCAGAAACAAGTTTCCCTGTGTACAGTGTCTGTCTCTCCCAGTGAGGACTCAGACTGTGTAACAAGTTTCTCAGTGTATATTGTATGTCTCTCCCAGTGAGGAGTCATACTCTGTAACTAGTGTCCCTGTTTTCAGTGAGTTTCTCTCAGTTAGGACTCAGAATGTGTAACAAGTGTCACTGTGTACAGTGTGTGTCTCTCGCAATGAGGACTCAGACGCTGTAACAAGTGTCCCGGTGTACAGTGTGTGCCTCTCCCAGTAAGGACTTAGACTGTGTAACAAGTAGACATGTGTACAGTATGTGTCTCTCCCACTGACGTCTCTGACTGTGTAACAAGTGTCCTTGTGTACAGTGTGTTTCTCCCAGTGAGGACTCACACTCTGTAACAAGTGTCCCTGTATATAGTGTGTGTCTCTCCCAGTGAGGAGTCAGACTGTGTCACAACTGTACCTGTGTACAATGTGTGTCTCTCCCAGTGAGAACTCAGACTGTGTAACAATTGTCCCTGTGTATATTGCGTGTCTCTCCCAGTGAGGACTCAGACTCTGCAACAACTGTCCCTGTATATGCTGTGTGTCTCTCCCAGTAAGGAGTCAGACTGTGTAACAAGTGTAACTGTGTACAGTGTGCGTGTCTCCCAGTGAAGAGTCAGACTGTGTAACAAGTGTCCCTCTGTTCAGTGTGTTTCTCTCCCAGTGAATAGTCAGACTCTGTAACAAGTGTCCCTGTGTACAGTGTGTGCCTCTCCCAGTCAGGACTGTGACTGTGTAACAAGTGTCCCTGTGTACAGTGTGTGTCTCTCCCAGTGAATAGTCAGACTCTGTGACAAGTGCCCCTGTGTACAGTGTGTGCCTCTCCCAGTCAGGACTGTGACTGTGTAACAAGTGTCCCTGTGTACAGTGTGTGTCTCTCCTAATGAGGACTCAGACTCTGATAGAAGTGTCCCTGTGTATAGTGTGTGTCTCTCCCAGTGAGGAGTCAGACTGTGTCATAACTGTCCCTGTTTACAATGTGTGTCTCTCCCAGTGAGGACTCAGGCTGTGTAACAAGTGACCCTGTGTACATTGCGTGTCTCTCCCAGTGAGGAGTCAGACTGTGTAACAAGTGTTACTGTGTACAGTGTGTGTCTCTCGCATTGAAGAGTCAGACTGTGTAACAAGTGTCCCAGTGTGCAGTGTGTCTCTCAGTTAGGACTCAGTCTGTGTAACAAGTGACCCTGTGTACATTGCGTGTCTCTCCCAGTGATTAATCAGACTGTGTAACAAGTGTTACTGTGTACAGTGTGTGTCTCTCGCATTGAAGAGTCAGACTGTGTAACAAGTGTCCCAGTGTGCAGTGTGTCTCTCAGTTAGGACTCAGGCTGTTTAACAAGTGTCCCTGTGTACAGTCTGTGTCTCTCCCAGTGAATTGTCAAACTGTGTAACAAGTGTCCCTGTGTTCAGTGTGTGTCTCTCCCAGTGAGAACTCAGACTGTGTAACAAGTGTCCCTGTGTACAATGTGTGTCTCTCCAAATGAGGACACAGACTGTGTAAAAAGTGTCCCTGTGTACAGTGTGTGTCTCTCCCAGTGAGGAGTCAGACTCAGAAACAAGTTTCCCTGTGTACAGTGTCTGTCTCTCCAAGTGAGGACTCAGACTTTGTAACAAGTGTCCCTGTGTACAATGTGTGTCTCTCCAAATGAGGACACAGACTGTGTAACAAGTGTCCCTGTGTACAGTGTGTGTCTCTCCCAGTGAGGAGTCAGACTCAGAAACAAGTTTCCCTGTGTACAGTGTCTGTCTCTCCCAGTGAGGACTCAGACTGTGTAACAAGTTTCTCAGTGTATATTGTATGTCTCTCCCAGTGAGGAGTCATACTCTGTAACTAGTGTCCCTGTTTTCAGTGAGTTTCTCTCAGTTAGGACTCAGAATGTGTAACAAGTGTCACTGTGTACAGTGTGTGTCTCTCGCAATGAGGACTCAGACGCTGTAACAAGTGTCCCGGTGTACAGTGTGTGCCTCTCCCAGTAAGGACTTAGACTGTGTAACAAGTAGACATGTGTACAGTATGTGTCTCTCCCACTGACGTCTCTGACTGTGTAACAAGTGTCCTTGTGTACAGTGTGTTTCTCCCAGTGAGGACTCACACTCTGTAACAAGTGTCCCTGTATATAGTGTGTGTCTCTCCCAGTGAGGAGTCAGACTGTGTCACAACTGTACCTGTGTACAATGTGTGTCTCTCCCAGTGAGAACTCAGACTGTGTAACAATTGTCCCTGTGTATATTGCGTGTCTCTCCCAGTGAGGACTCAGACTCTGCAACAACTGTCCCTGTATATGCTGTGTGTCTCTCCCAGTAAGGAGTCAGACTGTGTAACAAGTGTAACTGTGTACAGTGTGCGTGTCTCCCAGTGAAGAGTCAGACTGTGTAACAAGTGTCCCTCTGTTCAGTGTGTTTCTCTCCCAGTGAGGAGTCAGACTGTGTAACAAGTATCCCCCTGTACAGTGTGTGTCTCTCCCAGTGAGGATTCAGATGGTGTAACAAGTGTCCCTGTATACAGTGTGTGTTTCTCCCAGTGAGGACTCAGACTGTGTAACTAGTGTCCCTTCGTACCGTGTGTGTCTCTCCCAGTGAGGAGTCAGATTCTGTAACAAGTGTCCCTGTGTACAGTATGTGTCTCTCTCAGTGAGGACTCAGACTGAGTAACAAGTGTCCCTTTGTATATTGTGTGTCTCTCCCAGTGAGTAGTCAGACTCTGTAACAAGTGTCCCTGTGTACAGTTTGTGTCTCTCCCAGTGAGGATTCAGACTCTGTAACAAATGTCCCGGTGTACGGTGTGTGTCTCTCCCAGTGAGGAGTTAGACTTTCTAACAAGTATCCCTATGTGGAGTGTGTGTCTCTCCCAGTGAGGACTCAGACTCTGTAAGAAGTGTCCCGGTGTACAGTTTGTGTCTATCCCAGTGACGAGTTAGACTTTGTAACAAGTATCCCTTTGTAGAGTGTGTGTCTCTCCCAGTGAGGACACAGACTATGTAACAGTTCTCCCTGAGTACAGTGTGTGTCTCCCAGTGAGGAGTCAGACTCTGTCACAATTGTCCCTCTGTACGTGTGTATCTCTCCCAGTGAGGAGATAAACTCTCTAAGAAGTGTCCCTATGACCGTCCAAGATCTCTCCTATCCTGTGAGCTGTTGAGCATCCTCGATGTTCAACACATTGCCTCCCATGACATAATCTGCCAAGAACGTAAACTCTGGAATTTCTCCTGAAACCTCTTCGGAGCTCCACCTGGCTCCTCTTTGTTCAATCGCTCCTTAAACCTCCCGCTTTCACTGAGTTTATGATAATCTGTACTAACATCTCTTTATTGGGCTCAGTTTCACATTTAGCCTTGCGACGTATCATTACATGAAAGCCACTGTATAAATGCAAGTTGTTGTTGTCTCGGTGTTGTTTCAATAAAACTCTATTGCTGACTGCAGCTCAGGGCTGGTCTCCTCGTTATTTTCATCAAACATTGCTTCATTGTTTGAAGATATTAAATTAAGGTTCCTTCTCCAAATGACTGTATAGACGGGACGTGTCCGCCTGTGCGCCTTACTCGGGGGTGGATAAGCAACTTACAGGCGATCTTGGGACTGATTAAGAACAGAATGTGTGCATCTGGGACTCTCAAAATACTGCTTCACAGGTTAACGGAAAACTGCTCTCGAAACCTGCAACACATCGGAGCATCAAACAGGACATTCAGCCCATCCATGGTGTGCTTGACAGGGAGATCCATTGAGTGCCTCTCACTCCCCTTAGCCCTGCAAACTGATTTCTTACAAAGGTACAGAGCACAACAACACACTGCATTAAACAAATGCTACACATCGCTGCTCTGGTTGTTTGCCAATATTGGGAAACGTGTTTTCCTTTGGTTCCCCACCCTCCTGCCTCTGGAAATAGTATTTCCCAAATTACTCTATTAAACCCACTAAAGTGGCCTCCATGTCCGCTTTAAATTGTCGCCTCGCTCTGAAACACTAGCATTATGTTCAACAGTCCATCCACGTGTTCACCTTTCCCATCTTAATTTCCTCCCAGCCCCTGTTCAGCACACAGCGAGTTAAGACGCGCTGGCTGCATTGCGAGCCGCGAAACAGATAAAGTCCATCTCACACCCATAGAGGGCCTGTGTCACCTGTCGAAGGCAGCAATGATGGGACAGTCGGCAACTGTCGACTGACAAGGTCTAAAAGAAAGCGGAGGCATAGAACGCCAGCGCGTCAGTGACATTCACGGTCACGGTCACTGATGTCCTGAAGGTGCTGGCAGGCTGCAGATGTGTCCTGATGAGCTGTAAGATTTCTGCGATCAGCACTTTGTGGAAACACAGTCTGCAAAGGCAGGTTTCCTTCGATCGGTGAGCTCACAGTGCTTCTCCATGTAAGGGCGGGGCTTGTATGTTCTGGACTTCCTTTTGAGTCTGACACGATGTACATTGGGCACATAATTCCGTGCATCAGACCTTGTACCATTTTCACTCTGCAGCCTCTGCGTAGTTAACAAATCAGGCTGCGTAACGGCTGGCCATATTGAAATAAAAGAATAATGCCGATTGGTCAGAAGAGAATAATTCCAGCGCTAAAAGCTACGCACAGTTGGACCCAAGCATACACTGGGTGAAGGACTGTAGTTCAGGTGGTGACTTCACCTGAGAATAACTCCAGAGTCAACCCGACCTCCCAGCGACATTGAAACAGACTTTTCAATGAAGCGACGTGCGAGATGAAAATGTGACATTGATAACGCTGTGATTTGGTCAGAACAGTTCCACTTATTCAGAGCGCTGTTTGGGCGAGCAATATTGTGGGAGAGATCTGTGTCAGGTAGGGAGAATGAAGCTGGCCGATATCCTGGTCTTTCCTTTCATCAAATTTGATTTTTACGACAACGAAAGTGGGCGCGCGGTGTTATTGAATCTCGATGGTAATACCACGTCAAAAGTAACGCTGGGCAATATTATGGGCGTTAATTTCGCATATTCTGATGACGCCGCCCCAAAAATGTCCTCACGCAGTAATATCTTTCGTCGCCATTTCGCACATGCAGATATTAACGCTCGGCGATATATCTGTTTATATTTTGGGGAAAAATGGGCGATATATGGGCGTTACTTGTCATTTCAGCGTCAGAAGTGATAATAAGTGGGCGTTATGCATGCCAAAATTATGCAACCTCTAGTTCAGACTGTGGAACAAGTGTCCCTGTGTACAGTATGTGTCTCTCCCAGTGAGGAATCAGACTGTGTATCATGTATCCCTGTGTAGACTGTGTGTTTCTCCCAGTGAGGAATCAGACTGTGTAACAAGTGTCCCTGTGTACAATGTGTGTCTCTCCCACTGAGGAATCAGACTCTGTAACAAGTGTCCCTGTCTACAGTGTGTGTCTCTCCCAGTGAGGACTCAGACTGTGTAACAAGTGTCCCTGTGTACAGTGTGTGTCTCCCCCCAGTGAGGACTCAGACTCGGTAACAAGAGTCCCTGTGTACAGTGTGTGTGTCTCCCAGTGAGGAGTCAGACTGTGTAACAAGTGTCCCTGTGTACAGTGAGTGTCTCTTCCAGTGAGGACTTAGAATGTGTAACAAGTGTCCCTGTGTACAATGTGTGTCTCTCCCAGTCAGGAGTCAGACTGTGTAACAAGTGTCCCTGTGTACAGTATGTGTCTCTCCCAGTGAGGAATCAGACTGAGTATCAAGTATCCCTGTGTAGACTGTGTGTCTCTCCCAGTGAGGAATCAGACTGTGGAACAAGTGTCCCTGTGTACAATGTGTGTCTCTCCCAGTGAGGAATCAGACTGTGTAACAAGTGTCCCTGTGTACAGTGTGTGTCTCGCCCCAGTGAGGACTCAGACTCGGTAACAAGAGTCCCTGTGTACACTGTGCGTGTCTCCCAGTGAGGAGTCAGACTGTGTAACACGTGTCCCTGTGTACAGTGAGTGTCTCTCCCAGTGAGGACTTAGAATGTGTAACAAGTGTCCCTGTGTACAATGTGTGTCTCTCCCAGTCAGGAGTCAGACTGTGTAACAAGTGTCCCTGTGTACAATGTGTGTCTCTCCCAGTGAGGAATCAGAGTCTGTAACAAGTGTCCCAGTGTACAGTATGTGTCTCTTTCAGTGAGGACTCAGACTGTGTAACAAGTGTCCCTGTGTATTTTGTGTGTCTCTCCCAGTGAGGACTCTGACTGTGTAACAAGTGTTCCTGTGTAGAGTGTGTGTCTCTCTCAGTGAGGACTCAGACTGTGTAACAACTTTCCCTGTGTACAGTTTGTGTCTCTCCTAGTGAGGACTCAGACTCAGTAACACATGTCTCTACGACCGTTCGAGATCTCCCAACTCCATTGAGCTGTCGGACATTCTCGATGTTCATCTCATTGGCGCCCATGACATCAGCTGCCAAGGTCCTAAACTCTGAATTCCCTCCTGAAACCTCTTCGCAGCTCTACCTCGCTCCTGATCGTTCAAACGCTTCTTAAACCTCCCGCTTTCACTGAACTTATGATCATATGTACTAACATCTCTTTATGTGGCTCAGTGTGAAATTTGGCCTTGTGGCCTTTCAATACATTAAGCCGCTATATAAATGTAAGTTGTTCTTGTCCCGATGTTGTGTTACTAAAACTCTACCGCTTACTGCAGCTCGAGGCTGGTCTCCTTCTTATTTTCATCACAGGTTCCTTCTCCAAATGAGATATCGACAAGAACCTTTGGGTCGTACTCGCGGGATGGATAAGCGACTTACGCACGATGGTGAGACAGAGTGCGGACAGAAGAGCAGAGCTGGGACTCTGAAAATACCGTCCCACAGATTACCGGGAAACCAGATAAACCTGCAACAAATCAGAGAATCATACATGCCATTCCGCCCATCTTCTCTCTGCTTGATCGATGGATCCCATCAGTGCCTCGCTCTCCCCGTAGCCCTTGCAAACTGTTTCTTTACAAGTGTATAGAGCGTAACCACTCAATGCACAAAACAAATACTGCCCATCTCTGCTCTGGTTACTTTGCTCAGTTTTGCAAAGCCTGTTTTTCCTTTGGTTCCCCACCTTCCTGCCACTCGATATATTATCTCGCGAATTACTCCATCAAACCCCCTCAAATAGTCAACATGTCCCCTCCAGATTGTCGCCTCACTCCCCAAACAGGAGCATTACATTCTACTCTCCAACCACGCATTCACCTTTCCAACTGTACTCTCCTCTCAGGTCCTGTTGAGCACAGAGCGAGTTAACACGTGTGTTTGTAGCATTGGCAACCGGGCAATTTAACCCCCGGCGTTAACCTCTTTAAAAAACCAAGGGCCACAATCGAATATAAACGTAGATACCGAGAAATTTGCAGTGCAAACGGAGGCCAGTTCGGCCAATCGTATCGGTGCCAGCAGTCAAACAGCCACATGGCCCTCGGCCAGTGGCCCTGAATGTTATATATAAACCCGCAAATAATGAACAATGGAGGATAGGCAAAGAACACCCAGACCGACCAGTTCATCCACACAACCGCGACACCCCTTACACTGAAACATTCTGCACTCCACCCCAACCGGAGCCCTGTGCTCTCCTGGGAGAGGCAAAAACCAGATAACCACTAACGGTCAAATTTAGCAGAAAGAAGTCTGGGAAAAATTCCTGTCGGTACCATCCAGGTGATCGCAACAAGTCCAGGAGATCACCGCGGCCGTATTCCGTTCCCTGCAGTACTCACCATCGTACCTTCATTGGCCAACAAGTGGACATCCAGTCTAACCCCACTAACCAGCTCCAGGTCGGTAACCCTGCAGGTCATGGCACTTTACGTTCCCACCCAACCATGTCTTAAATATGGTGAGGGTTTCTGAATCCATTGTGCTTTCAGACCGTGAGTTCCAGATACACGCAACACTGATCATAACGAAAACCCCGCAAAACCCCTCTAAACCTTCCAACAACCACCTGAAAACTATTTCCTGTCTTACGAGACTCTCCACCAATGGAAACTGGCCTTTGCTCTCTACAATGTACAGGCCACTCAGTATTTTGTGCACCTGTACACATACTTTGGCATGCATGTACCGAAGGCAGTGATGAAGGCATGTTGGCCTTCATAGCTACAGGATTTGAGCATAGGAGCAGGGAGGTCTTACTGCAGTTGTACACAGCCTTGGTGAGGCCACAGCTGGAATATTGTCTTCAGCTTTGATCTGCTAATCTGAGGAAGGACGTTCTTGCTATTGAGGGAGTGCAGCGAAGCTTCACAAGGTTGTTCGTGGGAGGGCTGGACTGACATATGAAGAGAGACTGGATCAACTGGGCTTGTATCCATTGCTGTTTGGAAGAATGAGAGGGGATCTCATAGAAACATATACAATTCTGACGGGATTGGACAGGTTAGATGCGGGAAGAATGCTCCCGATGTTGGGGAAGTCCAGAACCAGCGGTCACAGTCTAAGGATAAGAGTTACGCCATTTAGGACGGAGATGAGGAGAAACTTCTGAACTCAGAGAATTGTAAGCCTGTGGAATTATCTACCACAGAAAGTTGTTGAGGCCAGATCGTTGGATTTAGTCAAGAGGGAGTTAGATATGACTCTTACGGCCAAAGGCATTAAGGTGTATGGAGAGAAAGCAGGAAAGGTGTTCTGAAGTTGAATGAACAGCCATGATCTTATTGAATGTCGGTGCAGACTCAAGGGCCGAATGGCCTACTCCTGCACCTAATTTTAATGTTTATATGTTTCAATGAGGTCTCCTCTCAACCTCCTCTCTTCCAATGTGAACAAACCCCAGACTTTCCAATCTGCAACTTGTTAACCCGAGGTAACAAAACCAGGGCCCAAAGAGGGAATTAAACGCCAGGTAATAAACAGAGGAATCTCAAGTGGGCCCCCTTGCGTACAAACTCTGGTTAGGGTCTCCGTCAGTCTGCTGGGGAGAGAGTCCAAGGTCAGTCCTCTCTCGATCTCCAAATGTCCGACTTTCTGGAGCCTGCTCCTAATTTCACGTTGATGGAACCCTTTCCTAATTCCCCTCTATCTGGATCTCCTAAATCTCCTGTGTCTTTTGCTCCAACTTACTTTGTTTACTGAACCACACTTCCCTTGTTTCTGAATCTTATATTTTCCCACTTTCTGGGCTTTTTCTGGAGGTAAATCCCCTGTTCCTGAAGCTAATGGCCTTATTTCTTATCTAATTCCCATGTTCCTGGAGCTCCTCGATCTGCAGCTCCCAATTCCCCTGATTCTGAATCTAATACCCCTGGTTGTAGTGGTAATTCATATTTTTCTGGAGCTCCTAATAATCCCAGTTCGAGGAAATCCTAATTCCTCAGTTTCCAGAGGTAACTACCCTGTTTCTGTAGCTAATTCAACTGTTTCAGTGGTTAATATCTCTGTTTCTGGTACTGATTCCCCAGATTCTGGAGGTCCTAGTCCTCCTGTTTCTAGAAATGTTTCAATTGTTTGTGGCCTTCCTAATATGTCCAACACTGGAGCTCCAAATTGTGCAGTTTATCGAGCACATCATTGTCGTTTTCACGTGGCGACGAATCCCCCTATAGCTCCCAATTGTCCTGTTAATGGTGCGCTCGCCTAATTCCCTTGCTGCAGGAACAGATAATTCGACTTTTTTTCCGAAGCTGTCTCCAAATTTCCCACTTTCTTATGGCCTCTCCTATGGTCCATGTGATACTGCCCTCTCCTAATTCATCTCCATCTGTATCTCATAAATAACTTGGTTATTTTGTTCCACGTTATTTTGTTTGTTGAACGAAACCTCCTTTGTTTCTGTAATCCACGATTCACCTGAATCTGAAGCAAAAATGTCCTCTATTTCTGGCGCACCCTATTCTCCCTCTCTTTGGAGGTAATTATCATATTTCAGGATATAGTCTCCTCTTTTCCGCAAGATCGCTTCCACCCACGAAGCTCTCTTCTACCCCGCAAGCTCTCTTATCCACACCCAAACTCTCTCCGACACCCCAAGCTTTCCTACCCTACAAGGTCTCCTACCCACCAAGCACTCCTACCCCGCAAAGTCTTCTACCAATGCAAAGTTTCCTACCCCTAAAGCTCTCCTACCCTCCCAACCTCTCCTACATACCAAGCTCTCTTACCCCCAAAGCTCTCCTACAACCCAAGCTCTCCGAGCCCCCACGTATCCTAACCCCAAGATCTTCCCCAAGCTCTTCTTCCACTCCAAACTCTCCTACCCCCATGCTCTCCTATCCCCAAGCTCTGCTATCACCCCGCCTCCACACCAATCTCTCCTGCTCACCAAGCTCTAATTTCACCGCCCCCATGCTCTCCCTTCTCCCCAAGCTATCTCTCACCCCTCAATATCTCTTCCCCCCATTAAGCTCCCTCTTCTTCCCCCGCAAGCTCTTTTCTAACCGCGCCCCCCGAGATTTCTTCTACCTTCCCCATGCTCTCCTATAGCCCCCAAGCTCTGCTACCCCCAAAGCTATTCTACCACAAGATCGCCTACCCCGACAAGCTCTCCTAACACACCCGAGCTCTCCTACACCCTCCCAGCTCGCCTTCCCCCACAAGCTCTCCTACACCTCAAGCACTCCTA
This sequence comes from Pristiophorus japonicus, assembly GCF_044704955.1. Taxonomy (NCBI): domain Eukaryota; kingdom Metazoa; phylum Chordata; class Chondrichthyes; family Pristiophoridae; genus Pristiophorus; species Pristiophorus japonicus. Next base: position 20,601,484 of record NC_092003.1, read on the forward strand.
CCCCCACCCCCCACAAGCACTCCTATCCCCGAAGCTCTCACTCCCCCCAAGTTCCCTCCCAACCAAGTTCTCTCTCCCGGGGAAGCTCTCTATCCCCCCGAAGTTCTCTCTCCCCCGTAAGCTCTCTCTCCTCAACCAAGCTCTCTCTATCCCCACCGAAGCTCTATCTTGCCCCATCCGCAAGCTCTCTCTTCCCCCTCCCAAGCTCTCTACCCCTCCCTCGCAAGTAGAACTTTCCCCTCAAGTTCTCCAATCCCCCAAGCTTTCCTAGACACACCCAAGCGCTCCTTTCCCAAGCTCTGCTACACCCCCAAGCTCTCGTAGCCACTCAAGCTCTCCCACCCACCCAGCTTTCATAACCCCACGCTATCATAACCCCCCATCTCACCTACCCCCGTAATCACTCCTATCACCGCATGAACTTCCACACCCAAAAGATCCCCAATCACCCACAAGCTCTTCTGCCCCCCAAGCACTCCTAACCCTTCGCAAAGATCTCCTACCCCTCCAAGCTCTGCTACTCCCAAGCTCTCTCCCCCACCAAGCTCTCTCCCCCACTAAGCTCTCTCGCCGAATCTCTCTCTTCCCACAAGCTCTCTCCGCACCACCCAAGCTTTCTCCCCGCCAAGCTCTCTCCCCTCCCCTCAAGCCCTCTACCCCCACAAGCTTCGAACCAACCCCCAAGCTCTCATCCTACACAAGCTCTCTACCCCCACCAAGCTACCTTCTACGCCGAAAGGTCCCTGCTACCCACCCAAGCACTCTTGTACTCGACCCCCAGCTCTCGTCGAGCTCCCCCACCCCCAGCCCTCTCCGACCTCCACACCACCAGCTCTCCTCTACACCCAAAGCTCATCTACCCCTCTGCCCATTCTAATTAACACCCGCAAGCTCTTCTGCGCCCGTCAAGCTCTTCTACACCACAAGCTCTCCTACCCCCCAAGCTCTCCTACCCCTCCAAACACACCCCCTACCCACACATGCTCTCCTAACTCCCCCAAGCTCTCCTACCCCCCAAGCTCTCCTTCCCAACCAAGCTCCCTCATACACCCCAAGCTCACCTTCTCCACCAAGCTTTCTCCTACCACCCAAGCTCTCCTACCCCGAGTTCTCCTACCCCTCCAAACACTCCTACCCCCATATGCTGTCGTAACTCCCACAAGCTCTCCTACTACCCCAGGCTCTCCTTACCGCCAAGCTCTCCTACCAGCCAAAGCTCAGTTACACGACCAAGCATTCTAGCCCCACAGTTCTCCTACCTACCCAAGATCTCCTACACCCCATGTTCTCCTACACCCCAACTCTCCTCCCCCCGCAACCTCACCCGCCCCCCAAAGCTCTACTACCCCCCAGGCTCTCCTTACCGCCAAACTCTCCTACCAGCTCTGCTACCTGTCCAAGCTCTCCTAGCCCCATAGTTCTCCTACCTAGCCAAATTTTCTCGCCCCCAGATCTCTCCTACACCAACAAGCTCTTCACCCCCCACGTTTCTTCTTCACCCACCACCACCACAAGATCTCTCTTCTTTCTCCGCCCAAGCTCTCGCTTTGCTCTCCACCCGAGCCCCAAGCTGTCTTCTCGCCCCACGCTCTCTTCCCACACAAGCTGTCTCCCCCCCCACCAGGCTCTCGTCCCCCAAGCTCTCTTCCTCTTCCACAAGCTCTCTTCCGCCGCCAAACTCCCTTCTTTACCACCACCTATGCTCTCTCCTAGCCACGCCCCAAGCTCGCTTGTATGCCGCACCTCCCAACTCTCTTATACCCCCATAAACCACCAGCTCTCTTCTACCCCACAAGCTATTGCAACCCCGCAGCTCTTCTATGCCGCAAGCTCTTCTATCCCCCAAGCTCTCCTAACCCCTCCCCAGCTCTCCTGCACACCGAAGTTCTCCTACACCCCCAATCTTTCCTTCTCCTCCAAGCTCTCCTCCCGCCGCCAAGCTTGCCTAACTCCCCAAGCTCTCTCAACCCCCAAGCTCTGCTACCCACCAAGCTGTCCTACACCACAAGCTCCCCTACCACTGCCAAGCTCTCCGACCGCACAACCTCTCTCCCCGCCAAGCTCTCCAAAACAAGCTCTATCTCCCCTCCCAAGCTCACTCTCCCCCCCTAACTCCCTCTCCCCCCAAGATCACTCCTTCCACCCTAGCTCTCTCGCCCCACAATATCGCTCTCTTCCCCACAAGCTCTCTCTGCCTGGCCAAACTCTTTCTCCCCCCTCCAAGCTTTATCTTGCCCCCTCCGCAAGCTCTCTCTTCTCCCCAAGCTCTCTCTCCCCCCTCAAGCTCTCTTCCCCCCGCATGCTCTATCTACCTCCCCCCAAGCTCTCCTTTCTCCTTCTAGCTCTCCATCCCCAAGCTCTCCTACACCCATAAGCTCTCCTACCCCCCAAGCTCTCCTACCAGCCGCCAAAGCTTTCCTAGATTCTCCGAACGTCCCCTTCCACAGAAGCTCTGCTATCCCCCAAGCTCTTCTAGCATCTCAAGCTCTCCTACCCCACCACCGTTCCTCCCTCCAAGCTCCGCTAACCCCCAAGCTCTCCTACCCCCGCAATCGCTTCTAACCCCGCAAGATCTCCTACCCCCTCAAACTCTTCTGCCCCCCAAGCTCTCCTAACCCTGCCCCAACATCATCTACCCCTCAAGCTCTTCAAAAACCCAAGCTCTCCCCACCTTGCTCTCTACCCCCAGGCTCTATCCCCCCAGCTCTCTGCACCCCACAAGCTCTCTCCCCACCACCCAAGCTCTCTCCCCCAAGCTCTCTACCCATCCCTCAAGCTCTCTCCCCCCACAAGCTTCACCCCACCTGCAGGCAATCATCTTCCCCAAGCTCTCTTCCCCCTATGAAGCTCCCTTCTACCCCCACCAAGATCCCTTCTACCCCCAAGCTCCCTTCTACCCTCAAAACTTTCATCCACCCCCCAAAGCTCTCTTCTACCCACCGAAGCACACTTCTACCCCAGCCCCAGCTCTCTCCTACCGCCACACCCTCAGGTCTCTTGTACCCCCAAGGTCGTCTAGTCCCACCCGCCCAATCCCTTCTACACCCGCATAATCTTCTGCACCTGGCAAGCTCTCCTACCCCCCAAGCTCTCCTACCTCCCAAGCTCTCCTACCATCCAAGCTCTTCTACCCCCCAAGCTCTCCAACCCCGAAGCTCTCCTACCCCCGAAGCTCTCCTACCTCCCAAACACTCGTACCACTCCAAGCTCTCCTAACACCCCCAAATAACCCTACTCCACAAGCTCTCCTACCCTCACATCCTCTCCTAACCCCACCCCCCCCAAGCTCTCCTACCTCCCAAGCTCTCCTCCCCCACCAAGATCTCCTACCGCCCCCAAGCTCATCTACCCCCTAGCTCGACTACCCCCCCCAAGCTCTCCTACGTCCTCCAGACTCACCTACCACCCAAGCTATTCCACCTACCCAAACTCTCCTATCACCCCCGCCCCCGCCCAAACTCTCTGAACCATGAATGCAGGTGCTGTCTCCAGCTTCAACTTCAATTCCGCATTTTGGAACTGGAGTTGCGGGTGGAGTCAATAAGATTCATTCGCGATGCTGAGAACTACGTGGATAGCACTTTCAGGAGGTTATCACCCTTGCAGCTTCAACAAGTGGAGGGGAAGTGGGTGACCACCAGACATAGTAATTATGCTAGGCAGATAGCGCAGCAGTTCCCCCGTGAATCCATCTCGCTTTCAAACCGATATTCAATTCCAAGTATCGGTAAGGACAATGATGACTCTGGGGAGGACAGCCAAAGCCAATTCCAAGGTGATGGCTCATCTGGGGAAGGCAGCAGCAGCCAAGCTCATGGCATGGGTGGCTCTGCTGCAGAGGAGGCAGGAAAAAGAGTGGGAGGACTATAGTAGTAGTGGTTTCTATTGTAAGGGGAAAAGATAGGCATTTCTGCGGCCGCAATGCATACTCCAGGATGGTATGTTGCCTCCCTGGTGCAACGCTCAAGGATGTCTCGGTGCAGCTTGTCGAAATCTCGACTTACAATATCAGGGAGGTGTTGCTACAGTTGTACAGGGCATTGGTGAGGCCACACCTGGAGTATTGTGTACAGTTTTGGTCTCCTAACCTGAGGAAGGACATTCTTGCTATTGAGGGAGTGCAGCGAAGGTTCACCAGACTGATTCCCGGGATGGCGGGACTGACCTATCAAGAATGACTGGATCAACTGGGCTTGTATTCACTGGAGTTCAGAAGAATGAGAGGGGACCTCATAGAAACATATAAAATTCTGACGGGGTTAGACAGGTTAGATGCAGGAAGAATGTTCCCAATGTTGGGGAAGTCCAGAACCAGGGGTCACAGTCTAAGGATAAGGGGTAAGCCATTTAGGACCGAGATGCGGAGGAACTTCTTCACCCAGAGAGTGGTGAACCTGTGGAATTCTCTACCACAGAAAGTTGTTGAGGCCAATTCACTAAATATATTCAAAAAGGAGTTAGATGAAGTCCTTACTGCTAGGGGGATCAAGGGGTATGGTGAGAAAGCAGGAATGGGGTACTGAAGTTGAATGTTCAGCCATGAACTCATTGAATGGCGGTGCAGGCTAGAAGGGCCGAATGGCCTACTCCTGCACCTATTTTCTATGTTTCTATGTTTCTATGACTCTGACACCTTTAGCTCCAGCAGATGTTCTTTAATTTTTTACTTGCACCACTGGATGAGTCTCACTCAGTCAAAGGCTAAGTGAAGACCTCCAATATGTTACAGTTTCACGAAGTATTTATACAGTAAAAAACAAGTTATGCTCCCATCCTGTGTATTGGTTCTGTCTTTGCAGTCAGCGAATACAGATAAAGAGTTAATGATTAACACATCCTTGTCTTGACATTATTTCCAAATGTCTCCTTCGTCAGAGTTATTGGTGGGCCTGTCAGCCATTACTCGACTAGGGTGTGATAATGTGCTATTACCAGCCTTGAATTGTGTCAGTATTGTCCAGCTTCCTCGTCAGTTATTTGGGCCCATGATTTCCATAGTGGTTGATTGGATACTTGGCTTTTTGCACGTTATAAATGAGTTCTGTACAAGAGATAATGGCTGGTAATTTTATTATCTATTAGGGGGGTGAATTGGTGCTGCATGGATAATACAGGGGAGTACAATGGGTGGTACTTTTCTCAGCAGGACAGTTTAATGTTGTCTGGTGGCTATTAATCAGCTATCAGCAGTTTCAATCCAGGTTAGCATGTTTATGCAAACAGACTGTCTGTTGCAGAATTTCTGGAAGGACCAGGACTCCATTTTGTTTTATGTCCAAAAAGTTACAAAAAACAGTGGAATGCAGCTTCAAACAAATACATTACCACATTTCCCCCTTTTTTCCTTCACAAGGACAACTTAATCCATTCTGATATTGCACAGTCTCTATTTTTCCTTTTCCGCACAAGAACCTTCAGTAGTTGTTGCTACCATAATCCTAGCAGTGGTCTCGGTTGGTAACACTGTTTTTCCCAACCTGGCACACCAACACTTAACCAAGACAAACAAAAAAATATAGGGCGAAGACTATCAGCAGGAATATGATCAAACCCTGTACCAAAGATCTCCCTCGGGATCCCAAGCATCCCGATGCCCAATCCCACAGGCTGTCACCGTCCAGGCCAATAGTCTGTTTGTACTCTATTACCTTTTTCCTAATATATTCAGCTAGACTGCCGATTTCTCCTGACTTATTCGGTATATACGTACAGCATTCTACACGTATTAACACGCATGTCCCTCCTTCTTTGGCTAGGAGATAATCTAAGGCCATACGATTTTGGAGAGTCACTGTTAGAATGGCTACCATTTCGTCATTCACCCATTCGAAGGATTGGGAAGATGCGTTGGCTACTGATTCTACTAAATTAGCCAGAACCGCAATTGCCATTCGTTTGAAGCTATTCCATAGGGTGGTATCATTAACTTGAATATTTCATTTCGCCATGTCAAATTCCGTTTCAGTCTATGACTCCATAGGCATCCCTTAGCGTCTTTGTTGCCCTAATAAAGGGGACCACATAAGCTAAGTAACAGGACCCAGTTGGCTCATAAGCTCGGGTGGGCTTTATGCCCACAAATAAACTAGGTGCAATATAGGACGTCAGCTCCTTGTCCTTTCATGCCATCCATACGAGAATGGTCTCACCGGCCCACCATTCACCTGAGGCTTTATTATAGTCCATCGTCAAGTTAACGGTGGCTATCTTTCTCCCGTCAGTGAGATTTGTTTTGGCTTGCCACTTAGTCATTTGAGAGCACTTGCTGCGTTCCATTTCTGGTCCTTTAATCTCATTAGTCACCGGGCATATCATACCTTAAGGTTTTCCAATTTTGGGAGCAATACTGAGGAAGGGTTGCTGATGGTTATTATTATAATTTGGCTGGTACCATCCATGAAAGGTTGAAAGTTTATACCCTGCTGACTTCATTATTTTAGATCCTTCATTTCTGACACGTTGGTTAGGTTTGCCCTATTTTGCACTGTCAACCTTTCAACAATTTCTGATTCGTTGAAGAGGACGGATCTTAGGGGAATACCCCATTCGGAGTGGACCGGTACATGGGAACATATCCAACAACTAGACAAGTTTCTTTCTTGAGCATATTTATGACTCAGTGCCATAAATACGTTTACCTGCAGTTAATTTCGTTCGCATTACTGTACCCCTGGTATTATCAATAACTCAAAGCAAAACCCTGTCAAGCACAGCACCATCAGTCCCCATAGTTCGTACAGTTCCTTATTCATCATCCTTTTTCTATTCCTCTGGTTCCTTCTTCCCTTCCTCCTGGTCGGGTGACCTTTTGCAATGGGACGCATGGATCCATGTTGGTCTTTTCTTTACCTTGATTGCAGTATTGGTCGCCAGCAAGACCTGGTATGTCCTTCAAATATTGCTTGTAGACTGCTTGTTGCTTTTAAATATGTTGATGTAAACGAATTCCCCGGACACCAGGTTATGACACTTCGCTTTGTTGGCTTGACTTGAGCTTCTTTTACCTGCGAGTGAAAGCTGGAAATACATTTGGTCAGCGCACTACAATAATTCAACATATTTTCTTCCATTTTGTGGATGTCCATATGTTTTGCAGTAAATGGTGCTGTAAATGGTCGTCATTAGGGACGTCCCATAACTATCTCATGCGATGACAGGCCTGATGTTCTGTTGGTTGCAGATCGCATTCGCATCAAGGATAAGGACAGCAGTTCTATCCATTTTAGTCCAGTATCATTGCATAATTTACCAGCTTATTTTTAAGCATTCCATTGTTATAGAGAAATATTTTCCCATAGAGCAACGCACCTGTAGCATAAAGTTAGAACTAAATATATAACTGTAGTATTAAATGCGTGTGTAAAATAAATGAAGATGGCTGCTCGTGGTTCAGCAAAGCCCCAAGTGATTTCTGCTAGCAGAAAGAGACTGCATTCCTAGTTACTGATGTCTGCTGTCTTTCACACAGGAATACACATGAGTTCTGCAGAAGTCCCTAATCAACGGGCTTTCAGGTCTCAGACTAGATGTCCTAGTTCATGTTAGAACAAGACGACCTCCGAACATGACTAAGATAAGGAAACTGCCCAAATATAGCACCCAAGGACAGTAAGATAAGGGGGGGGGGTTGGACCATATCACAAGACCATGAATAATCCTTTGCAACACATGAGGCAATAACGCAGTCAACTAATGTTTAGGGACCACTTCTATTGATCTATTTGAATCTATATGTAATCTATAATCAATATGATTGGATAGTGTCCAGCTGAAATGGGCTGATGTAACTGTAGTAAACTGTTGTAAAACATATAAAAATGCATGAAACACGAAGTTCAGTGGAGAGAGGTAACTGGACCCACCAATTGCTTCATCTCCCCGCCGGCATAACAAAACCGTATTGATGTATGGACTGACACTGAGTGATGAGTGATTCTTGGAAGGGTACCTTCGTGCTAACAATGGCGTCACGAACAGGCTATTGCAGAGGCCGTTGTCACACCACTGAATAATCCAGGTTAGTATTGGTAGTAGATCCCGGGGGGAAGTGACCAGGTGGTTCCAGAGGCCGACGCAATATCCACCCTGTAAGGATGGTTGGACCAACAGGCAAAATGGTGGTAGGTAGTCGTAAGGAGACATAAAGCACTGCGGGAATAGGACTCTTGTGACCTGACGATAACTAGAAACGGTCTACTAAAAGTCACGCCGGGTACAGGTGGACTGCTGAGAGTTCGATGGTCTACTAAAAGTCGCGCTGGAAATAAAAAAGCAGACCTCTGAGAGCTAGATTCCGAACGAGCTACCCACCCCAATATTTGCGAGTTAGAAACGGTCTACTACAAGTCGTGCTGGAACAAAACAGCGGACCTCTGAGAGTTAGACGATCTACTACAAGTCACGCCAGATAAAAAGGGAAGGACCTCTGAGAGTTAGATCCCGAATGAACTAACCATCCCCAATACACAATTTGGCCAGTATAACAACAAAACTCGAGTGGGGGCCAGAAAGGTCACTTACCCACCACCTGGCGGAGAAAAAAAAAAGTAATAGAAAAGCTATATGTTCTGATTCTTCGAGCCCGTGTAAAATTAACAGAGAAAGTAAATCAATCATGTATTAATCTAACATCATGTATTAATTTACAAAAATATTCATGATAGTGACTATCTTAAGTGATGTATGGATCCAAAAAATAAATAGAGCCGGCCAACAATAAGCTTTGTTGAATGAAAAGAGACTTTTGTGAATGTCTGTCTTTGAGTGAGAGTGCTTGTGCGATTGTATGACTGCGGAATGAATTTTTCATGTGTTCTGAAAGCCTGTTTGCAAAAATGGTGGAACTGTCTGTTTGTTTCAGCTACACCCACCACTTTTTCAGACAGAGTGAAAGTATTTTTAACCCTTTGTAGTGTTGTCCTGTATGTACGAAGTTTTAAGTTAGAAACGCAGGTGTGGATTTATTCGGATGATAAGTTACGGAGCGAGCAAATGCACAAAGGATATAGGTTTGTTGAGCAAAAGATAAAAAATACATGGGCCCGGTAGTGTTAAAAAAAACTTTTGACACGCACACTTACTTGTCGAAAGAAAATCTGCAATCATTGATTACATTGGGTTGAAAAATATAAATTAATCTGGGAATGAGATATAGAATGCCTTTATAAAAAAGTCTGCTTGGGTCTCTCGAGGTTGCGGGCTGGGGAAGTACGCTCTCATATTCCTTTGTGTAAAACCTTGATGTGAAAGCTCTAGCTCAGTGAAAATAATTTTAAATAAAAGATTAGCATTACAAAATTTGAATTGGCATTTTGAGATTATAAGAGAAGGCACAGCAAAATACTGAGATAGACTCAAACAAAAAAAAAAAATCTGATCTCTTAAAAAAAAATAAATAAAGCTAAAAACTTTGGAAACAATTTAGAAATACCTTCAGGGATCAGCTCAAACTCCTGGGCGAGTGGTGAGCTATCTGTGAAGGTATAAAAGGGACTTTTGAAAAAAAAATGTTAAAACAGCAAGCTTTAGCAGTTTAGAAAAAAAGACATTGTAACTGCCATGAAACTGGAACATTTGAGATAACGAAAAGCAGCTCTCAAAGACTACGTGCTAGAGCCCGTTCTAGTTATGGAAAAAAGATAAAAACGCAACCTTGAAAGAAAACAGATTGAACAAAGTTGAAAGAAAAAGTATCTTCGATTGTCTGATGATTCTAAATTAACAAATTTACGGAGACACGTGCCCTCTGTGTAAAATACAGAACCTAATTTGAAGAAAGGAGATCTGAAACAAAACGTAACAAACTAATAGATGCTGAAAAAAAGAATGTTTGCAATGGAAAAATACATAAATTACTAAATACTAGGTGATATTGGCTGTGAAAAAGATATTGGTTTAATTGAAAAATATTTGGAAGGTTATAATATTGATAATTACTCTACATTGAACATGATTTTAGATTACGAGAAAGTTTCACTGCAGTTTGAAAAGATTTCCAAACTAGACATTGTTTTACTAGAAAATTCCCGAACAGTCTAAACAAGCAGGAGGGTTTTGAAAATAAAGAAGAGAAAATATCTAAGCTACGCAAACTCAGCACAGATAGAAACAAAAACTGGGAATTAGGAAATCTTACTGAATTTTAAAATTCTGATACGAAATGGAACTGGCAAGGAAGTTTAGATTTTGTGCTGAGAGATAAATAAAGCACAAGATTTGCCCGGTGTGCGGGACAGTAAAAAAAAAACTAAATATTGGAATGTATACAGCTTGTGTGAAAATTGGATTTCAGTAAAGAAAATAGTTATTAAAAATGTGTGGTCTCGTTTTAAATCAATTAAAAAAACATTTGGCAAGTAATTGAAATAGAAGTTGAGAAAAAATTGGAGTTTAATATAAAATGCTGCATTTCCTGATGAGAATACTTTTATTATGACGACTTTTCTAATGATTTCTGCTGTTTTAATGGATTCCTAATTTTTAAGCAAGTTTTGAAGGCACAAAGACTTAAAAAAAAATTCGGATGATTACACAAAGTCATGTAATGACATCAGGCCTTTTACAAATCTGTAAAGGAGTTAAACCTTTGCATTGACAGCTGTTTTATACTGGACATTATTAATTTGGATTTCTTAATAGAATAAAGACTCACCTGACAGATAGAGGAAATGGTGGGATAGTCAGTATAAAAATATAATAGAACTAACCTATGTAAGAATATATGCCTGATACAATAAAGAAATAGATATTCAAACAAAACAAATTCAAGAGTTAAAAGCTAAGATAAATGAGCTGAACGAGATTTTTTAAAAAGGGACCAGACGGATGGTGCAGTGCGCTGCCATAGCTCCATCACCTATGGCAATACAGCCAATGCACCCCAACGTGGGGAGTCTACAAACCCAGCCTAACCCTTATCTCCGATTTCACAGAGTGACCTCGACATGCATGGATAAAAGATGAGTAGACTTGGTGACGACAAGGATCTGTTTAAAATTTGCAGATAAAACACTCACTGAGATGGAATCACCGTGGCCACTTCAGTTCTGCAGCATGATACTAGGGATCTCGACTCTCATACAAGCATCAGATAACCCGGATGGACTACGGGGAATGCAGAAAATGCAGGAAAGGCGCACTTACCCAAACTATGGGATCTTGTTTAATTAAACTGATGGAATATGTATCCCAGCAGCCAAGGACTGGAGCGAGGACAGAACTTGTATGAATGCATGAAATTGTGCCTGTTTTGATCAATAGTTCAGGCATACAAATGCTGGAGTATTGTACAGAACAGGCAAGGAAGATATATAGTGTATTAAGTAACGTTGTAATGCAGCAGGCTGCCAATGCCAAGGATGCCAGTAGGTTCCGAGGACAAGAGCAGGTGCATAGGCAGAAGAGGGGAATAATTAATGACGCTGCTACCGGCTTTAATATCGGAACCTCCATAGTAAACTCATTGGATATAAAAGGGCTGAATGAAAATGTGCACAACTTAAACGGGTGATGAGGGTGGGCAGAGCAGAATCAGAAAAACCAAGCTGACTTAGGAAGAGAAGACATGGAGATACAGTTAGATGAAATTTCAATAATCGAGACATATGCCAAACCAATTAATCGTCTAATTGACAGAGAAAAAGAAGATGCCGGAAAGCTCTGACAAGGGCAGCTCTGTCACGCTTATGATTTGTGGATGGTGGGACAGGTATGACACAACCTCGATCAGATCCAAAAGGGGGAGGTACCAGACTGGATAGACAGCTCACATCTGGCTCAGCTCGCCAAGCTGAAGGTGACACTGGATAACTGCACTCTGAAGGGACTCACCCGAGCATACCCAGCGATCGCAAACTGCCAAATGGGCACAGCTGCGGGAGTGGGGATTATCTTGATGATCTCTATTGTCACTCGAGACTCAGGTCCATTTCCACTTTATCAACTAGAGAATATCGGGGTCGTACGCGGCAATACCTCCCTCCGGTATTACTGAACCGCAGACTCCGCTATCCGTAGAGATAACACGCTACAGAGTGCAAACAAAGGGGCGAGATCACGGTGTGCCCCCACCCGGTGGGACAGGGAGAATTAGATGAGTGTGCTTTTAATCGAATCGATGGATGCGTTCTGGAAATAATACCTGCCCCTACACATTTTGGCCGGGTCGGGTACGGAGGCAAAGGGAGATATTGTGTCTCCACCACCAAACACTCGTATCAGTATAATGTCTTGCAATGCCACATCCCACAACCAAACATCTGCTTTACACCCCTATGACCCGTTACTATAGGGAAAGCCCGCATTATCCAAGTTAGACGGCGAGGTACCGAAATCATTGATGCTACCGATCAACTCCATGATCACCTGCAGGACAATGACGAGGCCCATATTCCCCATTTAGCGGAAGTATTAAGGGAACTAAGAATCAGAGTCGGACAGTCTGTTAAACTCTATCACTAATTACGGAAAAATATTGAGATACTAGAGAAAGATTCCGACACAGAGTTGCAGGACGAGAGTTGGTGGAGGAGGGTTTGGAACTGGAGGATGAATGTCAACATTCACCCTTGGATTCGAATTATATCACATACACTTTTCGGAATACAGCTAGTCCTAGCGTTAGCATGGGGAGTCATGGCTTGCCGGTCCTGCAGATATTATGCACAACAAGGGAGGTTTAACACATGAGCTCAGATAAGCAAGGAAGTTCGTGTGACAGGCGAAAGGGGAGATTCGAACGATATTATTTGATCGAAAACAACTGGAACTCTTGAAGTCGCCAGCACGTCGAAGCAGGGAGTACTGGATGATACAAAAACATAAAATAACATAAATTAGTGTCGGTTTCAGGGGGCTTTGACTCGTCCCTTTACCGAAAATGGGGGATTGTTAGAGATAAAGATGTTCCCATATAGATCAACGGCACCTGTAGCATAATGTTAGAGCTAAAGATATAACTATAGCATTAAATGCGTGTGTAAAATGTATAAAGATGGCTGCTCGTGGTTTAGCAAAGCCCCAAGGGATTTCAGACAGCAGAAAGCGACTGCATTGATAGTTCTTGATAACTGCTGTTTCTCACATAAGAAAACGCAGGAGCTCTGCAGATGTCCCTAATCAACGGGTTTTCAGGCCTCACACAAGAAGTCCTGGTTTATGTTCGAACAATTCGACTCTGTAACAGGACTAAGATAAGGAGACTGCCCAGAGACAGCACCCAAGGACAGTAAGATAAAGGGGGGCCCAGGCCATGTCACAAGACCATGAATAAGCCTTAGCAACACATGAAGCAATCACGCAGTCACCTAATGTTTAGAGCCCACTTCGATTGGTCTATTCGAATCTATATGTAATCTATAATCAATATGATTGGATAGTGTCCGGCCGAAATGGGCTGATGTAACTGTAGTAAACTGTTGTAAAACCTATAATAATCCATGAAAACCTTTGTTCGGTGGAGAGAGGTACCTGGACCCACCAGTTGCTTCATCTCTGCGCCAGCGTAATAAAGCGTTTTCATATCTGGATCGACCCTGAGTGACGAGCGAATCTTGGAAGGTTACATTCGCGCTATCAAGAAGAGTGAGAGGTGATCTCATTGAAACAGATAAGATTATGAAGTGGATTGACAGAACCTGATTTACTTGACTGGAGAATCAAGAGCGAAAGGTCAGAGTCTCATCATGCGATGCTGGGCTTTTAAGATTGCGATGAAGTGGAATTTCTTCACTGAGTGGGATGTGAATCTTTGGAATTTTCTACCCTAAACGAGCAGATGATGCTGAATCGTTCAATATAGTTCACGTTGGTATAGTTGCCTTTTCGGTTTCTAGGGGTGTGAAGGAACATGGTGGTCAGCTGGGAAAGTGAAGTTCAATTTAATGATCAGCCAGGATCTCATTGAAAGTCGGTGCAGGTTCCTAATTATTATGTTTTTATCCTCATAAAAGAAAATAATTACCAAAGCTTCTGTTCGATCGTCCGTAATTATTGAGGGAAAGAAAAGAATACCAATTAATTTGATTTTTTACGAATTTCTGGAAGCATTTTTTTACAGATAACTTGCAAGATTTGTAACAGTTAAGAACTTTAAAGCAAACATTCTTTTCACATTCTTTTGCTAATTAGTTTGGAAGACTGATTGAGACAGAATATCAATACTATTACACAAGATACTTTTATTAATCGCAACAAAAAAGAGCAGACTCCAACTTTGTAGTGAGTGAGGGTACCACAGTGACAATGGACATTTTAAGTCAGTGTTAGGGAAAACAATGAGGTGAAAGGTCACATCGTTGAGCCGAGTTGAGATTGAAGCCTAATACTGGTCACGTGACAAGAGCCCACTCTATTTGTCCATGGGGAATGGTGTCCAATCGGGAAACACAATTCCCGATTGGACACCATTCCTGCAATTGTACCCTGCAATTTTCATGTGAACTTCAAGGAAAGTTACCAATATCGACAACCTCAAGACCTTTGTTTCTGTAATGAATGAAACTTTATTGATGATTTTACACTGGGGCGCCCGATCCCAATGTCTGCAGTGTAAGGTGGATTCCTCTGTTGTCCAAATTTCCGACTCCACTGCTGAGCCTCTTCACTGGTATCTTTAATCCATGAACTTGAAATGTGCTAAATTTGCAGGAATGGGTTAAGTTTAATCAGCGGAAAAAGCGGGAAAAATGTAAATAAAGCAAACAAACAATGCATGCTACAAAATGGAAGATGTTTTCACACAAGAGCTCTCCCATTTTTCTTATTAACAGAAAGAAGAACGGTCTACGGTGAGACATGAATCTAAATTGTGATCCAGTTACGAAGAAGCTGTCACTTAACTTTATTGTTTTAATCTTCATTTTCTAACTAAACAGAGGATCAGTGTCCAGGGAGATTCATCACATTCTTCAGCTCTGATCTTAATTTCCTCTGGGTCGCTGCATAAATACACGTGTTTGGACAGGAACTCAAACACTTCAGGATCGTTGCGGTTCCAGTCGCGATATATCCAGGGTCTGTGCGGTCATCTCGGTAATAATTGATGTTTCTCTGCCTGGTAGTTACCAAACTCACAGCAGATGTCAGCAACACCAATATAAAACTGACTGATATAGTGAAGATAATAATGACGGATTCCCATTATTATGAATGAGAACCCCCCTCCAAAAACACAAAACATTAATAAAAAATAGAAAAAATACACTACTTAGTTTAAACGAATTTAAAATAAACTTAATTATGTGTTATGATATTTTTTTAAATGCAGTTTTTTTTACGTTTTCTAATTTTGCTTGAAAATCAATTTAATGTATTGGGCTTGGTTTTTAAAAATACAATGGGTCCAAGTTTCCACATGATTCGCGCCTGATTTTTAGGAGCAACTGGTGGAGAACGGACTATATTAGAAATCGCAATTCTCCACATTTTTTTTATGCAGTTCTAGTCAGGTAGAACAGTTCTACTTTAGAATGGAATTTTTTCTTCAAAAGGGGGCATGTCCGGGCTCTGACGCCTGATTTCAAAGTTTCCACAGTGAAAATGTACTCCAAACTAAAGTAGAATGGAGCCAGTGAAGATTTTTTTAGAACTGAAAAAAAATGTTCTACACATTAAAAAATCAGGCGCAGGTTACAAATTAGGCGCCCAGAACGAGGTGGGGGGGAGGGCGGGTAGGGAACTCATTAAATTTGACAATAAATCCTTATTTATACTTATACAAATATTATACAAATAAATCCAACCTGAATAAACATTTATAAGCAAAGAAAAGATTAAATAAACCATCTTCCTACCTGTGTGAAAGTGCTTCAGGCAGCTCAGCGATGTTCCCGCGAACGGGGGGGAGGGAGAGGCAGGCAGTAACGAGGCAGCAAACAGCTTTCCACTTGAGATGGAAGCCTTAGTCAACTCAGCGCTGTTCCCGCGAACGGGGCAAGGGAGGGGCAGGCAGTAACGAGGCAGCAAACAGCTTTCCACTTGAGGTGGAAGCCTTCGTCAACTCAGCGATGTTCCCGCGAACGGGGGGGAGGGAGGGGCAGGCAGTAACGAGGCAGAAAACAGCTTTCCACTTGAGGTGGAAGCCTTAGTCAACTCAGCGATGTTCCCGCGAACGGGGGGAGGGAGAGGCAGGCAGTAACGAGGCAGCAAACAGCTTTCCACTTGAGGTGGAAACCTTAGTCAGCTCAGCGATGTTTTCCGCGAACGGGGGAAGGGAGGGGCAGGCAGTAGCGAGGCAGTTAACAGCTTTCGACTTGAGGTGGAAACCTTAGTCAGCTCAGCGATGTTTTCCGCGAACGGGGGGGAGGGATGGGCAGGCAGTAACGAGGCAGCAAACAGCTTTCCACTTGAGGTGGAAGCCTTAGTCAACTCAGCGATGTTCCCGGGAACGGGGGGGGAGGGAGGGGCAGGCAGTAACGAGGCAGCAAACAGCATTCCACTTGAGGTGGAAGCCTTAGTCAGCTCAGCGATGTTCCCGCGAACGGGGGGGAAGGGAGGGGCAGGCAGTAACGAGGCAGCAAACAGCTTCCACTTGAGGTGGAAGCCTTAGTCAACTCAGCGATGTTCCCGCGAACGGGGGGGGAGGGAGGGGCAGGCAGTAGCGAGGCAGCTAACAGCTTTCGACTTGAGGTGGAAGCCTTTGTCAGCTCAGCGATGTTCCCGCGAACGGGGGAGGGGGAGGGGGAGGGAGGGAGAGAGAGAGAGGGGCAGGCAGGCAGCCAAAGATACAGCAGCAGGCTTGGAGCTGTGAGGGGGACTGAGGCCATTTGGACAGGGAGAGGCAGCCACATCGACAGTTTTATATTTGCATTTGCAGAATGGGTGCTGCTTTGTCAACACCACATGTTATGCAATGGTTTGCCATCAATTCACTGCATAGGTGAGAATTGATTGGAGCTTACCACAACAGGAACGTCGAAGCCCGTAGGTTGATGGGCAGGAGTCCTTACCCACATCGACAATATCGAACCAGGCGCTCGTACCTGGACATGAGCGAGGCTGATTGTGTGAAAAGGCTACGTTTTCGCAGAGAAGTTGTCACTGAGATCTGTGATATGGTGAGAGCAGATTTGCAGCCCAGAAACAGAAGGACAACTGCCTTGTCAGTTGAAGTGAAGGTAACAGCTGCACTTTCTTTCTATGCCTCGGGATCGTTTCAGGCTACAACTGGAGATGTAAATGCCATCTCTCAACGTGCAGTACATACTTGCATTGACCAGGTCACGGCTGCACTTTATACGCGAAGGAATGACTTAATCAATTTCCCAATGGCCGCACAAGCGATCCATGAGAGGGCTGTGGGCTTCTTCAGGATTGCCGGCTGCCCAAAGGTACAGGGCTGCATTGATTGTACCCACGTAGCCTTGCGAGCACCCGTGGAGGATTCTGAGCAGTACCGAAATCGGAAAGGTTTCCACTCTATCAATGTGCAGCTCGTGTGTGACGACAAGCAGTGCATCATGTCAGTCGATGCGAGATACCCTGGCAGCACCCACGATGCGTTCATCCTACACGACAGCGTTCTATCTGACATGTTTGAGCAGCAGCCAGACGGGCAGAGCTGGCTACTGGGAGACAAAGGGTACGGCCTGACCACCTGGCTCATGACACCTCTACGCATGACACGGACAGAAGCTGACCATCAATACAACATGGCGCACATTGCGATGCGCAGCATCATTGAGAGGACCATTGGCATATTGAAACAGCGATTCTGATGCCTGGACCATTCCGGAGGACAGTTACAATACTCTCCTGAGATGGTCGGCCACTTCACTGTTGTGTGCTGCATGCTTCATAACTTAGCCATCATGAGGTAGCAGGAGCTGGTAGTGGAACCCGAAGACCCACGTGAGGGTCCAGTCCAGTAGTATTACGGCAGATCAGGAGGTGGATGATAACGACAATCAGGAAAGCATGCAAGTGCCTGATGCCGGAGCACGAGGTTGGACGATGGCCATCCATCGTGCCCCATTAATGATTGCTCGAGCCTTGCGCCAGCAGCTCATCCATGAACGCTTCAACTACTGATGCCTGACGGCTCTGCGAACACTTTTGCATTTGGACATGTTTATTCTTTGCAGTTGTTCCTACGTTGTGTTGTGTTAATGGAACATGAAACAGTTTTAATGAAAAAATATTTGTTGTATCAAACTATACTTTTTAATATGACTCTTGAAGATCACTTAAAAACTTTAAGATCACTTATAAACTTGGATAGTTATAAAAGTAACAAAACACTTTCTATGTGAAAGAATTTACACTCTAAGATCACTTAAACTTCAAGATCACTTTTTACATGCAAAATTAAATAATTTACAGAATGTGCGAGCATTTACACTATAAGATCACTTGAAAACCCTGAGATCACTTATAAGTTGTAAAGTTACAAAACTTACAAAACAATTTCAATTTGAAAAATCTTACACTCTGAAGAACACATTTAAACTTCAGGATCACATTTTAGGTGCAAAATAAGATACAAAAAAATGTTAGAGCATTTACACTATAAGATCACTTAAAAAGCATAAGATCCCTTATAAGTTGTAACGTAACAAAACTTACAAAACAATTTCAATTTGAAAAACGGTACTAAAGCTACATCAAGAACTAGAACAAAAGCAGCAAAGAAAGGCTGCAACCATGTCTCATCCACATCTCAGTGAACGTTGACTTCCTCATGGGGGTGTCATTTGATTGGCTGGGCTGTGTGCGCTTATTGCAGCAGCTACCTCAACCAGGCCCTCCCTGACGGCCTGTGCCGACACTTGCATGCCCTCCCTGATGACCTGTGCCGTCGATTGCGCTCCCTCGGACATTCCCTCCCTAAGTTCCCGTGTCATTACTGCTATTTCTGCCGTCAGGCCCGTCAACTCTTCACGTACTGCATTGACGCCACCGATGAGTGATCGGGTAAGCTCATTGGTCTCCATAGCCAATGCCACAACCTGAGCTGCATCTGTTGCACGCTGCATTTCAGGAGAGCGTGTCTCCAATCTCCTCCTCTGCCTGGGTCTGCCTCGTGGCACCACTACACTGGGAGGTGCGGGCACGGAGGGTGGGATGCTCGGTGTTGCAAGCGGCACCACTACACAGGGAGGCGCAGGCTGGGACTGTGGGACGCTCTGTGTTCCAGACGGCTGAACTGGAGGGAGAGGCTCGGGCTGGAATGGTGGGATGCTCTGTGTTGCAGACGGCAGCGCTCGAGTGCGAGCCTTGGGCTGGGATGTTGGACGAATGGGTGTAAACTGCTCCATGATATCAGCAGCAACACTGGGACACGAAGCGTCGGATTCGAAACCAAAGTAGGTGGAACCAGAACCTATGTGAGAGGGAGGCGTAGGCTAGGACGGTAGTGCAGTGACTGTAGAAAGCTGCATTATACCAGCAGCACCACTGGGACCCGCAACATCGGAAGCGAAACCATGGAAGGTGGGAGCAAGACCTATGCTCGGGGTTGAAACTCTGATGCCCCTTGATGGGGGCTCATAAACATTAAATTGGAAGCTCCACCCTGCAGACATTTCATTCATCGCTGCCATCATCCAGTCTGGATCGTCCGCAGGTGGTTGTACTGGCCCTTGTTCTGTACCCTCAGGATGCTCAGGGTTGGCAGCAGCATCATCATCGTCATCATCATCATCATGTTCTGCAAAATACATCAGAACAGTCAAATGCTTAACAGCAAGGGAGGGGGCCGGGTGGGTGGCATGAGTACTCTCACACATAGCAGGCCAGGCAGCAGATTGATTTAAAGGGCCACGATGCATTTTCAGGACTTACCCTCTTCCTCGCGTGTGCGCCCAGCTTGTGCTGTACTGATTGCTTTACTCCATGTCCAACTCATCATAGCAGCTACCCTTTGTTCCAAGGATGTCAGTGAATGCAGATTGTGCATGCCTCCTCCTGTTTGAGTAGCTTCCCTTTCGTTGTGGGCCAATTTCTTCTGCAAAGAGTAAAATATAACTTTTTACAGAGTGTGTCAATCTTCAAGGTAGAACATACAGATAGCCAGGTTACAATTACGATTACATTTAAAATGGGAAATATTACTTACACTAACTACTTGACAAAGGTCGTGCCATTTCTTTTTACACTGACTTCCAGATCTCCTGGTATTCACCACTGCGCAGTAATCTTCTGCAACTTGGATCCAGCGTTTCTTCATTTCTTTTGGTGGCACTTTTATGCGACCTCTGTTGCTAGTTTCTAGCTCCTGCCATCTCTGATCAATTACATTCACTAATATCTTAACTTCCTCATGTATGAAATTCTATTTTCTTGGCAGAGGTTGATCCATTGCAAAGTTGAATTGGCACTCTTTTTTCTCCAAACACAGTCCTTAATTTGCAGGCACAGGTACTGGAAGTTTAGCAGTGAAAAGCTGAATTCACTGATTGCAGCAGGTGATTTCTTCAGCAGTGCTGCTAAAAGCACTCCCTCACACACAGAAATATCAATAAAATTAAAATACAATCCTTTGCAGGGGTCCAAGATCAAATCTTCACATTTGCTGCAGCACTTTCTAAAATGGCCGAGTGCCAATGTTTTTTTGACACTTCGCTTGCGCGAACGCTCCAACGCGCGCGCGCATGCTCCAACGCGCACGCGCAGCGTTGCCGGCAGGGAAAACAACTAATTTAAATAGTACACGCCCCCTCCCACTTACAAAATCGGCGCGAGTGTAGTCTCCGCCCCCCTGCATGCCGCGCCAGGCAGACAAGGAGCTGAAGAACGCTCGAGAATCGCGATTTTTATTTTAGGCGCCGTTTTAAGCGCGAAAAACGGGCGCCCAGCTCGGAGGGGCGCCCGTTTTTTTTCTTGTGGAAACTTGGGC
Source organism: Pristiophorus japonicus (assembly GCF_044704955.1). Classification (NCBI taxonomy): domain Eukaryota; kingdom Metazoa; phylum Chordata; class Chondrichthyes; family Pristiophoridae; genus Pristiophorus; species Pristiophorus japonicus. Next base: position 20,622,317 of record NC_092003.1, read on the forward strand.
CCAATGTGTTTTTTTAATAGAATTTTTTGGTTTTAAGTGTGTTTTCAAATTATTATGCCTGTAAAAGAAGGCTATGTGCCTGCTTTTATTAGGTGCAAATAGTTTCAGGACATCTTCTGGGCAAATTATGGGTAAATACCAGAATTGTGCCCTTGCAAATTTCTTGGCTGAGATTCGGAGGATCTGTCAATCTCCAGTTTGATCGATTGTAGAAGCACATTTTCAGCGCATGTGCATTGCACACTGATAACTGCCTTTTGTGATACGTTCCTGGTTCTGTACGCACTCGTTACGGACCCGAGATGGCGCAATTTAGGGCACAGAATTATACCCCCGATTCCATGAGCCCTGATTTTGTGAAGTAACAACTTGTGTGGCACAACATCGAATGTTTTTTGAAAATCTAATTACAATACATCCACTGTTTCCACTTAAATACCATTCTTGTTACAAGCTCAAAGACTCTACTTAGTTTGTTAATCATGACTTAACTTTCATCATTCATGTTGACACTGGACAGCCATATTTTGATTTTCTCTCTTAGAATGTCACTAATAATAGATTCTTTGATTTGCATTTTTCCAACTTCTGATGCCAGGCTAACTGGTGTACAGTTCCATGTTTTTATATTTCCTAATTTCTTGAATAGTGGGTTATATCTGACACATTCCAAACTGTCAGACCGTTATATAATCTAAGGAGTTCTGGAATACCAAAACCAATGCATCATTTATCACTGCAGTCGAAACTTAACGAACTGTAGGATGTAGGCCATCAGGTCCAGGATATTTGTCGGCTTTCAGTCTCATTAATTGATCCAGTCTATTTCTTTATCATACTAATTCCCACTCGACACTTGATTCTCCATTATTTCCAGAATGTTTTTATTTCTACTTCCGTGAAGACAGATAGAAAATATTTGTTTAATGCCTCTGTCATTTCCTCATTCCCAATTATAATTTTTAGAGTCTCTGCCTATAATAATCCTAAAAGGGATCGCGCGATTGGCTAACAGATTAAGTAAAACAGTTGTTGACTTGCCCTAATTTGGAGTCAGACGGTGCTGGAATGGGACCCCGGCTTACAATCTTACCGAAGGGCTGGCTTGTTGTCGAGCCCAACTGAACTCTCCTATGTCTCGTCGAGGGAGCTGCATCGTACGATTGACTTTGGAAGCTGTCAGATTGTGAGCTTAGTAAGCCAGAAGATCGCATGTTTGAGTGAATGTTCAACATGTGAAACACTCTTGGCGATCCTTTCCAGCACTTGCTGAATATATCCCTCAGAGTAGAGAATGGAAATGAAAATTGGGTAGCGCTAACTAAGGGCGTCTCGTCCGTAACATCATCAACAACAAACTGCATTTATTTAGCGCCTACAATTTAGTAAAATGGACCAAGGCATTTAACAATAATGAGTGATGACTTGACTATACATTTCAGATTCTGCCATTGGACAACATATACCATCCAGGAGCTATTATCAAAAAAACTGTCACATCCAGACACATAAGCAGATATTCGGACCGGTGTGCAAACGCCTGGCAAATAGGTACATTTTAAGCAGCGTCTTATGCACGAGAGTAGTAATCTCGGGATTGCTACCAGTGCCACGTGCTAGTCAGAGTAGGAATCGCAGGATAGTGCAGATGAATACATGGCTTGAGTAGTGGTGCAGCAGGGAGGGATTCAAATTCTTGGGGCATTGGAACCGGTTCTGGGGGAGGTGGGACCAGTACAAACCGGACGGTCTGCACCTGGGCAGGACCAGAACCAATGTCCTAGGGGGAATGTTTGCTAGTGCTGTTGGGGAGAGTTAAACTAATATTGCAGGGGGATGGGAACCTATGCAGGGAGACAGAGGGAGACAAAAATGAGGCAAAAGCAAAAGACAGAAAGGAGATGAGGAAAAGTGGAGGGCAGAGAAACCCAAGGCAAAGAACAAAAAGGGGCACTGTTCAGCAAAATTCTAAAAGGACAAAGGGTGTTAAAAAAGCAAGACGGAAGGCTTTGTGTCTTAATGCAAGGAGTATCCGCAATAAGGTGGATGAATTAACTGTGCAAATAGATGTTAACAAATATTATGTGATTGGGATTATGGAGACGTGGCTCCAGGATGATCAGGGCTGGGAACTCAACATCCAGGGGTATTCAACATTCAGGAAGGATAGAATAAAAGGAAAATGAGGTTGGGTAGCATTGCTGGTTAAACAGGAAATTAATGCAATAGTTAGGAAAGACATTAGCTTGGATGATGTGGAATCTATATGGGTAGAGCTGCAGAACACTAAAGGGCAAACATCGTTAGTGGGAGTTGTGTACAGACCTCCCAACAGTAGTAGTGATGTTGGGGAGGGCATCAAACAGGAAATTAGAAGTGCATGCAATAAAGGTGCAGCAGTTATAATGGGTGTCTTTAATATGCACATAGATTGGGCTAGCCAAACTGGAAGCAATACGGTGGAGGAGGATTTCCTGGAGTGCATAAGGGATGGTTTTCGACCAATATGTCGAGGAACCATCTCGCGGGGAGGCCATCTTAGACTGAGTGTTGTGTAATGAGAGAGGATTAATTAGCAATCTCATTGTGTGAGGCCCCTTGGGGAAGAGTGACCATAATATGGTGGAATTCTGCATTAGGATGGAGAATGAAACAGTTAATTCAGAGACCATGGTCCAGAACTTAAAGAAGGGTAACTTTGAAGGTATGAGGCGTGAATTGGCTAAGATAGATTGGCGAATGATACTTAAGGGGTTGACTGTGGATGGGCAATGGCAGACATTTAGAGACCGCATGGATGAATTACAACAATTGTACATTCCTGTCTGGCGTAAAAATAAAAAAGGGAAGGTGACTCAACCGTGGCTATCTAGGGAAATCAGGGATAGTATTAAAGCCAAGGAAGTGGCATACAAATTGGCCAGAAATAGCAGCGAACCTGGGGACTGGGAGAAATTTAGAACTCAGCAGAGGAGGACAAAGGGTTTGATTAGGGCAGGGAAAATGGAGTACGAGAAGAAGCTTGCAGGGAACATTAAGGCGGATTGCAAAAGTTTCTATAGGTATGTAAAGAGAAAAAGGTTAGTAAAGACAAACGTAGGTCTCCTGCAGTCAGAATCAGGGGAAGCCATAACGGGGAACAAAGAAATGGCAGACCAATTAAACAAGTACTTTGGTTCAGTATTCACTAAGGAGGACACAAACAACCTTCCGGATATAAAAATGATCAGAGTGTCTAGTAAGGAGGAGGAACTGAGGGAAATCTTTATTAGTCGGGAAATTGTGTTGGGGAAATTGATGGGATTGAAGACCGATAAATCCCCAGGGCCTGATGGACTGCATCCCAGAGTACTTAAGGAGGTGGCCTTGGAAATAGCGGATGCACTGACAGTCATTTTCCAACATTCCATTGACTCTGGATCAGTTCCTATCGAGTGGAGGGTAGTCAATGTAACCCCACTTTTTAAAAAAGGAGGGAGAGAGAAAGCAGGGAATTATAGACCGGTCAGCCTGACCTCAGTCGTGGGTAAAATGATGGAATCAATTATTAAGGATATCATAGCAGCGCATTTGGAAAATGGTGACATGATAGGTCCAAGTCAGCATGGATTTGTGAAAGGGAGATCATGCTTGACAAATCTTCTGGAATTTTTTGAGGATGTTTCCAATAAAGTGGACAAAGGAGTACCAGTTGATGTGGTATATTTGGACTTTCAGAAGGCTTTTGACAAGGTCCCACACAAGAGATTAATGTGCAAAGTTAAAGCACATGGGATTGGGGGGAGTGTGCTGACGTGGATTGAGAACTGGTTGTCAGACAGGAAGCAAAGAGTAGGAGTAAATGGGTACTTTTCAGAATGGCAGGCAATGACTAGTGGGGTACCGCAGGGTTCTGTGCTGGGACCCCAGCTGTTTACATTGTACATTAATGATTTAGACGAGGGGATTAAATGTAGTATCTCCAAATTTGCGGATGACACTAAGTTGGGTGGCAGTGTGAGCTGCGAGGAGGATGCTATGAGGCTGCAGAGTGACTTGGATAAGTTAGGTGAGTGGGCAAATGCTTGGCAGATGAAGTATAATGTGGATAAATGTGAGGTTATCCACTTTGGTGGTAAAAACAGAGAGACAGACTATTATCTGAATGGTGACAGATTAGGAAAAGGGAAGGTGCAATGAGAGCTGGGTGTCATGGTAAATCAGTCATTGAAGGTTGGCATGCAGGTACAGCAGGCGGTTAAGAAAGCAAATGGCATGTTGGCCTTTATAGCGAGGGGATTTGAGTACAGGGGCAGGGAGGTGTTGCTACAGTTGTACAGGGCCTTGGTGAGGCCACACCTGGAGTATTGTGTACAGTTTTGGTCTCCTAACTTGTGGAAGGACATTCTTGCTATTGAGGGAGTGCAGCGAAGATTCACCAGACTGATTCCCGGGATGGTGGGACTGACCTATCAAGAAAGACTGGATCAACTGGGATTGTATTTACTGGAGTTCAGAAGAGTGAGAGGGGACCTGATAGAAACGTTTAAAATTCTGACGGGTTTGGACAGGTTGGAAGCAGGAAGAATGTTCCCACTGTTGGGGAAGTCCAGAACCAGGGGTCACAGTCTAAGGATAAGGGGTAAGCCATTTAGGACCGAGATAAGGAGAAATCTCTTCACCCAGAGAGTGGTGAACCTGTGGAATTCTCTTCCACAGAAAGTAGTTGAGGCCAATTCACAAAATATATTCAAAAGGGAGTTAGATGAAGTCCTTACTACTCGGGGGATCAAGGGCTATGGCGTGAAAGCAGGAAGGGGGTACTGAAGTTTCATGTTCAGCCATGAACTCATTGAATGGCGGTGCAGGCTAGAAGGGCTGAATGGCATGCTCCTGCACCTATTTTCTATGTTTCTATGTTTCTATGAGAGAGGGGCTTAGAGGAATGCATATTTTTGGAAATTTTACCAGTATTTGTAGCATTTGCAGCTGAAGGCATGGCCGCCAATGATGATGCGATAAAAAAAACGGGGATTCAGAAGAGGACAGAATTGGAGGAGACAACTTTATTAGAATCTTGTAGCGCTGGAGCAGGTTATGCAGAAAGAGAAAGGTTGAGGCCATCGAGGTATTTGAAAAACATGGATGAGAGTATCAAATTCGAGGTTTTGATGGACCAGTAGCAAATCTCGGTAGTTGATGTAATGATGTGTGAACGGGATTTGAAGCAGTTAGGATGCAGGAAGCAGAAGTTTGGATGAGCAGAAATTTATCGATGGTGCAAGATGCCTTTGGAATAGTACAATCTTGAGGTACAAAAGCATGGTTGTCTGTCTCAACGCCTGAGTTAGGACCTTACAGCAAGTTGAAAAACGATTTGAAATCAACAGAAACAGGAGTTTGCAACTGAATGAAGTATTCTGAGTGTAGCAATTACTGATTCCGATATGATCAGATGAAATCCTAATATTTGTAATAGAATCCTTCCATAGAATGTTAATGGTGGTTTTTACCTTGATATCATGAAGGGTAGACGTAGTATCTTGAAATCAATGAGTTAACCATTTCCATACCTCAACATCATCATAGACAGTCCCTCGGAATCTTGCTTCCACTCTTACACTTAGTTATTTGGTGGCTGAACAGTCCAACACGAGAGCCACAGACCTTGTCAAAGGTGAGATAGATATTCATCGGGGGAAGGGGGTGGGATGAGGGACTGATTTGACGCACGCTCCTGTCAATGACTGGGATTGAACTCTTCAATACTGTACCGTAAACATAAGACAATGACTGGCCGAATCTTAAGCTTCCTTCAAAATAGAGTAAAATCAGGTGGAGTTTAAAACGTTCCCGATATCAGAACCCGCCTGTTTATCGCTCGACCTGAAAGATTAAAATAACGCTCCTGCCGTCTTATCAAATACTTTCATAAAGAGCGGCAGTTTCGTGTTACTTCTTTTGAATAATTTGATGACTCGCAGGGAGATTCTTACCAAAGCAACAATATCATTCTATTTCCGAAACCTATGCAAAGTGCCCAGTCATTTCCCTGCATGTCCATATGTCTCTTTGTGCTGGATATCACCGCATGTGAACATAGATGAAACATGCAATCTGTGACATTCTTCTGCTTTAGCGGTGATGTTAAATAAATTAAAATAAAATTAATATTTTCTAATCAACCATCTGCTGAGTGCAAGGCCTCTCCCAAAGTTTTAAGTCTAGAATCAAAAATTAAATTCAGTTTCTTATATTCCGTGCCAGACGCATGATATTGGATTTAGGGATATGGGCACAACACATGCTTCAGCAAATGTTTGCCTTTACTATTCCACAGATCAGTTCGTTTCCGCAACCATTTGCTAAAACAGACATCGTAGTAATATCTCCGGTTTTAGATTGGCTTAGAATCCTTTGGAAGTAGGAACAGGGAAACGATTACTACTCTGGCAGGGAATTTTTACATAACTTGGCAGTCGGGAAACTGATGGAATCGCTTGAATACTGGTTTTACACGCCGCCTAAAGTTGCCCTCATTGAAGCCAACGAAGGAGTGAAATTAGTGGCGTGGGGGGAGAGTGCGGCGTGGGTAAAACCATCGTAACCTGCCAGTTTGCCGCCCAGATTGTGATATTAAAAATAAATGTGTGTAAATGATGTGTGGGGAAAGTACATGTCCACATCTGCGTAAACACATCCCCGACATACTCAGATATGTACAGTGGATACCCAACCATTGCCAGACAGGACGGCTGCTACCAAAAAATGACGCAGCTCCTCGTGGGTGAAATTGGCAGGAGGTGTAGGGAGAAAATAAGACGCCTTATGTCAACAAATTAATAGCGCCGTTGACGGTTTATTTGAAAAGTGCATTACTGCATCATAGATCAACAACTTTGTGCACTATAGAAAGAACAAAGAATCAGAACTGATTACTGTTCTATAACAGAATATGTTTCCCACAATATAAAGCGCTATCACAGCATTCAGATTTCTCTTTTTTCTCTTTATTAATAAGTTGTTTTTTCAGAATTTGCTCTTCGCTTCACACGTGTTTTTCGATTAAACAATTGAGGTCAAACATGAACTGGATTTAGACGCCACGACACAAGTGTCTTCATATTCAATCATATAATCACAGTATTATAAAGCACAGAAAAGGCCACTCGGCAAATCGTACTTATGCAGACTTTTGGAAAGAGTTATCCAATTGCACCCTCGTCCCTGGTCTTTCCCCTCAACACTGCAATATTTCACGTTTTAATTTTAAATCCACTTACATTTTGAAGGTATTCTGCATCTGCTTCCACCTCCCTTTCAGGCAGTGCGTTCCAGATCAAAACATATTGCTGTGAAAATTCTTTTCTCCACGTAACTTTCTTAAACCTTTGCTAATTGCATTAAATCTGTGTTTTCAGGTGACCGACTATGCTGCCAGTGATAATAGCTTCTCCTTATTTATTCAATCAAAGCGCCTCATCATTTTGAACAACTCTACTAAATTTACCTTTAGATTCACTGCTCTAAGGAGAATAACCCCAGCTCTATTGTCTTTCCACAGTACTGAAACACAGCAGCCCAGCAAACCTTCCAGTAAATCTCCTCTGCACCCTCTCCAAGGCCTTAATATCCATCCTAATGTTTGGTATCTAGAATAGGACAAAATGTGCCACTATAGCCTAATCAATGATTGACAGATATTTCACATAATCTGCATGCTTTTGTACGCTGTGCCTTTATTCACAAAGCAAATTAAGCCGTATGCTTGTGAGCATCTGTGTTATCTTGTCCTAGCACTATCAAAGATTTTTGTTCCTGAACTCCAGGACTCTAGATTTCTGCATCTCTTTAAAGTCCGTGTTTTACTTTATAAAGACCCTCCTCGTATTTCTGTTAAATATGCACCAATTCTGAATTCTCTCCATTCAATTTTATCTGTGATGATTCCAGTTCTCCGTTCTTCATTGGTATCATTGGGAGCTTTTCTATAACGCAGTTGCAATCAGACTGTTATACATTGGAACTTCGATGCTGGTGTTTGAGTGGGGTCGTGCTGATCAGTAGGCTCATGGGAAGGCTGGGAAGGCAAATTAAATTGTTGAAAAAGCATAAATAAATGAACAAAGAAATACATAAATAAGCAAACAAACAAGCTGATGTTTGGTGGTTACCTACACGTACTGTGTGAACTTCACCAATAAATTATAATTGCGGCATACATTATAATGTCTATGATTTACTGTCAAATAATGCTGAGGCTAATGACACTCTGTTATTTATTCACCAATTGAAAGCTACTTCGAGCCTTCACAGATGTGCAGTTCAATGCGAAAAAATGGAGTTGCTTTCGAGATCCAGCACTATTTTGTAAGCTACTCGAAAATGGTATCTTGCTTTCTGGCTCCCCATTCAAATGTGTTGCGTTGCGTGACTTTCTTGTATTTGCATGGTAGAGAGGGATTAATATCGCCACAGAAAACTAGAGATTATCAATATCAGTACATGTACCATTTTTAGTGGTGTGATAAGTTCTATTTTCTGCCAAACAGCCTCTCCAACACTGACGACTAACTTTTCTGAATGCGGATACTAATTGCTTCAGAGTTTAATTGTGGATTGAAATTATATTAAAAACTAAAAAATTGACACAATTCATTGACATGTCCTTCTGTTTCTATATTCTCTCTCTAAATTCAATATTTCGTTCCCTATTTCATTTTGCTTTGAATACCCGATTTGACATGGCATTCACAATTCTAAATTAAATTCTTGTTTTAGAATTCATGCTGTTTATTTCAAATCATCAATGTTATTGTTTAAGGAGAGGGGGCGCAGATGCCCTGCAGAGGGCGCCAAAACGTTGGAAACTATATTTACTCCAACTTCAAGTACAAAAGGTCGTAGAAAGTAAATGGAATCCAGTTTCAGCGGATTTCATTTATTCCATGTGATATCAAGATGCGGCTGAGCACACAGGATACAGGAAGGCTATAGGTTCCTTCTACATCTGCTATCATGCAAAAGACTTGTGTTCCATACGAAGCCCGCCTCTAACCAAGCTGCAACAGTGTAGCGACGACATTAGTATCAAGCGACAGTGTCTGCTCAGCTATGTCTTGTCTACAAAAAGCAGCAAAAATTCAATCCGACCAACTGTAGTCCCATCAGTCTTCTCTGATGGAAGTGTCGTAAACAGCGCCATCAAGCGGCCCCAGCATATCAATCACCTGCTCACCGATGCTCAGTTTCTCAGCTCCAAACCTTATTACATCCTTGTTCCAAAACATGGAAAAACGAGTGAGTTCCAGAGGTGAAGTGAGAGTGATTGTCCTTAACAAGAATTGACATCAAGGAGACCCAGTAAAAGTAAAGTCAATGGAAATCACGGGATTCAAATTTGCACTGGCTGGAGTCCTACCGAGCATAAAGGAATTTGATTGTTTTTGTTGGAGGTCAAACATCTCAGCCCCTGAACATCGCTTTAGGAGTACCTCAGGGCAGTGTCCTGGGTAAAAACATCTGCAGCTGCTTCATCAATGAACTTCCCTCCATCATAAGGTCAGAAGTGGGGATATTTTCTAGTGATTACACAGTGTTGAGTTCCATTCTCAATTCCTCAGAAAATGAAGCCATCGATGCCCGCATGCAGCAAGACATGGACGTCATTCAAGATTGGTCTGATAGGTGGCAAGTAACATTTGCACCACACGGGAACCAGATAATGGCTATCTCCAAAAGGCGAGAGTCTAAACACCGTGCCTTGAAATTCAACATCCATTACCATCGCTGAATCTCCCATCTTCAACAACCTGGGGTTCACCATTAACCAGAAACATAACTAACCAGTCACATAAATACTGTGCCCACAAAAGCAGATCAGATGCTTGGTATTCTGCGGCAAGTGATTCACACCATGATACCGCAAACTCCTAAAAATCCACAATGCACAAGTTAGGAGCATGATGGAACAAGTCATTGTGATGGAATACTTTCCTTTTACCTGGATGAGAGCAGCTCCAACAACACTCAAGAAGTTCGACAGCATCGAAGAATTGTTAGCCCCCATGATTGGCACGACATCCAAAACAACATGCATTCACCCCCTCCACCAACGGCGCCGCTTGGCTGCCGTGTGTACCATCTGCTGTGCTTGACATAAACTCGCCAAGGTTTTTTCATCAGCACCTCGCAAACCAGCATCCTCTCAGGACAATAGCATTCGGTGAATGCGAACAGTGTCACTTCCACGTTCCCCTGCAAGGTACACACCATCAAAACCTGAAACATTATCGGTATTCCTTCATCATTACTGGGTCAAAATCCTGGAAATAGCTCTATAACAGCATTATGGGAGTACGTTCATCATGTGCA